>NC_133899.1:39839130-40166187 GCF_964199755.1 Larus michahellis | reverse complement strand
GCAGCTCCAGCAGGGGTGGTCACCATCCGCAGGCACCCCATGCCAAGCAGACAGACCAGCAACCATGGCACCACCTTTTTCCTCCCCACCCTTCAGAGAATCTGGCTGTGCTGAGAAGCATCTCCAGCTCTTTGCCTTTTCAAAGCAACCGTGCTAACGCGAAGCAGCGATACCATGCGGGTAGAGCATCCCCCTTGCTCTCTCCCCAGCCAAACAGGATTTACACTTGCTCTGTGGCATCTGCCTCCAAAATCCCTGGGCCACTGCCCTGCTGGGGGACACTTGGGCCCCTCAGCATCCTCCAGCCCTTGCAGACGGGCTCCCAAAGTGCCTGTGCTTCAGTTCATCCCTTCAGGGCTCACTCTTGCCCGAGGCAGCTGATTAGCAATTCTGCAGCAGCAAAACTGCTCTGCCGCATAAGCCAGGTTTAGATCGTGATCCGTGAAAACAGGAATGATCTCCGTCAGAACGGCTTTCTTAAATCCTGAGATAGATGCTGCTACTTGCACTAAATTGTTTTTCTGTGTATTAGCTATTTAATGGCATTAGCATAATATGTGCTCCCATTTACAGAGGAAGCGTTTATCTATGTGGTTTCACCAAAAAGTGGGTTTGATTAATTAAAAAAGGAGGACGGATGGGATTGCTGTGAGGATTTGAATGTAAATGCACTAGCAGATGCTTCCTGATCCTCCCAGCAGAGTACATCACTTTTAATAAACTCAGAACAGATGGCTGACTGCGATGGCAAAGATGATATGTATCAAAGTGCTCTGCGCTCCCCTCCCAGCCAACTCTGTCCTCAAGCCTCCAAATCCAGAGGGGTGGATCCTCACCGGCAGTTCTCTGGCAAAGCTCCCTCCACCCCAGGGGTGCTGCGCTGTCTCACTGCAGCCCTCCCAGAGCTGTGCAGGGTTTCTGCTCCACCACTCCTGTGGAAACGCGATAGAGCCGCTTGCTGGAATGCAGAGCCCGCAGTTAGATTAATTAGTCCGCACGAGAAGCAGCAAGAGATAAGTCCAGCTAGTTAGAAGTTCAGGCGTTCCTCTCCTTTCTCCTCCAAGGAAGCTGGGTCCTGCTGACCCTCTTAGTTCAAAAAGGTGTTGGCAGGACTGAAGTGACCTCTCCCTGAAACATCTGTTGTACCAAAATTGCCACTGAAACTGTTTATGTGTTTGCCTGATCTCTTGACCAAAAGACAGGATGAGGAAACCAAATAAGAAAATTACAGAAAATGAATAATCAATGCTTTCTCAGGTTTTTCATTCCTAGGTCCCAGTGCCCTCTCCAAAGATGTGAAGCATCACTGGGATTTTGTCTAAGGAGTAAACTGAGGCACAGAGCTGTTAAATGTGTTGCAGTGGTCATGTGGGAAGAAAATAGCAAAGCTGAGCATAGGCACCAGGTCCCCAAGCTTTTATCGCAAGCTGAGCTATTTCCTCAATTTAAGCATGTCCGTTACCTGACTCATTGCCAGCTTAGTTAGTGCTGGTTTGATCCAAACTATGCAATCAGGCTCCTGACTCCTTCACACCGATTTTCTGCCTGCTGCCACTGCTGCCTGGTCTGGCCGCTGGCAGTAATCGTGGGAGCTGCTGGCTGGCAGGTGAACAGCAGCAAAGTCTGTGTGACTACTGGAAAGGAAAAACAAGCATGATTCACCAGAAAATAGAAAGCAATTTTCTGACAACGGGGAGATGGGTTAAGTAGGTCTTTCCCTGGACTATTACTAGGAAGAGAGAATATTTATCTTAAGGGACTGCACAGCTCTGGTGTTGCTAGCAGCTATTTCAAAGGCCATAGAGGGAATTAGGTTAGCAGGCTGACTTGTAGGTATCTTTGCCATCTGGAGCTCAAGCGATGTAACCAGAGGCAAATGCAGACCTAATTCCATAAAATGAGTTAGGTCTCATGAACCGTGCTGGAGATGAGGAACATCTGGGATCTAGTGCGCAAAATTTCCAATGTGAAATCCTTATGAAGATAAGGGCTGGCATAGTAAGCTGTGCCCTGCTTTCACAGTAAGAAATCTGGCCTTGGTGCAGCCTAGCAGGAAGACACAGGGGCATGAAATCCTAAGCAGAAAACAAAGATCTGTGCTAAGACTGCTATTGAGATATCCCCTTTTGAGCCAAAACGCAAGAGAAAAGCACATGGATATTCAGCAGAAGGGATGACAGACTGGCAGTGGAGTCCAGGGGAGAGTCCAGGGGAGCCTCTTGGAGAGGGTGATGAATCTGGAGCTCAAGAAATCACGGTTCACGTCTCTGTTTACACTGCAGACCACCTACAAAGGTTTGGATGAGCCATACTGGGTATTTGCACCCACCCTTCTGTAGGTTAGAGAGGACACACGCAGGCAAGTGTGTAAAGCTTGAACATCCCAAGTTACACATTAAAGCAGACTAAACTTCTCAGGTGTTGGTGAGGATGGTGTGGGGACATAGCGTTCAGAGTAAATACAGGATGCAATTAAACTCTTTGGAATTAAAATCAAAGAACTGGGTCAGTGGTTTTAAAGAAAAGTTGGACGGATAGCAGGGAGAAGGCAAATAAAATGTCAGGTGGGATATTCTGGAGAGGAGAAAGGAAAGCATAGATAATGGACATTTTTGAAAGGAATAGAGAGGTTTGGATGGTCTTGCCCAGCGTCTCAGGGCAAGTTGTCTGGTCCTTGGCAAGCACAACCCCTGGGTATCACACAACCTCCCATAGCGCTGAGCATAACCATCAGCCAGTCTTTCCTGTTGCCCACTTCGATAGTCATCCCCTATAAAACCCTGTTCCCTCTCATTTCCTGTTCAAAAGTAAAATATTATTGTATGTTGCAGGTATGAAATTAATATAACTGCAGTGTGGTTGATCCTCAGGGGGAGGTTAAAAATATTTCATAAAACTTAGTCTCCGTGGGTAAAATGGAGACTTCGCTGTTGGATGAATGCCTGTCTTGGGAAGTTCTTTATTTTAAGCATCCATTTATCACTGTAGCAGGGACCATTGGCTGCAAGCATTCAGTGACTGCGAAATGAACTTTCCCATGAGTACAAACTCATCACTCAGCTCTAATGATCCAAAGAAAAGTTTCAAACTAATCCATACAAGAAAAATGACAGTGTCATCCTGGGATGTTAATAGGAAGAGAAACACCATGCAAGGTCAACCCGGTAATACGGAGGAGCCCTGTATTTTCTTGGAGCACCTAATATGTGTCCAAGGGTTTCAAAGCAAAGGCCATTGCTCCTGACAAAGCCAAGGGCCTGTTTCTGGGTCAGTCCAAAGTCCATGTGAATACTAGTGAATTCAGGAGTGGAGGTGAGGGTTACAGTTTGACGAAAAATTAGGTTAAATGAGGCATCAAGCTTGTTAATTCACCTGATGATCTTGTCACAATACCAGTAAACATATGCCAAGGCCCTTTCTGGTGGTAAGGGGATGCTTCTGATATGGAAGATGAAAATGAAAGTATCAATACCCCTCAAAAAAGGGGAAGCACCTCCTCTTGGTGGATAGGGTAAAGTGAGGCACAGGCTGGGTGTGAGCCTCTGAGCTGGGTAAGCAGAGCAGCTGGCAGAGCTGAGCCAAGACTTCTGCTCACTTTTACTCACTGCCACTGTTGCCTTGTTTTGTGGTGGTTTTATTTTACCCCTGAGGGTCTTGACTTCTCTAATTAGCTTTTTTTTTTGTTACATAGGAGTGATACATAAAGATTTCCTTTTCTCATCTCTGGCTAAATAGAGGATAACAGCTTCATTAGACAATTGAGTGCTCTTCCAATCAAACAGCAATATGTCATCCCCCAGGAGCTTTCTTTAACCACAGGATACAATCAGCTGCTCTAATTGCACTGTGCAGGAGGCCCACTGCAAGGGCAACCATGGCCACCGCTTTTTCTGCCAGTGCCTTGGGAGCAGAGCAGGAGAGAGTTCTGTGTTTGGTTCCCCTATTACAGCGTGAATTACCAATGGGCCCCTCTGCTTACCCACCTCTTCCAATTAATGAAGCTGCTCTCTGAATATGAAAAATTCATTTATTTGCTTGAGTCAAGGAGTAAACCCCAGAAGGCTGATGATTTTAACCCCTCAGATGTAAGATTTTAAAATTAAATTAAATTAAATAAAGCTGAAGTGCTTGTGATACCCAGAAGCGTGTGGACAGAGGTGGGGAGGTCAGGGCTGAACACCCGATTCCCCTTTGTGGCTGTTGTACAATGTGTACCTGCTGTTTATAAAGGGTTAACAAATCATCAATAGATGCAATAAGCATCTGAAAAACATGAGTAGCCTGTGATCCAGATGGCTATAAACACACCAGTTGATGGTGGTAGAGATGGTCTTCAGCACAGTTATAAATAGAGCTGATCAAAATATGGAAAAGTGTTTCTGCAAAATATTTCAATGAACTAAAGTTGTTTTCAGTTCAAAGTGTATGAAATATGTTTTCTTATATCTTAAAAACGCTTGACAAAATATCCTATTTAACTTCTGCTTTTATTGTTAAAAATATAATAAAAATAGATATTGACATTTTGTCCAGTGAATTTTCAAGGAGGGAGCTGAGTTGCTCTCTGAGGCACTGGTCCTGCAGGAACTTTCTACACAAAGATTTGGGGGATCTATCATTGTTAGGTTTACAGATGTTTCTCCACGTTTCACAAGAGATTCAAAGCAAGTCAGATCTGCATCTACCTATATTGTTATTCTTATTGCTCTGACAACTAAAATATCAGGTGTTAGTCTGTAGCATCACCTGTTGGATATTTCATAGCTTCAAAGACAGAGAGGCATATGGTTTTGTTGGGATGAATCTATTGAAATGGACAACGAGCACCATCCCCATGTCTGGTAGCAGAGGAAAGAGAAACTGGCCAACCTAGAATCATGGAGTGTGTTGGGTTGGAAGGAACCTTTAAAGGCCATCTAGTCCAACCCCCCTGCAATGAGCAGGGGCATCTTCAACTAGTTCAGGTTGCTCAGAGCCTCATCCAGCCTGGCCTTGAATGTCTCCAGGGATGGGGCCTCCACCACCTCTCTGGGCAACCTGGGCCAGTGTTTCACCACCCTCATTGTAAAGAACTTCTTCTTAATGTCTAATCTAAACCTGCCCTGCTCTAGTTTAAAGCCATTGCCCCTTGTCCTATCGCTACATAAGCAGTGGCCAGCATTTCCCCTCCAAGTGACCCAGGAGAACTGACCCTTCTCAGCCACCACGAGATGCAGCTTCAGTAATTAGGAGCCTGCTTCTGCTCAGGATTTGTCTGGGCGATCAGGATTCTTTCCAGCACCTTTTACTCTTGAAGTTTTTTAAATTATCGCAGGCTTAGGTCTACAAAAATCTCCAGCTGAGCAAAGCAAATCTGATCAGTCTTTGGTGGATCTAAATTGATATTCAGACGGAATAAAGTGTTGAGTCTGCTCTTAGACATAGAATCACAGAATTGTCTAGGTTGCAAGGGACATTTAAGATCAAGTCCAGCCATTAACCTAACACTGCCCAAACCACCTTCCCATCTTTATTTTTGGTGATGAATAACACTGACTGATTTTTATTTATTTTTTTTAAATTTTTGTTAAGACTTCCTCTGAACAGCAGTTATTCCCCCTTGTAGCTGACATCCTCATTATTACCTTTACTCCTTGCCTGAATACACTTAAACTATATCATTCCCTCTGGGAAATGCATCCCAAACTCAGGGAAGGAAGCCAGGTCAAGAACTCAAACCAAAACTCTCTGAAAAGGGTGACAGTCTTTCTATTGGCCTGAGCATGTTTGCATTCAGGCTCTTAATGAAAAATGTATTTAGAAATGCAAATAACAAATTTGCTCCTTACACTTCCAGTGTTCTCACTACATGAATCTATACCAAGCAAAACAGCCGCAATGTTCGCCAGTACAGACCGTCACATACTCACTGCAAAGTGAACGTAGTACCCATTTATCTTTTCTGCCTAGGGGAAACCCTTCTATTTCTGCTCCCCTGCACTTACACATGACAGCAACTGCCTCTTACCTGGCACCAAACATGGATTTCGCTATGTTTGCGGTTGTCTAGCTGCCTCCATAAAACAAAAAGCTGTTGAGAGCCAGCAGACATTGTTTCAGTAAAAAACCTGAAAAAAAGAGAGAAAAGCATGGTCAGGATTTTCTTCCTGTTTTTTCTTTTTTTTTTTTTTAATCCTCAACAAAGTTGAAAGCATGGTTTGTCCTGAAACATTTCCACAAGAAGTTAGAAGCAGTTAGTCTGAACTCAGCTGAGCACAAACAGAGAGATTTCCTCAAGGTCACTGGTAGAAACCCAAGTCTGTCCCTCCACACAGAGCAAACCAGGGGGGCAGAGAGCTCCCTTGGGATCCCCCAGCTCTCCTTTGGGCTCATCCTGCAATGCAGAGGAGCCTGTCTGGACCATTTTGTCTGCAGACCATGTAGATGGGGCAGGCTCTGCTGCATTTGAAGGTGCCTCGTGCTGCTGCCCCTTGCTCTGCAGAAGGTAATTGCTGCTCCCCAAGGACAGGCACTGCAGCCCCTGCTCTCCTGGGAAGAAAAAGCATTGGTGAGGAAAGAAACCTGAGCTCCTGTGGGGTGAGGAAAAGCCTGGTAACAGTAATTTAAGATTCTGTGGCTGTTCCTCAAGCTGCTCTGTGCTGATGCTCTCAGGCAATTTAATACCCGAAAGGCTACCTCCTCCTGTTCTCTGCTTAGTATAGAAGGAAAAGGTTTGCTTTGCCTGTAAAAAGAACACTCATTAACTGGCATTAATGTGCAATTTGGTGTTCAAAAACTGCCTTATCAACAGAACATCTGAGGTAAGAGCCATCTGCACTGCAAAGGCTGCCCACAGCTCTACTTGGGCTGTGCAAATAGCCTGACCCAAACCAGGGTGAATGGGTGGAGGAAGGGGACCAAGGTGCCAACTGAGACCAGTGAAGGCAGAGTGGGAGTTCTTTTCCTTACCTCCTCCAGCCTGAGTCAGATTGCCTACACAGGCTGAGACCACTCTCTACTACAGACTTACTGCTGAAGCGTGTCTAAGACTTCCAGACATCTTCCCTATCCTCTCCACGATGTCTTTAATATGAGGGAATAAATACATCTTGAAGAATAGTGACTCCTGAGAGATCTGCTTATGGTCATTGCTAAAAAGAAAAACAGGTATTTCAGGTATCCCCAGAAATTTTCTGGGACACCAGTAAGTGAAGACTGAAAAAGACCTAGTGAGTGCAGAATACACCTGCTCCTCTTTGCACTACGCTATAGGTAATGATATGCTAGAGGTAATTAGGCTGTGGACTCACTGGCTAGTAGCCAAGTTTAGAGGAGCCATAACGAGAAACGGATGATTGCAATTGTTTCTCTTGAAAAGGAGATTAGAAAGGGAGAAATGTAAGGATCTATGAGATCCTCACTGGTCTAGGGAAGACAGAACTTTTTTACAGCTTTTAGCATCAGGATAAGAGGCAATTTAAAAACAACAGGTGAAAGATTTTTGCAGAGTTTGAGTGAGCTGTGGCACTTACTGCCATGAGAAGTCTTCAGGCTGAGAAGGAACCGAGTTTGAAGAGAGACTCTATTCAGAGGGACAAGCAAACTAGCTACTTCTAATTAGCTCCACTGTCAAACGTCAGGGCTGATGCCCAGTTTTGGGGAGGTTTGGAAGCTGGGAATATTCCGGGGGACAGCAATGCCCTGGTAGTCCTTAAGTCTGGCTTTTGTGGCTGGCACTTTTGGGGGACAGAGGAGTGTGGGAACCAGATGCCCAGATGACTGTTCCTCACCCTTTTCCTCCATCCTCCCACAACAGCAGCAGGGGAGCAGGCTGTATTCAGTCTTCTTTTCATCTCTTCAAGTGCATTATTATAAATGTGATCCAAGGAAATCAAAGGAGGCATCTAGAATGGAAAGTGCTTATGTGTTTCATGATCCTAAACCCTGCCTTTAGAAAAAAAAAAAAAGTCTTTGTAATTGTTTTTTTAATTAGGGATTTTGTTACTTCATCTCCACGAATTGGGAAAGTTAGCACAAGTGCATCTAACTTATATCTCAAAAAAAATCCAACCCTGCCTTGATCACAGCATTTGATCAGTATGCATACTCTGGCTGTATGGGGAACACAGGAGACCCACATATCCCTGTGCCTCACCTGGTGCTCACTGAGCAACTGGCCTGGAGTGGACGGACAGCTTGGGACACTTCAGGAATGAAAGGGAAGATGAGGAATAAGATTAAGTTGTACAAAATATACCAGGCAGTCATCTAATGTACAGAATCTGGGATGACGCTGATGCTGGCTGATGGTCTGTGTGTCAGCTATGAGCTGCTGGCAGTGTGGAGGCAGTCTGGTGAGCCCAGGACCCCCAGGAGAGGTGTGCAGGTCCAAAAACCTGAGTCATTCTTGTCATTATTTTTTTCCTTAACTCATGAATCCTGTTAGTGCTTGCAGGGCAAGAAATAGGACTATTTGCCTCTTACTTTGGAGTTAAGTAAACATTGAGCGGTATCAATGGTCTTCTCATGAACTTGTTTTAGACCATACTAAAACTTATAAAATTGTTTTGTGTTACTTAATATGTACATTAGCATGACACCGACTTTGTTGTCGCAAGTCATATAAAACCATAGCCATGGACATAATCAGTAATTTCCTGAGGGAACTGTTTGAGATCACTCTGGCTGGGGAGAACCTCCATCTCCACATCTTTTCTTACTGATCCAGTGGGGCTCACAGGAATCAGTGAGGGCTTTCCCTAAGTGCTAGGCGAACTGACCAAGGCATTGGAGGGGCATGACATTTTCCAGATTGGTGTTTGAATAATGTTTAGAAAATTATATTGAGATCCAAGCTATTCGTAAGGGTGCCCAGATGGTATTCTGTGATTGCTACAGAGACGTCTCTTCTCCCAACAGAGAACATACTCCATCTGCCCCAGTGAGATCTGTGCATGCAGGCAAGGATGGAAATGGATAGGCAGAGCAGTAGCTACTGTCAGGATTGGGCACAATGTTGGGCTTTTTTATGGGACGTAAGTAAACCTTTGAACAGGAAAATCAATTAATTTCAGGTTGGATCAAGCACAGTCTAGACTAAGAAAATCAAAGAAAGTCAACATCAATTTGCCTCTGACCTGAAAAAGAAGAGAGAGGACTGCCTTTTAACAGTGTAGATGGATATTCACAACAGCAGTCTGAGTTTTGAAGCTTCTTTCTATTTGCAGGCAGACAAGCAGGGCTGGTATGAGGGAACTGAGAGGCGAGCGTGATTGACTAACATGTGGGAAAGAAGAAAAGGTGTGATGTGGGGTTTTAATAGATCTTGCTACTAAGTTGGCAGTGCGCTTACATTCAGGTTTTCAGTCAAAGAGCTGTCAATTGATTTTATATGCAAGAAAGTAATAGTTGCCTATCTTTTGCTTAATGTTCTTTTTGGTTGAGGTGTAGGTAATTACTGTGCCTTGGCTTCAAGCCTTCTTGATGTCTTCATGAAAATTACACTTTTCCTCTTTCTGTGCCTCAGTTCCCAGATGTGTGAAATCACAGCAGTCTGAAATGCGATGTCAGTGTTTCCAAGCACAGGAGTGGGGTGAATTCTTAACCCAATTTCTGCCAAGAAATTAGAGAACAAAGCTCTCAAAGTAGCTCAGAACCACACCCCAGATCCTTTGGGTTTAGTTCCTAAATTCTGAATTAAGGAAAAAAAAAAGGACTCTCATGTGTTGATTGAGAATAGCACTTAAGCCACATGATCTCTTGAGCAAATGACCTTATGCATAGGAAAATATTCATATACCAAGACGTCTTTCAGGCTGGCCCTCTTGTTTGCTCAGTTCAGAGCATGGGTGATGCAGCAGTGCTGGGTGTCTACTTCCATCCATCCAGACATTGCCATCTTCTCAAATCACTTTTCACACTAGGAAGGCAAATATCCTTTTCCCACCACAATAACTCATCTTCCTCCCCACCTACACGTTATGTTAGTGACCACAGGCAGATATGGTATATAGCTCTCCACATTCTCACACCCTTGATGCGCTAGAAATTGGGCAGCCATAAGAAAATCTGGAATTGCTCTTTACAGACATAAACAGCTTTTTTTGTAAGACTGGAACTGGTCAGAAATGTCCATCATCATCATCATCATCATCATCATTTTGCTATCCACCAAAGATTTACTCCTGTTCCTTATTGTTGCCTTTCAGTATTTAAAGGGGGCCTACAGGAAAGATGGGGACAAAATTTTTAGCAGGGCCTGTTGCGATAGGACAAGGGGTATGGCTTTAAACTAAAAGAGGGAAGATCTGAACTAGATAGAAGGAAGAAATTTTTTACACAGAGAGGTGGTAGATGCCCCATCTCTGGAAACGTTCCAGGTCAGGTTGGACGGGGCTCTGAGCAACCTGATCTAGTTGAAGATGTCCCCCCCCGAATTCTATAATTCTCCATATACTAAAACACAAACTACTTCAGAGACTCACAAATCTGCTCTTCCCTTGAAGTCTGCTTCTGGCATTTCACTTCTCTGTGTGGCAGAGTACCTTCCACTTTTTTATTTGATCACTTTTGCTCTTTGACAAAAATCTTTCCCTGACATGCTTTACTTTGACAGTTCCAAATATAGCTGTGCCTAATGAGACAAATTCCAATAGCAGAAGTACTGATTCCTGGATTAACAGTTTCATATTCATTCTCCTGGGGCAAGAAATATAAAAATTCATCACCCATTTTATGCTACTACAGTGGGAGAATGTATACCATACCTGGAAAACATTTAGTTTCTCCTTTGCAATGAACTTAATGGATGCAAGTCCACAGCTTGAGAAAGAGAAAAAAAATATCATCATGGGCATTACATATCCTGTGACATTTCTCAAAAAGGGGCCCCAGGGAAGAAAAGGACTTCGTGCAAGAAACTGGATTAGAACTGAGATAATTTGTTGACCTAATAAGATCAATGTTTATATGTAAGGATAAGTAAATATTGACTAGGTAAACATAACCTGATAAGCAGATCAATCTGTTTCTCTCTTAGGAATACATAGGAATTAACAAGCTTAATGATGTTCAGTATTTCATACTCAGATACTAAAATGCTCTGGTATATCCTGAAGGAGTAAAAGGACATTGTATATGACACCCACCCCCCTTTACCCGCTAATAAATAATTCAACAACTCACACACACACAAAACCCCCAACCCAACAACCAAAAAAAAAGGATATCTATTGTTCCTGGAGGATGAAGGAGGTGCATCAGGAACTGTCATGGGTGTTCATTTCATGGTCTTATAAACATTTAAATATCAATCAATGTCATCCACAAAGCACTGTTCAGAGGATCAATTTATTTTCAGCTTTTCTCCGCTATTAAATAGAAAATGCAACAGACAAGGGGAGCTTTGATTTTGTTTGAGTGCACTTTTACAATCCAAATGTGCCTTTTGAAGCATGCATTTACATCAGATAGATATCAGAGGACATTTGGGAGTACACATTTGGGAGCACATTTCCATATGCATATGGAAAGAGAAGGTGGAAACCTACAGTGCAGTCTGTACCCCCGGTCTCATAGAGAAGTTCTTGACAGTTTAGAACAAATATGTTCTCTCTAGCTCCTTGAGTGCAGGACTCCCCTGTGAGCAGAAAAAGGTAGGGTGGGGAAGAAGGACAATGCATTTTTCCAAATTTGGTTTTCTATTAGTATTAGTCCATGGCTTTTGTGACCTCTGAAATTGCCTGAGGGATAGGACGGAATAGCAGAGGTGCTATTCCTAAAGAAGCATTGTCTTAAAGAAGCATTGGAGTCACTTTCAAAAGAGAATCCATCTGTCTGACCTGACGGACACTCCATCCAAAGAATAGACAGACATTTTGGGAAGAGTATGGAAATACTTGTGACTAAGAGAATGGTACAATTTGTTACTTCCTCTCTCTCCTTTTTTAATGGAAACTAGTGACCAGGTAATCTTGATTACTTCAAGTTTGAAGTGCTTAGCAGTGAGGGTGTAGGGTGATGCTGTAGGTTGTTGTGAACCACTGAACAAAGGATAGCAACCTATTAAAATTTGCTTGCAGAGTCACAATAGCTGAGCAACAGACTCACTGGCCTTTGCTATTTACCCCAAATTATATCTTACTACTCAAAAATCTTTCATAAAATAGCTGTGACCTATAATCTTCATTGGCAAACCAGTTTCATGGTAACCAGTTCTGTGGTTCTTGACCAGTCTTACAGGCATTCCTATCCTCTGTGGAGGCATTTAACAGGCATCTAAAAACTTCAGCATCTGTTCTAAACTATTTGTCCAGGTACCTTCTGTGGTCAGTGAAAGACAAGGACACCCCTAGAGGGCAAATCTCTCTACAGGTGTCTATGCTGGCTGGGATACATGAGGTGACTCTAACTAGTGACTACTGGTACATACAGAGAGGGCACATATGCAGAGGTGCTTGTAGGTTGCTAGTGTTGGGTGAGATGCTGGAAAAGCGATATCCCGGAAACACACCTCACAACCATCCTGCTCCTGCTGAGTGTGAAAAGATGGAGCAACTGGACCCTGACACCTTGCTGCTGGAACCCTTTGCCCAGGTAGCCGGGGGGGAGGCGGGGGGGGGGGTTGGGAGGGGTAAGTCGGGGGGGATCCTCGCAGGTGGCTGCTCCTCTAACACCCGGTGAGTGGTGGAGGCTGATGGGAACGCTGTATGCGAGAGGAGGAGGGAGAGAGGAGGAGGTGGCTTCCTCCTGACGCCATTTCCGAGGGGCTGAGATATATAAATGAGCCGGTTGCTGCAGTGCCCCGTCTGGGATCTTCAGCCAGGGCACTGGCGTAGACACGCACGGTGCTGGTCTCCCGCCGGCACCTCGCCTGGAGCCCCCACGCCAGGGACAGGCTCACCCTCTGCCCCTGTCTCCCTTCCTCCATCCCGCCAGCACCATGAGCCGCCCAGGACTGCTCGCCGTCCTACTGCTGGCCGTGCCGGGTAAGTGGGGCTGGGCTGGGCTCCGTGTCCCCCCCGCCTCCCGGGACCCTCAGCCCCGCCGACAGCGCTCATCCGCCGCGCCCCCTTCAGCCCCGCGGACAGCGCTGATCCGCCACGGCCCCTTCAGCACCACGGACAGCGGCAGCCGCAAGGTCACTGCCGAGGGCCGCGCCGGGCCCTGCCTGTCCCGCGGGCCGGGTCCAGCGGGCACTGCCAGCCTGGGGACCTTCCTTTCCTTTCCCTTCCTTTCCCTTCCTTTCCCTTCCTTTCCCTTCCTTTCCCTTCCTTTCCCTTCCTTTCCCTTCCTTTCCCTTCCTTTCCCTTCCTTTCCCTTCCCTTCCCTTCCCTTCCCTTCCCTTCCCTTCCCTTCCCTTCCCTTCCCTTCCCTTCCCTTCCCTTCCCTTCCCTTCCCTTCCCTTCCCTTCCCTTCCCTTCCCTTCCCTTCCCTTCCCTTCCCTTCCCTTCCCTTCCCTTCCCTTCCCTTCCCTTCCCTTCCCTTCCCTTCCCTTCCCTTCCCTTCCCTTCCCTTCCCTTCCCTTCCCTTCCCTTCCCTTCCCTTCCCTTCCCTTCCCTTCCCTTCCTTCTCCTCAGAGGGTAGGAGGGCACAATGGGGGGGCACAGTGCACAGCTGCTGCATTCAGCTGTTGCACCCAAGGACCACTTCCACCATGCCCCTCTTCTCCACCACCATATTTAGCAGGATCAGATTTCTTGGCTTGTCTCCCAGTGGAGGTGAATAACAAGCTCTCTTTTTTTGCCCTCCCCTCATTTTACAGCCATCTCCCTTCCCGTGACAAACGACATGAATAAAGGGGACACTAAGGTAAGGATGGGCGTGTAGTGGAAGGGGCAAGTGACTCTGAAGGATGTGGTGTTTAACCTCCACCTAGATGGGTGGCTTTTGGCTGCCCCTGCTGAAACACCCTGTAGGAAGTGCCAGGGATTTGCATGGAATCCCTACAGCAGGATATCCCTCCCCCGTCCCAGCCTCCCTCCCTGCCAGGTTTTACCCTTTGTGCATCCACTTCTGGGCACCTGGGCAGGCAGGAAGTCCTTTAGGATGTACCAGAAGGACCAGACAAGCTTGTCTGGAGAATGGTGAGGCTGGGGATGGAGGTTGGATATAACCCTCCCAATCCTCCTACTTTCAGCTTTTCAAAGATCCCAACAGGAGGTGACTCAGGGGAGAGTGGGGGGAAATGTGATTCAGGAAAGGGCATCGCTGGAACTGTGTGTGTTTGGGGGTGTGTACACATCTGTGTTTGGGCGTGTGTGGTGTGCTACTTTAACGTTCATGTTCCTGAAAAACAGGCAACTGGCTACTCTCAGATTGCTAATCTTTCCTCAGCTACTGCTCAGCTTGTCTGGATGTCTACAAGCGGTGTCAGGACTTGGCTGACCTCTCCAACCTTCTTTTGTAGGCTTCTGTGTGTATGTCTGTGCCATCCCTCTCTGACATTCATAGCTGCACTTTGCAAGTGTGCGCACTCCCAACGGGCTCTCTTTGCATAGGTGTGTGTTTGCCTGTGTTGTTCTCTGACAGACCTCGTCTTCCTCCTGATATTATAATGCCCGCAGTCTTTCAGATGAGCTGATCTCTTAGCTGCCCAGATTAAGATTTCTACAGAAATGAATGTCCAGAAAGGAAACACCATCCTTCCCCCCCTGTTTCTTGAACGTCTTTGTTTCCTGAAATCTTCTAGCCGCATAATGGTTTTTTCCCAGGCAGGAGTAGGGGAGGACGCATTCATGTCACTCTCAGCCACAGGCTCCATTGTACAGCATCTCTGCCTGTTGTTACCTACAGGGGAAGCGCCATGAGATGTGCTTCCCTGTGTCCTGTCAGATGTGCCTGGGCCTGGAGAGCTGTTGCTTTGTTAAGATCTTTAGCCTGCTTAGCCCTTGCTGGGGCTGAGCCGTGAGCCGTGAGCCACTGGGTGCCTGCTTCAGGCTGCATGTTGCTGGCTGAGAAAGGGGGCTTAGGGCAGGCACTTGCCATCCTGTGCCAGGAAGGGGTGCTCATTGGGCATCTGGTGGTACAGTCCATTAATTCCACAGTTTTTCTTGTGAGATCTATTCCCCAATATATTCTATGTGCAAAACGTGGCACTTCCCAACGAGCCAGATTTAGCTTTTGTGGAAGCTGGTGCAACTCCATGGGAATGCTTCCACCAAGGAAAGGTTGTCTCCCAAGCCTGTCCCCTCCCTGAGTACTGCACTGCAGGCTCTAGCTGAGAGCAAAATCAAACCACACCTTTCTTTTGGTTTTTGCTGCAACTGGAAGGATCCATTAGGGCTCTTCCACCTTCACCACCCTCTGAGACACAGTATGTCAGTGAAGGAGATCCCGGTCTCACAGGACACATCAGGGCAGGGATATCATTACATGGGTACAGCAGTGAGCACAACAGCTCTTCCTACACACCATGCTGCTCTAGATCTGCTCTGTGCCACCAGCATTTTTGGGTGACTCGGGGCTGTGAAATGTGTAGTCAGCATCTGCAGGCCTTTCCTGGGCAGCTTGTCAGGCTTTCCATACACCGAGGGCTTTCCATGGGGAGCTGAACACGACCAAAATTTTTACAATATCTCTGGTGTTTGTCCACTCTTATGCTCGAAGGACACCATTTCCTGCTTACAAATATACATTTCAGAAGGGTCTGAGCACAGCCAAGCTCAAAAATCGTGAAGTCTATTCTTGTAAGGACACGATCCTTTGGAGGTTTCTGTGTAGGGATAGCATGAGCAGCTCTTAAGGATCTAGTTACATGCTCATGGTTAGAGGACAGCTATGGCAAAATTCCAGTCTGAGTTTCTGCACTGGATTAATTACATTCATTTGGAAAGGCTCTCCTTCATTTCCTGTTGCAGGCTGTTATTTCATGACCTTGTGAAGTCTCACTCTGCAAGACTCGCTCTTACAAAAAGTCAAGGAGAGTGTTGTGGAATGACTGCACTCTTCATTTTATTGTGTTACAAAGTTCCACCACAGAGTTGGCCCTATTTCTGTGGTGACCGATGTGTTTCTTTGTCTTCAGATAAAGATCTTAGATCAGCTTAGAAGTCTTCAAAAAGCTTGTACAGCGTGTTTCATTGGGCCAGGTTCTTATTTCTCATGCTGAGAAAGTCCTTACTTCTGAAGCTGCATTGAACACAGCTGCAATAAGTGGCTCCAGAGACTGGGAAACACAGGAGGGAAGTATCAGAATTTGGGGTTTGTTCAATATAATGGTAGAGTGAAGTGACTCAAAGTCATCTAAAATCAATATTAATGGATTGCTTGTGGCATAGGAGAATGATACCAGGGAAATTTCCCTGCTTTCTTTTTGTTAGATCTTTCCTGTAACATTTTTAATCCAGCAGACAATCTCCTCAAACTATATAAATAGTTAAGAGTTCAGCATTTTATGGCTGTGATGTACAAAAGCAGAATTCTCTCCTTACACAGGGTGAAAATTTGCCCATTCTGGCTCGTCAATGAATATATCTGATTGCTTGAATGAGCAACATTGAAGATGACTGGGAATTGCTGACTTGTGTTTAATTTCTACTGCAGCCGTAGTGCTTTGCTCTCCTGAGAATGGCACCTTGTGAGGGAGGTCAGGACTTTTAGGGCTGCCTGCAGAAATTGTCAGAAAAGGTTCAGGAAGTTAATTTTTTGCCCCCAAGGCTTACACATATCCTTTTTTTTCTTTTTTTTTTTTTTTTCAATTTAGCCTCTTTTTTCCACAGGCACTCAGGAGCCCTGCATACTCTCTGGGCTGCTTTATACATGACCATCCTTTTGAACTAAGCAGCCTGATTCCCGCACTGCTAACCAGCACTGGACTGTAGAGAATGTTGCTTTCTCTCCTGTGTGCCCATTTGGGTCTACCATGACCATACAGCAGGGCTGCTGATGGGGTGGCAAGGGTGCCTTTACCCTTGACAGAGGTGCCACCTTGCCTTTGCAAGAAGAGCTAGACCTGCAATCTCAGTACAAGTGACAAACTAGATTAATAATGATTTTCATTTAACACCAAAGAAAAGGGCTGCTGGAAAGGGGAGGCCCGGACTTCATTCTGTCTGAGAAGCTGCCTCAG
This sequence comes from Larus michahellis, assembly GCF_964199755.1. Lineage (NCBI taxonomy): Eukaryota > Metazoa > Chordata > Aves > Charadriiformes > Laridae > Larus > Larus michahellis. The sequence goes on along the minus strand of NC_133899.1, from coordinate 40,149,140 downwards.
GCGGTTGCAAATACTTCAGAGGCAAGTGTGGAAACTTCCTTGCTCTCAAATGACCTGTCTCTGACAACAGCTCTTCCAGTCTATAATAGATGGCTTGGACCCTCAAGCACAAAGTCAAACACTTCTCCAGAGTGTCTTGTCTTTCTCTAGGGCTTGAGAGCAGTATTTCTCATCCGTGTTGGAAAGTACAATATACCTCATGTCACCCTCCACGTCTGGCTGTAGTCTAATTGCGGTGCCCTTCTCAGGGCTCAAAGAGCTCACAGATTTCAAGGTCACCTGTTGGCGAACTTGACCCCACTTGTTCCTCTCTACAGTCTCCCACTGAGCCCTTTTATGAGATGCGTGTAGAGATATATTGACTCTCTATGTATATATCCGGATCCCCTTTAATATCCTGACATGCCCAGCCCCTGGGATGGGCTAGAGTAGTGGGATCCTCAGCTGAAGTGCGCGTCATGTTGAAGAAGCTCTTTCCATTGCCTTGTGCCATTTGCTCACTTCTCAGTTTCGGGAGGTACCTTCTGTTCTTGCGTTAGGTAAAACAGGAACCGAACATTCAGTTCTGGCTCAACCAGAAAAACAGAAGGATCTGTGCCATCATCTGCTGTGTTTTAGCCTTGGTAACAAATAGATTTAGGGGGAAAAAAAGACAATAAAGCAGTGCTTTAATTTGTATTTTTGTCTCTTTCTAGGTGATGAAGTGCATCGTAGAAGTCATCTCTGATACTTTATCAAAGCCAAACCCCCTGCCGATCAGCGAGGAATGCCTAGAAACACTCAGAGGAGGTACAGGCTCAGATTTAACGCTGGATATCAGCAAGAGCAGATCTGGCAGAGATACAAGCAGGGGCTGGTCCATGCTTCATGGACCTGACAAGGGGTCCCTGACACACTCACCTTCCTTGTGGTCACCTCACAAGGCTGCACCGGGCCCCAGAAGCAGGGACGGAGTCACTGCTGAGCCCAGGCCATGCATCGTGCTGGCACCGCAGCTGGGGCAGGCTCTGGGTGGCATGAAACTGCCTGGTTTTCATGGGACCTGGGACCTTCCTGTCACCTTAACCACACGGTTAAGAGATGTGGCAGCAGATCAGGCCAAGGGAGAGAAAAGAGTAAACGAAGAGGGATGTGGCATTTGGGGTTGCTTTTAATTTCCTGGGGGTGGGGGGAGGTTGTCTTTGACCACCTTCTGTACCAAGTCTCCCCTATTGCAGATGAACGAATCATTTCCATCCTTCGCCACCAAAATTTATTGAAGGAACTTCAGGAAATTGCGGCTCAAGGTACAGTTTCACTACAGTTTTGGGGAAGAAGGCTTCCTTAAGTTGAATGCAAGTTCCTTTGGTTTGGAGAGACGTGGGCAGCTCACCACTTGTCAATGTAGAAGCAGCAGCAGCACAGAGCTGTACAAAAGGGTGTGCAAGGGGGAAAAGGGTTCCCTTTTCCTCTCAGGTGCCCAGGTCCCCAGAGCTGGTGTGGAGGTCCCATGCAAGGCTACTTCAAAGCCAGTGCAGGTGCCTCTGCCCAGGTGGTTCCATTGAGGCTGCAACAGGGCTCTCCGCAGGCTGCAAGGAGAGCAGCTACCAGCCTTCCCTCTTCCTTCTTGGGGTAACCCACCTGGCAGACCTCCCTCACCAGGGCATCCCTGTGCCCTGTTCCTGTGTGGCACGGCTGCCAGGGATGGCTGGGACACAGTGCCTCTACGTTCCTTTCAGAGCAGAGGAGCCACAGAGGCAACAGGGAGAAGGGAGAGGGAAAATTCAGGAAGCCAAGATTAGGAGAGAGCCCTATGCAGCTCCCAAAGCAATAGTTTGATCACTGCCCAAATCCCACTGGTGGAGGGACCAGCTGGGCAGTAACCCCAGACAGGCTCCATTGATGCTCTGATGATCCAGAAGAAACCTGGGCCTCTTCAGTGTGCTGGGATGCTGGTGTCCAGGCACACCAGGGTTGTGAGGAGGAGTGCTTGGCTACCAGACAGGCTGTGCCATATAGCATGGAGTCCATGGAAGGGATTTGTTTCACAGAAGTGCATCCTGCTGGGCCCTTTCCTTGGGTTGAGCCCATCACACTGTTTTATCCTGGGGTACCATGAGCTGTAATCTACAGATCAGTGACCACGGATAGGAGAGTGGTGAGAAAAGCAAAGGTATTTACTTTGGTCTCCTCTGTGCTAGCTGCAGCTGGTCCTGCTCAGGCTGGAGAGCCCACACCATTCAGCTCTGCCCTGTGCAGGGCTAGAGAGGACTGGGCCGGCAGTGTTGGCTCTTGCCTTTGCATCAAGGCATAGAAGCAGGGCATGAGCTGGGTTGGATGGGGCTTGCTTGGCTTGTGGTTCCCAGTGGGATGGGGTGCCTGGGGAGCGCTGGTTGCCAGGAGAGCTGCGCTCTGACCTCCAGCTCGTGCTGCCTTCAGACAGCGCTTCCTCCAGGGTGTTGCTTTTGTTGAGCTGGCTCCATAATCCCAGGGGCTAAGGTGTGGTGGGAATGAATGCTGCTCCTCCCTCCCAGGTCCCCCACGACCAGGCAGGAGGGCACAGGGTCTCTCAGTGCTCACCTCAACAGAGGTACATGGGCAGCATCTGGAGGAGGCAACCTTTATCTTTCAGTACTCTTATGCTTAAGTCTTTTGTTGGCCTCAGTGTGCTGCAGTTCAGCAGCTCTTATTCCCTAGCTCTCCATTGATATTACTTTCCCTAGCAACCCTGCTCCTCTGTTTGTTCAGAGACCTTTTTCTTTCCTGCAGATGATGTTTTTGATGGTGGTTTTGATACTGCAGTTGATTCATGTATCCTCCCCAGTCTCACTTCTCCTCACAGCTCCCCTTTGGCAGAGTTGTCCATTGTAGAAGATATGTGTACAATTATAAAGGGCAGAGAACTATTTTCCTGCCTCTACTTTCTGAAGCACAGGTGGGCTTGTTGCCCTTCCCTACTTTTTGTTACTTGGTGCAGGTGCCAATGAGAGAACACAGCAGCAGAAGAAAAACAGTGGCTTCGAAGATGAACTTTCTGAAGTCCTTGAAAGTCAGAACGACAAGAACAAGCAGACAGGTCAGTGTCAGCCTCCCCTCCAGGAAATCCAGGTCAGGCTGTAAACAAGGATGTTCTTTCTAACAGCCTTGATACGTCCATCTGCTTCTCATTTAGGCATCTTCTTTGATACTGCTGCTGACACACACAAGCAACCCGGTGTTTGCTTTGTTCTTATTTACCAGCTTAAACAACATGTAATTTCTGAGCTATAGTAGCTGGTGATGGTCAAGCTACCAAACTGATAATGATCTTTTCCACTCTGCTGCCGACACCATCACTCACTCCTAATGCTTAAAGTGAGTCACAGCCAGGGAAATCCCATACTGAAACTCAGTGATATAGGCAAGAGCGATCTGGGCCTGCTCCTGCCGCCCTTGTTTCCAGGCATGCAACGTATTAGGCTATGGGTCTCTGGAGGGACAATCGAACTTGTGATATACACAGTGCCCACACCCACACAAAACACCTGCATCTTGGAAAGACCACATTCAGCTGGGATTTTCCCCTTGTCACTAGGTTTCTATGGCCTGGCTAGAGACAGGCAGTGGAGGGAAAAGGAAGGTTTGGCCCCTTCCCTTTTCCACATCAGGAAGAGAGGATGCCATTGTGGGGTAAGGTGATTTCTTGCCCAGCAGCAGCACCACCACAGAGGGTCTCAGGTGGGCTCTGGGATGTGTGTCTGCACCACAGCGGTGCAGCGATTCTGCGATGTCAGCCCAAAGCGATGAGGAGCGATACCTGAGGAGCGATACCCCTGTGGGCTGCTGCTGCAGCCAGCACAGCCAAAAGCCAACCGAGAGGATGGGTAGCACTGCGTCTCCATCCCACCAGGGCAGAGCTAAGCCTCTTGCTCCAGTAGTGTGGTGACTGCATGAGGATGAAGCGTGGCATGTTGGACAATCCAGCCCCACAGGCAGCCCAGTGATACCAGTGTGGTGTCACTGGTGGCCACCAGCCCTGCATCTCTGGCTCTCTGCATCCATCCCCTCACCCCAGCACACTCCTCAGCCCTGCCTGGGGCTCCACTCGCCTTTGCATACCCATCTGGCTTTTCCCACTGCTTTTAAACCCCCCATCTTTTCTTTTGTGAAGTGGCCAATTATGTTAAAAGAGGCCGGTCTCTGACATGAGCAGGAGCCAATACCCAGCCCACACTAAGCTCCTGCTGAGTCGCTGCTTTGGCAGAAGCGGAGTCGTCCCCCCCCTCCCTCCAGCTCGCCCGCAAACAGCCCGGGCTCCTTTTTCATCCTGGTGGGAGAAATTAGGACACGATGTTAGCGTAGCGCTGAGAGCAGGGAGAGTTCTGCAAGGGCTGTATCATTTCATTTTACATGCAATCTGATTTCGTGTGGGGCAAGTTTGTTGTTGGCATCTCAAGAAATGGTGATGAGGGCCGTGCCGCAGCGAAGCACTTCAGCATATGTTTAACTTCAGCCTTGCGAGTCTCTCCAGGAGAGCAGCCACCAGTGGAAGCACTGGCTTGCTTGAACACAAGCATATGTTGAAGTGAGTTGCGAAAGGATCCATGGGCTGGTTCAGCAGATTGCGGAGCGGGGCTGAAGCTCCCTAAGAAATGCACGGGCTTTGCTGGTTGTGAAATGAGCTCTCAGGAGAGGTGTTGCTTCTTGCTCCTCCCTCTGCAGACGCAGCAGGGGAGCACCCTGAAGAGGAGCAGCCGACGGGGTCCCTGCCTGAGCTGGCAGCACAGAAAACCCAGCAAAATGAAGATTCAAGAGAGGAAGGAAAAAACAGCCTGGAGGAGAGGGAGCCCAGGCCACGGGATGCCAACCCTGGAGAGAAGGAGGATCAGGAGGAAGCGGAGAGCAATGAGATTGGGCGGGCAGAGGATGCCCAGCAAGATGAAGCTTTAGACAACCACATCAGCAAAGACTTCAACGAGGACAAGCGGCAGCAGCGAGAGGATGAAGAGGAGGAGCCCAGAGGCTCCAGGGACAGCCTGGAGCTCGAGGATGAGGGAGAGCAGCCATCCAGGCAGGGAGAGGATCAGAGCAAGGAGGCGGCAGGGGAGCGTGTGGAGCGGGAGGATGATGGAGGAGACGATGCTGTAGAGGAGGACCCTACCGAAGCAGAGAGGTCACTTGATTTGGCTGAGGAGGAGGAGGCCGAGGAGATGCAGGGCGATGACAGTACGTATCCCAGACAACTGCACTGATACCTACCCGGGGTGAGCTGAGACCACTGAGACAGACGGATAAGAGGCTTTAAAGCCTAGAAGTTCAGGCAGGTGCTTACTGGGTTTACAGAAATACCTCCACCGACAGCCACCCAGACCCCCCCGCAGGCGCCTGTCCATGCAGGCCCACGCGCAGCAGATAACACAGGCCCGGCAGCTGCCTGCTGCTCAGTTTCCATACTGACAATCAAGGGACAATCAGTTTCTTTTTCTTTAACTTCCTACGTGGTTTTTGACTGCTGCCTCCAAGCCCTGTTACTGACATGATGATGTGAGAGTGGGTATTTCCAGAATCCTGGGAAAATGGGAAACCCACCTTGAATCACCCCTGAAGGCTCAGTTCAAAGTTGGAGTGTAACCAGGTCAACACTTGTGCTCACTGTTGTGTTTAATGCTCTTTCAGATAATGACGACGCTCTGGGATTTGGCAAAGATGAGCAGAGCTCGGAGGAGGAGGAGGAGGAGGAGGAAGAGAAACCCCGGGCACTGAGAGGAGGAAGGCATCGCCTGGAGGATGAGGGGATGCAGGGGGAGAAGGACACTTTCCAGCCCAGGGATGCCAAAAGCGAGGAGATGGAGGAGGAGTCCTCCAGGGAGTGGGAAGACTCCAAGAGGTGGAATAAAATGGATGAGCTGGCCAAGCAGCTGACATCAAAGAAGCGCATGGAGGAAAATGACAGTGGGGAAGACCCAGACAGGTCCATGAAAATGGTGTTCAGGTCCCGCAAGTATGACTTCAGTGGTCCAGAGGAAGATGTGAGAAGATCATGGAAGCATCATTCGAAAGAGGACAGCAGTGAAGGAGGCTTCCCGCTTGCTCCCATGCCTGAGGAAAAGAAGGATGAGGAAGGCAGCGCTAACAGGAGAACGGAGGTTGGTGTACGTAGCCTTAAGAATAAATCCCACTTGGTTATTACTTGGGAATCCAAACTATGCTTGGAGATGCTTGGAGATGTGGATAGTACCTTGGCATTATGCAGCCAGCATCGGTTCTCTGTGACATTAAGGAGATGCTTGGTGACCTTTTACCCATTCAGCCCTAGGTATTATTGAGATTTGTGCCTGCCTGTGCCTTTGTCTGTGCCTCACCTCCAGGTGAGTGGAGCCAGTTTGGTGCAGCTCTCTTGCCTCCAAAACACCCCTCTTGCCTTAATTACACACCAAAACTCTGCCCAAAGATTGCCCATCAGCATCCCCTGCTGAGAGGGCATCTCCAGTTGCATTGGTTCAAAGCAAAGCCAAACGCCTTGGTGCTGAGCAGGGATGCAGCGGATGCCTGCCGAGGAGGTGGGCACCGGCAGTGGGGGAAGGGAAGGCACAGGCTCTGGCTCTGCCACAGCAGCTGCCACCCTGTCCCCTCTGCTGGCTTTTGGGCCATGTGGCTGTATGGCTTGGCCAGTGAGGCTAGTGTGGGCACAGCCCGGGGCTGTGAGTGCTGTCCCTGCACTCGCCAGGGCTCGGCACGCTGCCAGAGCTGGAGCTTTCCCAGGGGCTGAGCTAAGAGCCCTGCAGAGGGGCAGGGTGATTTTCCTGTTCTGGAAAAATAGCTCTGTGATGAGAAAAATGACTTTTTTTTACATACTGATTTTTTTCACACTGCCCACATGCAGCACAGGCCAGTGGCTCAGCGTTGGCCTGTGCTTGGCAGCCAGCACGGCTCCACTCCCTCTGCACAGGAGAGGGGCCATCACCTCAGCGCTGCCGGCAGAAGAAGGCACTTTTAGCAGCGACAGCCCCCAGTTTGCTCCCGCAGAGCCCACTGCTGCCCCGGGCAAGCCCCAGGTGGCAGAGCTGTGAGGGACAGGGAGGGCTGGGGCTGGCAGCGAGACAGGGCCACTTGCATATGACTGGAGTTGGGGCAAAGCCACGCAGTTACGAGTTTGAGTTCCTGCGCTAAACGAAACAGCTTCAGGTGATGGCATAATGCACAAGAGCTGCTACAGAAAGGCCACCAAGCCATGGCAAGCTTGAGCCTTTAAACTAACAGCTTCCTCAGTCAGTATTTTCCCAAATGGAAAAGCCTCTTCTGGTACTGGAGGCGCATGTGGACGCCCAGCACAGCATGGGGAGAGGGGACATCTCTGTCCCCTCCACTTGCCACAGGTGGCAGGCACCCATACCCGTCCCGGTTTGACACCGCTGCCTCAACACAGGCGCCCAGGGCCATTTGTCAGTACCCACCCTGGGTGCAGCTCCCTGGCAGCCATCTTCCTCCCGCCCCACGCTCAGGGAGAGACCCCTCAGGGGCTGCCATGGCTGGCAGCAGGGCTGGGGCAGGATGGGGGTGGCATGTCTTGACCCCATCGCCAGCTGCAGCCATTTAACATTAGGACAGGACTAATTAGAGTTTGAGCACAGACAACATCTGTCCAGAGGAACAGGCTGAAGGGATGGGGAGAGACGTGGCTGTGCTCGTACCACCCCTGGCAACTAGCCCTGGGCAAGGCCTTCCATAGCTCTGTGGGGGCGAGGGCTGCCCAGCCATGGCCACTGATGTGTATCCCGGGCTTTCATTGCAGGACCAGGAGCTGGAGAGCCTGGCTGCCATCGAGGCCGAGCTGGAGCGCGTCGCCCACAAGCTGCACGAGCTGAGGCGAGGCTGAGGGCCTCAGCCCTCCCCGCCCAGGCGACCGCCGCCGCCCTCCTCCCTCCCCACCGCCTCTTCGTTTCCTGATGTAAAAGCAATTAAGCCGGAGCAGAAGCATCCTGCCTAGGAAACCAACCTCGCTAGCGCCCAGGCCTGCCTCCCTCGCCATCGTGTTGTGCCCATCACTGCTTCTCCACCTCACGCTCCCCTGTCCCAACAGGGACGCCCACCCGCCCAGCCGGGCGCCGGTGAGCGCGAAGTGCAACCTACACGTGTATTTTTCTGTCCGGGTGGGGGTTTTTCTCCCTCTTTCTTTTTTTTTTTTAAAAGACAAGACAGCTTTCTAGAAAGTTCTCCTTCCACTGTTAGTTTCACTGGGTTAAAAAAAAACCAAAAACCTGCAATAACTTGTTATCTTTTGATTAAAAGCTGAGAACTCTGACTGTAATATATTCTATATAAAAAAATTTATCTAAGGAAAAATAAAACTGCAGTGAGTTCCTTCCTTTGTTTTGGCAGCTTGTCTCGGTCATCAGCACGCTGCAGGGCTCGTAGTGTCCTGGTGGAGAGGAGAGGGAATGGAGGCCTACCATCACCACAGACACGTCGCGATGGCATTTCTGTCCTTCCCCAGGCTCCAACGCTGCTGCCCACCAAGGCCCAGCATGGGGGACACCTCCCTTGCTCTCCCTGCCCACCTGGGGCCCAGCGGGGTCGCACAGCCCAGCCCTGGTGCTGGCTGTCCTGGGTCCTTCTGTAAGACATGGGGCACATCCGTAGTTCATCCATGAACATGAGGTTGAGCAAAGAGAAACCAGTGTAGAAGTTTAAACACTGGACGGGATCCCATCCAGAGGGACCTGGACAGGCTGGAGAAGTGGGTCTGTGGGAACCTCATGAGGTTCAACAGGCCAAGTGCAGGATCCTGCACCTGTGTTGGGGCAACCCCTGGTATCAATACAGGCTGGGGGAATGAAGGGATGGAGAGCAGCCCTGCCGAGAAGGACTTGGTGATGCTGGTGGATGAGAAGCTCATCATGAGCCAGCAACGTGCACCCACAGCCCAGAAAGCCAACCATACCCTGGGCTGCATCCCCAGCAGCGTGGCCAGCAGGGTGAGGGAGGTGATCCTGCCCATCTGCTCTGCTCTGGTGAGACCCCACCTGTAGTACTGCGTCCAGCTCTGGGGCCCCCAACAAAAGAAGGACACGGACCTGTTGGAGTGGGTCCAGAGGAGGCCACAAAGATGCTCAGAGGGCTGGAGCACCTCTCTTGTGAGGACAGGCTGAGAGAGTTGGGGCTGTTCAGCCTAGAAAAGAGAAGGCTCCGGGGAGACCTTATAGTCCCTTTCAGTACCTAAAGGGGGCTGCAGGAAAGATGGGGGCAGACTTTTTAGCAGGACCTGTTGTGACAGGACAAGGGGTAATGGCTGTAAACTACAAGAGGGAAGATTCAGACTAGATAGGAGGAAGAACTTTTTTACACTGAGGGTGGTCAAACACTGGCCCAGGTTGCCCAGAGAGGTGGGAGATGCCCCATCCCTGGAAACATTCCAGGTCAGGTTGGACGGGGCTCTGAGCAACCTGATCTAGTTGAAGATGTCCCTGCTCATGGCAGGGGGTTGGACTAGATGGGCTTTAAAGGTCCCTTCCAACCCAAACCATTCTATGATTCTGTGATGGGAAAGACGTGAGTTCAAGGCCTGAGCGCTGGGCCTGGGAGGACGCCTCACCAGCTGGCAAATGCTGTCCCCAAGTCGGCTGTTCCTCTGCCCTACAGCGCGTCCCAGGTCACCACTGCAGGGCCTGGCCTTGGGGCTGGTACCATGCGCTGATCCCCAGGCAGTGTTTATAAGAGTGCCTCTGCTGAGCGGGCTTGTTGCTTAGCAAAATTTAATGCTGCTGGGTGAGATATTTATCTTTCCTGCACTAGCCAAAACAGGGTCCTCATTAAAAATCCTCCTAGGTTTTGAGAAATCAAGAATTCCCTACCCAGGATGATGCAGGAAGAATCAGCCCAGAAGCCTACGCTAGGAATAAATGCTTAAGTACAGCAGCAGCCCAAATCCCGGTTATGTTTAGCTGTGTTATATAGTAAGATAAAAATAGCCGACTTCCCACTCGTGTTAGAAATCACATCAAATCTTGCTGGTACAAGGAGGCCAAAAGTAACTGTAAACATCAAGGATGTGAAAACCAAATTCTCATGAAAACGGGCTGCCCCCAATGAGGTGGTCACCTCGCTGCCCTATCCGCTCATAAAGACAAAGCAAAGTAGAACTTGTTATAAGGCATTTATTTTCATTACGTGTTGGAAAGGGACAATTCTGTCTTAAAACAATTACAGAGATAATGCCACAATACCTACTGCATATTGCTTTACTGTTGAAACCAAAACATTGTCCAAAACAGGTGCTTGGCAAATGAAAACAAAACGAATATATTACCATCGAAATCAACGCTGTTAGGTGAAAGCACCATCTTCATTGTCAGATCTGATCAGTCATGCAATTGAAGACGCCAAAGCGCAAGTATTTTTGGTTTTTTACAGTAAGCCACAATCTTTTAAGGGTTTATATCATTCTATACAAATTTAAGTACAAAATGGGAGTTATGTTCCAGAAATCAGTGAACCGGGCTGAAGTGAATCACACGACACACTCGTTAACACTGTACAGCTGGATTTTAACATAGATTATCGATGAACTAGTGAAACTTAGCACGTACACAAAATGGTCCCCAAGATTCAGCCATGCTCAGGTGGGGAGCGACGCTGGAGAGTGAAGGATGATATCCAACACTATTCACACCCGGAGGGACAGTTTTCTCAAAATTGTTGGGATCCCAAGGAATTGTTGTTACTCCATTTTAGGAACGACCACATTTTAGTCTGTGGTTCTCACAAGGGTATACACAAGCTGTATCGAATACTGAATCAGAAATAAATAATAAAAGATACATCTAATACATCTTTTATTTTTAATATTTTTTTTTACAGCACTGACTTTACAAGAGGATAAACAACTCATTTTTAGGGGCTGCTAACATCTGAAACAAAGAAGTCACTATTTTATACTCAACATATACTCAACCTTTTAATAACTTCATATATGTATATATGACTTTTCACACCAAAAAAATGTTAAAATAATTTATATCTAAAAACTACTGTGTAAAGAACGAAGGAGGAAATAAAATGTGGGTTTCCTTAAAAAGGATGGAAGAGGAAGACCTGATTTTCATGAAACTCCATGCACTGTTTCAGCTATTTCTGGAGTTTCAAGAGATATCCAGGCCATCAACAAAAACTTCCCAACACATGACCAGCTCTTGGCAAACTCAGGGCACGCTGGGGAAGGTCACCTGCTGACGAGCTCTTGTGGCCCACAGGCATCTGCCAGCCTCAGCCCCAGTGGATTCAGAGTGCGAAAGGTGGAGAGAAAGAGAAAACATCTCCCCAGATTGCTATTAAAAAAAGATGGAGTGAAATCCTGGCCCACTGGTAGCACGATGTCCACTGGCCAGGATTTTACTCCCAAGCCCTACCTCTCCATGTCCTCCTTCTGCATGACGGATACAGGACATTTTCGTACAGTGGATTTTTTTCTTCCACAGGAAAATTGCCCCAGCAGCAGGGGTGGACCAGACCCCAGCAGCCACCTGCACGCACCCAGTGAGACGGATTCCCTTTGCTTGCTGCAGATGCTATTGTGCTTGTGTTGCTGAGGAATCACTCCAACAACTCCATTTATATATGGATCCTCTCAAATTTCAGCAATCTTTAATAATTTCTGGGGCCATGTAAACATGACAGAATCCAAGGAGGATCTGAAACCCATCTGGTCAAAAGCCCAGGTGTTGATGGCCTAGATCCACACTGAGGGAACAGGGAAAGGAAAGGTAGTGAAGATGTGGAAAGTACTTTTCTGGAGGTTACATTCCTCTGAAATAGATATTAAAGCAATAGTACAAATAAAATCAGCAATGTGATCTGCAACAGTGTGTCTGTTTATCTATGAAAGTGAGAGGAGATTATATTAAAGGAAATATTTTAATCTACACAAAGCATTTTCACATACTCCTGATTACAAAACACACAGTTGCAACACCATAAAGTAATTTTATACTGAATACAGAAATCAATACATCTCTTACTAAAAAGGAGAGAGGAAAAGAAAATGAGCAGGGTAATGCAAGTGAACTCCTGCAAGTGTGCACATGGGGAGACTGCTACATACTCAAAATAGCCTCTATTCACTACAAAACCAAAATCCAAGATTTTCTACACAGCTGTGGAAGGCAAGGCTGCAAGCTCGTGTGAAAAAGCCTGACTCAGTTGTCGCTGCTGCCACGCAAAGACTTTGGGAAACCAGTGTTAGCCTGCTGATAAGCCTGGGTATTTTTTTTTTATTGAATGGAAACAACAGAAGCATTTTTCCTTTGTTCTCTCCTTTTTGCCAGCCAATTCAAACATCTCTGGCCCCATTTATTCCTTTGCCTTTGGACTGCATCCTGCCTTTATTATCTATCCACCACTCCACCGGGTTGTTCCCTGGCTGGATACAGCCCACAGTTAATCTGGAGAACTTGAGGCTTTATCTTGAGCAACCCTTGTTACCTCGTGAAGCCTCACGGTCGGGTTCTTAATTTGTACTCATCTTTAAAGAAAACAAATTAAACCAGGGGCTTTCCATCTGAGCGACCTGCTGCTGACCTCCTCCGGACAAACATTCCCACGGTGAGGATGGAGATCTTTAAACAGCTGTATCATTCCAACAGCCTGAATTGTATTAATAAAAATAGTGCATCTTTTCTACCGACCAGCCCGGTCAATTGGCTCCTACAGCACAAAGGTTGACTAGCCAGACATGTGGCTAACCAAAGGCATAAGAGCATCGGCACAGCGGCAGTTTTGGGTTATGCCAACTGCAGGTGCCAGCACCGATGCTCCTTGTTAGGCTGCGTTTCTGCAGTTGGTTTTCAGGTACCGATGAGGATGTTCTGGTACAGTCACTGCAAACCCAAGCGTAAGGTGGCAAAGTCAGCCGGGGGGAGGAGGAGGGTGATGGCTTTACATCGCAGGCAGTGATAATACCACTCAAGTTCTCTTCAACAGGGAAAAATCTTCACCTGCTGAAGCAGATCACGTAATTACGGTGGAAACCAGAGTCCCATCTCCTCCATCACGCTGACACAAAACCTGGAGAAATTTCAGTTAAGGTAATGGTGTTCTTGCGGATTTCTAACAGTGAAGCAGAATAGAAATAGATTGCTAAGAAGCTAACTGGTGACCATGTAATTTTAACATAATTGCTCCCATCAACATGGCAATAATAGCTATGCCTCCGAAAACACGGCAGAACCTTTTCTAACTCACAGTAACAAAATTCAAACAGACATTATGGAAAATCTCCCTCAGATTGTCCGCAATTTTAAGAGCAAGGGCATTCTGGTGTGGTCTAAATTAGACTCCTCTACTTTTACAAAAAAAGACAAGGCTATAGAATATTAACTAACTTACTCTGAAGCTTATCTTAAATCAAAACTATCCTGAACTTATCAAACGAGGCAGCAATTCAGAAAAGCACTTCAGCACAGGCTTAATAACATATGCATGCTCAAATGTTTTGCAATAATGTAATTGTATGTCTGGATACTTGGTAATTCACAATTTTGGCTTTTAAAAGTTGGTCTCCCAATTTGCCCCTGTGATTTAGCAACATTCTAGTATATGAGCCACAATAATCATTTCTGCAAGGAAATATAGTAGTACAGCAACTGCATGGTAATTTATGTGAAAACTCTATCGTAATGCCACATCACAACAGGTACCTGCATATCTGCACCTGGTAAATTAAAGTGATACCAATACATTTGATAAATAAAAAATAAATTACAGGCTATGGGAAAAATGTCACTGATCACACCAATGACCTAAACTTGTTTTCTAGTTACTGCCAAGGTCTGGAGTAATATTTAAATATAGTATTTCTGCAAGCCTTCAGAGAATTACAAAATAAACTTCTAACAATCATTTGTAAACAAGTTTAAAATGCACAATTATATTTCAGTAGTTTATTTTGGAGAAATAAAGCAGTGCAAAATAGGCCAACCAAAATTCAGAAGGCAGCCAGGAAAATAAAATTCTTATTTGATGTTCTAACTAGGAAACAGCATACAGACATTTCCATTGGATCCAACACTCAGATTCATGTAAACATACTTAGGTTTGAAAGGTCTTGAGTTACTAACCCAGTTTTAACATCATTGCTTCTTCCCCACCACCCAATAAAAAAAAACAAAAAACAAACAAAAAAACCCAAAAAACCCCAAGCCATTGTAATAAAGGGAGCAAAAGGCAAGTCTACAAACACTCCACCAGCCGGTTACAAGAAAGTACCATACAAAAATATGCACTGGCAAGTTCCTTCCTGAGGGTATCTTTTGTTACACACGTAACATAAAAAACACTTTTTATTTTAAACAAACAAAAACAAACCTCAAACTGTAGATGTCAATTTTTATTTCAGTCATGGCTTTACGAAAGGTTTGGTCTATCATCAATACTTTTATAAACCCTTACCTATGTACATCTGACTCACTCACACCACGACCACCCGAGACCTGGGAGCTGCAGATGGCGCGGGGTCCAGCAGCCTCAAAGCATCCAAGGGCTGTGAAGCGCAACCAGCTCAGAACTGACCTGCGATAGTCTAGAAGTTGCTGCATTTATGCGCACCCTGGAATTTGACAGATACCACACTCATAAGGTCCTTCCAGTCCCTATAGAAATACCTTAAGGTTAGTAATCCCTCTAGAAGTGGAATAATCTCTTCTTAAATCATCCTCGAGAATCCGATCCCGGCTACAGGAAATTCCCAAGAATGGCATTTTGGGAACAAACTCGATCTCTCCTAAGGAAAAACCATTGTTTACACAAAAGAACTGCTACACAACACTCTTCAAAACTTTCTCCCCTCCAGGACTGGTACCATCAGGTAGGATGGTGACATCTTTATGCAGTTTACTCCTCTCTCCATGGTCTACCTGGGCTTTAAGCTCTAGATCCTTTCCTTTTGAGTAGATATCTAACACGCGATACTAAACAAACTGGTATTAAATGCTGCAGCGATGGATGCTTTACAAATACCTGCTATAGAACGACAGAAATTCCTGTATCTGCAAGCTAGGAGCTTAACTAAGCAAATTTTCTTAACACCACCCCTCTTAAATGTATTTAAGGGCTTATATGGGGAACGGAAGGCCACTCTGTCTACCAATATAGTGTCTCTGTTCTCAGTGCTGACAGACTTGGATATTTCCAGTTTAGTGTTCAGAATTGGCAAAAGTTTCAGGAATTCTCAACAGCAGAGGATGCTGCCATGCTACAAGATGCAACAGAGGGTGAACACTGCAGATGTACTGCGTATCTCGACAGATACAATTTGGACATTCTATAGTTTACAAACAGTATGAAGCACTATTGTAAATTACCACATGGTCTCATCCGGCAGCTTGCAACAAAATAATTTTATCTCTTAGCTAGAGCTACGATGTACTTATACCTCACATGAAGGTACATGATTCTGCTTATATGTAATTTGCAAAAGAAAAGCAAAATGCACGGCAGCATGGATCTAGGGAAGGCAGCAACTGTGTTATGCCTTAGGATCTGCAGATCAGGTGCTCCAAGGAAAATGTGTGGCTCTTTGCCAGCCTTTGCAGAGCTGCCCAGAGTCCTCACAAGCGCAACGGAGGGAAAACTAGATTCTCTGCTAAGAGATGAGCTGCTTCCATCAACTCCTCTAGGATTTCACCACTAGCAGACAATTGAAAGGATGATATTTAATCTACTAAATCACTCAACCTAACTATCGGCACCCTGTCTGGATCAAACGTGTTGCTGCTGGCGAGCATGGTTAGAAGCTGCTTTTGACTGAAGCAATGAGGCCTGGGGAAGAACTGCAAAGCTGGAACCGGGGTGGTCACCTCGGCTCCGCACCCTGAACATCCAGTCTGCTCTGTCCCACTCACAGTGCCACGGCTTCACATCAAGCTACCTGTCAACATCTGGACTGGTCAACGTTTCCAGGGATTTGGTTTAATGACACCGAAGTTGTCTTAGCTTTCTTTTGCAATGGTCTACCTGGAAAAAGGGAACAGGGAATATTTTAGGCAAAAATCTCTAGCACTGTTACATTCAGACACTGCATTTCAACATTATCATCTTCTTGATACCATGAGGTCCGATTTTAAAATGCTGGTCACCAGTGATTACAAAGAACAATAGAAATGAAAGAGCTACCCTCCCACAATGAAAGGACTAGTGTTAAAACCCACGTGTGTGTAAACTCACTACAGATTTGCAACTGGAATCTGATGAAATGGATCTGAATCACTTTCTCGACCTCCACCTTTCAGTCCATTTCATCAGCAAATCAGGTTAAATCAAATGGAAGGTTTTTTTTATTTTGCTTTTTTGTGTTGTGTTTTGTGTTTGTTTTTTTTTTTTTTCTTTTCATTTTTCGCAATCATATTGTTACAGCCTGATCTGGTTCTGGGACCACAATTTGTATCCCTGTGGCTTTTTCTCAGTCCATGGCATTGGCAAGTTATTGAGAAGAAGCTTTTGTTGCCAAAGTAGCGACGCAGTGCTGCTGGAAGCTGGGGGACACTGACGAGTTGCAGCCTAGTCTCTGGTGTTGCAGTTTTACTGAGCTGTTGGTCTCGCTTTCCACAATCCAGGAGGAGTCTTTTCCCATGACGCCGAGACAGCCCGTGCTGGCACAGCATATCCGCTCGTCCATGATTCCGCTGGTCTGCTCTGCCAGGAGCTTGCTGCGGTTTAGCTGGGTCAGCTCAGGTGCCTGACCCTGCAGGACAGCAGCTATATGGTTCAGAAGATCTGTGAAAAATTCAGAAACGCCCTCGTAACCTGAAAAGAGGAAAAATGAAGGAGAGAAAAAAAGGCAATTAAGTAATTTTCATAAGATCTTTGAAAGGCTTCTTCCACCAGTTTGTTTCTTGGGCTGTCTTTGCCTTCCAAATGATAATAAAAAGGCCTCTTTTCCATGACATCATTTTGAGTGACTGCACGAGCAGGTTAGCGTAAAGAGGAACAGAGACCATTGCCACAAAAAAACTTTTGTTCAACTTGAAAAACTGTCACCTTTCAGGTTTTCTGTTCCTTTTTCCTCCCAAGTATATATGTGTATCCAGAATTTTAGGTATATTCTATCATTTGTTGCCAAGTCCAGGTTTTTCCCTAAGTTACAAACTCTGTGGTACAACATCGATCTTTTCTATCCTGTTTCCGGGTTTACTATTAGAACTAACTTCAAATGCAGTTTCCTTGAGTGCCTGAACCCTCTCTAGAATTTGCGGAGCAATACCCTCAGTTAGGGAAACCTCCGAGGACAGCAGGGCTGGCTTTATATCTTACAGAAAGGCAGCTTCCCACTGTGTAAAAGGCAATGTGATGCTCATCTAATCTAACCTAACTTGGCACTTAAAACATGTTCCCCGCTATGAGAAATGTCTGAAAAAAACACTCAAGGGACAGTAAATGTGTATCAATGATACAGCATTTGGTAGAAACATCAGTCTCTTATTTCAGCACTGAAATCACCTTTCTGCATGTTCTGTTAATCGATTCCAGACAATTTACAATGCAGAGTTTAACAACGAGCTTCCTGGTTAAAACAGTTGCTCAAATACCAGGAGACACGACATTTTTGGTGACACAAAGGGTGGCAGCAGGTGTACAGAGCTTCTGGCTCTATTTTAAACACTCTGGCACAGGCACAGTTTTATCACTGTGTTCATTTTAAAACTGAACCAGACATGCAACATATTGGTACAATGTCTTGAAATGGATCTTAACTGCTACTGCGCTACCTAAAATTGTTATCAATTTGATTTAGTATTTAGAGGTGAAATATGACATTCAGTGTATTTAATGGGCTAGGCTGATTGTTTTAAAATGTCTATAAAGTATTCTGAAGGTGACCTGGTGTTAATACAGGAGATTGAAGCAATAAATAACACTTTAAAAGTCCCATGTGAATAGCACACATTCACCACAGCAGCACATGAGCGGCACCAGACACCACAAAGTAAATGCACATTTTAAAACACTTTTCGCGATGTGATCACAGGGCAGAAGAGTCTCTCAGATCCATAAATAATTCAGTTCTAATCTCCATTCTCCTCTAAAGACCAACTTCCTTTGGCAACAAAACCCCAACTTCCTGAAAAACGTAAAGCAAGAGGGTAATTTCACCTTAAGATAAATGTGGTGACTGGTGTATTTATAACCCACACGTTAACCAAATAACTCTTATTTAGGGTGCTACATTGCTTTGGATTTTATTGCACTTGGTCACAATTCTCCTAGGTACTTAACAGGTCACACAAAACACTAGCAATGTGAGACAACAGCTCCCAGTTTTTCTTTCTCAAAGGGCTCTTAAACAGATTCACCAAACAAATTGGCCATTTCAAAACATCGAGTTTCCCAGTGACCCATGCAATAATCCACCGGTCTGCAGGGGGCAACTAGGGCTCTTAGGGCCGGTCATGGGAGCCAGAACAAGATCCCCACCTCTTTCACAGAGGTGCTTGTTACACTTTCTAGCTTATGTAAAAGCCATGGGATTAGCCTTCAAATCTACTCAGAGTGCTTCAAACACCCTGGGAATAAGCCATCTCCATAGTAACAGCTTTAATATTCAGAGAGGAGATCCACAGTACCCCAGAGTGTTTCGTGTCTGCTCACTGAAAACAAACCAGCCTTGTTTGAGGGCACCTGGCAAACTCACAAAGAAGTTGCTTTAAATATTTAATGGGAATAAGATGGCCAGTCATTCAATCCTGCAATCAGCAGATGTTGCAGTGTAAGGAAGCTGTACGCATCAGGCAGGCTTCCTCTGTGCAAGCCCTCTGCACACCGCGTGGAAAGGCCCAAATAATTCTGCCTCATCACCCAGAAGAAACTTCACACACTTGTCAAAAAGAAATACAGGCAAGGGAGGAAGAGAACCAGGGTGCCTCAACTCCTGAGCCATGGAATACCCAGGAAAGGCTGCAAACTCAGTAGATACTGCCTCGCTCTGTTCACTGGCTGCTGCTGCAGACCTCTCAAAAAAGGCAACTGTAGGACATCACTGTGCTGTGATGACAAGGGAATTAAGAAGGGCAGATTAAATTCCACCTTTAGAAACTATGAATGAATTCGGGGTTCATGTCACACAAGGAATCAATGGGAGGATATAAGTTTTGAATGCTTCACAGCAGAAGTTGCATGAATTGTGCTCCAGCAGGTACTATCCTGGCACTGCCCACTGATACAATTTTGGAAACACCTTTCTACAAGAGGCCTGAATTTTGCTTTGTTGAAAACAGTCTCCAGAGTCCTCTGGCTGAGCATGGCGAGGAAGGAAGTCCACCCAGCAATGCATCTGAAAAAAAGTACCTGCTCCCCTGAGCTTTGCAGAGTCAAGAAATGCCTGTGAGCATTTTTAAGCCAACATTAGAGATGCTAACTGCCAGATTTTCAGGAGACTCTCCCTGGTCTGGCACACTCTCCTGCTTTTCTGCCTCTTCCCTTGGGCAGAGAGAAACGGACGGCCCATGTACTGCATTTGCGGCAGTGTATTTACATACACAAAGCGCACACCGAGATCTGATGCCTTTTCTCTTGGCTACCTGAGGTCAGACAAACATAAAACCCACATGCTACGTGACTGTGCCTACAGTTAAATATCTCAGCTGGTAACCACAGCTAAATATAGTCCTGGTGGTTTCCCATAGAACAGGACATACAATAGGCCTTTTACAGATTTATCTTTAAAATCTTTTTGAAGAGCTGCTGGTGCTAATGGAGCAGATAACAGACAACATGCTCCTAACAGGTACCTCTGCTCTCAATCGTGATGTTAAACTAACCTCAGGATGACAACCATGGAGTGGCAGGTTCGAGTGAGCTTCAAGCCTGGTAAACACAAAAGACAGCAGACAAGGAAGCCAAGGGGCCATTGGACAAGGTTTTAGTCAGGCCTGTCCCCAAGGCAAGCAAATTCTATGATTCTATGAACTGGATTGAAAGATTAAGATGGCTAGGGGCTCAGTGCAAGATCTCTAGATGTAAAGGTATCTCAGCCATACTGAAAACTCAAAGTCTTCAACAACAGGTTAAACAAACTGTAACAGCCTGGGCATATCTCTGGAAACAAACATCACTATTCAAGTAATGAGAGGAGATTCTTAAAGAGAAAAGACCTATGCAAAGAGCATCACATGGGATGATGTATTCTTTTCCTGTGTTAGGCTACTGAGCTTAGCGCAACTGACAGACCATTATTGCCTCCCATTATCATAGAATGGTTTAGGTTGGAAGGGACCTTAAAGACCATCTAGTTCCACCCCCTGCCATGGGCAGGGACACCTCCCACCAGACCAGGTTGCTCAAAGCCCCGTCCAGCCTGGCCTTGAACACCTCCAGGGATGGGGCAGCCACAACTTCTCTGGGCAACCTGGGCCAGTGCCTCACCACCCTCAGAGTGAAAAATTTCCTCCTGATATCTAACATAAATCTACCCTCTTAGACACACTTACGACCTCTTTTAATAATTCCAGTGGCCAAGGAGCTTGTTCAGTTGTTCCCGATACACATGTTGCATTAAAAAAAGTGAAGGAAAAATTTAGCCATTTTCACACACTCTATTCTATCGTTCTACTTCAGGATCCATTTATGAGAACATGTAAGGATATTTAAACCTTTATAGCAACTTCTGTGAACCTATAATTTTAACATCTTCTTCAGATTCCTGGTGTTGTTGCTTTTGTGCACAAAATGTCTTTTCACGGGGAATCAATTTGCACAGGAAGAGATTTTCAAGGGAACAGTTTGCTGCTTCCACCCCCTCAACACTTTTAATTGCACAGAGCCTGGAAAAAAAGAAATCTTAAAAGGCTCTCCTAAAATAGAATTTATTATCATTCTTTTCACCTTCAGAATGAGGGACAGGCCCAGAAAGGCCAGGTCCCAGCACACAATCCCATGCTTCAGTTCCTGGGCAACCCTTTGCAGGGAAGGGCATGACAGCCATGTTACAGCTGATGACTAAAATTTGACCGTATGTCCTAAGAGCTTACATTTCATTAGCACATTCCATATCCGGATTAGGGTTCTGCCCTTTCCAGATCAAACAGTATCTGATCTCAGAACAATTTGGCTGCTGCTCTCCTGTTCCCCACCTGGGAAGCAATGATGTGAGACACCAGCAGTGAAACTTCCCACCAAGCACACACTGCACAGGTTCCACAAAGCATGCGTGGAAAGGCCTTTCTCACCTGGAAATGCATTTATATCAATGACCGCATGCTGCCCGGTCTGATTGTTAATGATGATATCGATTCCAAAGAGGGAAACTCCCAGAGCTTGCCGCAGCGCCTTAGAGATTTCCCGGATGACGTCGTCATTTGGCCGCTCATATACTCCTTCGATTTTATCCAGCTATAGTGGAAAAAGAGATATTAGTAAGGGACTCCAAACCAGCCTTTTTAGTGGAAAGATTAATTTTCAGAGGTTTCCAGGTGCATATCCACCAAATCGAATTGCAGAGAACCGGTGACATGAAACAGAGAAAGACACCAAAGAGAAACTGCCTTTGTAATTCAGAATCCTATCTATACTGGAAGTTCACCTGCTCTAAAGCACCTAGTTCCTCCTCTTCATACTGGTGCAGCTCCTCAAGAGACACAGCAGTATAGGAATGAATGGAGAACCAGAATCACTATTTTAAGTACTAGGATCTACACCTTTAAAACCCAAATACAGCTGGTGTGTTTAACTCTGTGCTGCAAATATCATTCTGCTATTTCAAGGTAGATTAAGGTCTATGTGAAAAGACTGATAAGCCAAACTCCTGCTGTTAGTTTCATCTGAGCCATACAATACAACTCAGCTGATATCTTCAGGGCAGAGGCTAATTCAAAGGGATATCTTTTATGTGGGTTTCCATGTATAAGTTATTCTACAAACAGGACAAAAACACAGGTTATTCATGACCAGAAGATGCTTTTTTTTTTTTTTTTACTTTTTAAACCCCAGGTTATGCAGCAGAAGTATGCTGTTATGCCTACAGAAGTGTGTATGGAGTATGTATGTGTATGAGAGAGATGGCCGGTAAACCACAGGAGCACGTACTCTCTCTCTAAGTTTGAAAGTAAATTTAGCCATAAAGAGATTTATGACTAACACAATTACAGCTTGAATATTTAGCATGCCCATCAGTGTTGCACAGAAATT
The DNA here is from genome assembly GCF_964199755.1 of Larus michahellis. Lineage (NCBI taxonomy): Eukaryota > Metazoa > Chordata > Aves > Charadriiformes > Laridae > Larus > Larus michahellis. The sequence continues at coordinate 40,127,012 of NC_133899.1, read as the reverse complement.
TAATCATTGCTGACTATGAAACTGCTCCCCAGTAGAGCTTGTGAAACAGAAAAGAATCTGGAGACTCAAGAGATTGAAAGGACCCAGTCCTGTGAAGTGACTTACTTTCACAGCAGCTGAGTGCCTGAGAACTTCTTTGTTTTTATATGCTCAAAGCTTATTAAAAGGACTGGTAACGCAAGCATGAAACTGTGCACTGTGCTGGCACTGCTGGACTGGGAAGACACCCAGAAATGGTCCCGTGGCCACAGCTCGGGTGTGCTCGCACCGCAGACAGCTACTTGCCCTCTGTGGCCCTGCCCAACCCAATTTCTCTGCTTGAATTTTCACCGTTTGTCTTTCCTCACAGAACTGAGTCCTAGAAGGATGATTTATGCTTATTAAGCTCTCTGGACAGGAAAAGGCCAGGTATTTGCATTCAGAACCTCATTCTTCCCTTTGCCTAGATTAGCTCTGGGGCGTTTAGGCCTGGCAAGCAGCACAGGCTTGCTCCATCAGTGCTTCCTCACCGGAGCTCGGTAAGGAAAACCAGAGGGACACACAGTCATGCTGCTTCGTTGTACCAAACAGACCTCAGCCTGCAACACAGAAGCAGACAACTTGTGAAGAGAGTCACTAGCTACTAACGCTTTGGTAAGAAAGGACTAGATAGTTTTCCAGCCATGCGAGAGCTAAAAAGAGCAAGTGTACTTACTGCTGTTAAAACAGATGAGGATTCCGGCTTTGAAACATTGTGGCTGTTGAAAAATATCGATTCTCTGTCTGGAATGAAAAGCAGGTTGTAAATAACTTTATACCAGATTTTAATTTCCAAAGGATTAGTGCAAGGAACAGTAGATGGCACTGCAGTCCGTGGAATCCAGTCTTGCTCCCTCCCGGGCAGTCCTCTGCCACCACCCCACCTCTCTTGCCTGGCACCCACGGCCTGGTCACCCATGGTTTTCCATCCTCGGACCACAGATAAATAGAACTGCACAGGGGTAATAGACACTGTTTCTTTTCCTTCATCAGAATCAATTAACTAGAGTTCAGTAGGATAATGAAGTTAATTTCTACTAATTTGCCATACTCAAAGTGACAGTTCCAGTGGGAAGGCACGTGATAGAAGGGAGAAGCTGAATTCCCTGCTGGCGGAGTGCTGACAGCACCCAGAGTGTTCTGAGATCGCTGTGAACCTGGGGAGGACACTGCCACCATGGAAGAAAGCTGTATGTTTCATGTTCAGGACCTGCCCTGCCTTTGGAGGCACCACAGAAATGCAGGAGACACCCCAAGGTGACAGAAGCCACCAATGTACCACAGTGGAAACAATGGGGAGAAACGTACCAGCGCCTCACGCCCTGTTCCCTCTGTGCAGAAGGTTTTACTGGTGGGGAGAAACCCACCATGACAAGTGTCCCCTTGGGATTCCCACCACAGCAAACTGACAACACTGTACAGACAACCCGCATGGGAACACCCGGACTCAAGTCTCAGCAGGCAGGTGGCACCACTCTGGGCGGACACTGAAGAGGAGCCACAGGGCCACATACCATAAAGATGGGGGAGCTGTGAAAAGCAAACCCAAATCCCCTCCACAGTCTGACACCACCATATGTTCTTCTTGCCTTTCTTCCCAGACCAGAAGGGCCCTGTTCTTTCAGACATTCAGCTCCTGTCAGATCTGCCGAGTCAGGTGCCTGTAGCACGGCCCCCTCGAACTCTCCTGATGAGGGTAAAAAAGCCGGGCACTTACCCTAATCTGCCCACAAAACTTATTTTTATGTGGGCTTCCAGACACCTTTCAAGTCTTACACCAACAGATGAGATATTAGCTAAGGCATTTTTAGAAAAGTGCCTTAAAATGTTCTCTTCCAGCAAAAGTAAAGACCAACTGTCTTAATCGTTTATATGGACACAAGTTCTGGCCTACTCAATTTGATCAGGACGTAGAGCAGACCTAAATGTAAATACAGCATACACACCTACAGACAAGAATTTTTACCAAGATCCTACTATACATATAATAAAAAAATACATATTTGTGTGCAGAATGCAATGGTGAGCAAAGCATGGATATACTAAGATCAGCAGAAACTACTAAGAAAAGTGACAAAAAGCCGGCACTTCTTAATTAATCTCCTTTAGTTTGATACCTTCTCCCCTCTCCTCCCACCTCCTGGACTTGCCCAGTTGCAGGCAGATCATGCTCCCATCCATGCCCTGCTAATTCCTTCTTGCTTCGGAAGGTCCACGAAATGCAGTTCTTGGGAAACCAGCTTTTTTTTCCATAAAGGAAATTTTAGTAATGTTTAATGAAAACCCTTCAAGGCCTGCTGCCTAGTGACATACAGGGAGGATTACTGTCCTCACTGACAAATCCATTCCTCCCTCCCCACAACACAGCTGGTATCTACAAACCAAAGGACGTTTCCCACCAAGGTTCACAACACTGTGCCTCACATGAACAGAGAGGCTCGTTTAGGGGAGGGCAAGAGTGATCTTTAATTTAAACACACATATATAATTGAGGTAAAAATAGGGAGAGGAAGTTCTGAAACGACGGAATCCAGGAAATTCTCTCCAAAGCGCATTTATAAACAAATTCCGGAACAAATGACACATGAACTTACTGTGAAATTAGAGAATATCTCTCTCTCTCTCCCCCTCCACATGACATAAACCACTTTTTTTTTAACAGGTAAGATTCAGGTTACTCTTGGATAAATATTTACTATACGAATGTCATTCGTATGTATTCCAGAGCAGATGAGTTATCTCCCTTCTTACTGAAATAATACAGTAGAGGAAACATGGTATGTAAGAACCATCTGCCTGCACTTCAGCAGCCTTCTCAAAGGTATTTTTCTTTTGAGTTGTTTGCTGCCAAAGCTCCAAGAACTGATACTTCCTTTTAAATTGGCACAACGTACCTGAGATTCCCGCAGAGAAGTTCTTTAAAGATGGTCTTTTCACCACTGTGTAGGATTCCCCGACCACAAAGACTTTATACAGCACAGCGTTGTGATTGATGAAGCTCTGAATGACGCAAGGCGGGCGGACAGCTTTCAGGCCCTCCTGGTTGAAGATGATCGCCATCTGCAAACATGCACACACAGTTGTGCACAACTCTTTCAGTAATTTCACACTTACCCACCTCCTGACTAGCAGTGAGGGGAAACATCTACTGGTGGATATATATTGACCATGCGTGAATTCCTTCTCAGCAGCTAATCCTATTTCATTACGTTTCATTTCACTGACACACAACTCTCCAACACTGCTGGCAGTGCAGCTTTCATTTTCAATCAACGTTTTCTTCTCAGCTCTTTGCAATTTCATTTACTGCTTTTAGTTGGGAAGCTACTGCAACTGCAGGTACAACAAAAGGAGAAAACATGTGACCAACACAGACGACAACATCTGTATCGTATACAAGCCCGTGTCCATGACAGGAACAGAAAGAACAGCTCTATGTACTAACTGTAAGAGTTCTTCCCCACGGCTCTGCTTCCTGTGGTTTGGTTTAGTCTAGTTGCAATCGCCAAAGAACCAGGGTTTCACCCACATCATCAGAGAACTTTTTTCAGACTCCAGTAGTTCTTACTGCTAGCATATGCTGGCCAGCCAAATAATTTTCTTGGCTTGGTTTCACCCCATTACACTAAATGGATAGTCCTCTTGCAGGGACTGGAACAAATATGCCAAAAAGGAAGGCATTTATAGGGCCTGAATGATGAACAAGAGCTGCCTCAAACAGCACAGAAGCGATGCTGGTAGGTGCAGAGAAGTAATTTGAGGAGCCAATATATTGAGAACATGCTACGCTGCTCTTCCCATTGATCCCTCCATTACAATGCTTACATGCACGTATAATTAACATAACCACGGTTTGTTGCTGAAGTATGGATGCTGCCATGGCTCCTACACCGAACCGGCAGCAAGCACCATTCTAGCACAGCTGATGAAATTACTTTATACCAGTGTGCCCCTACACAGCGGTGAGGATAAACTTAAGTTTGCTCTCCATCGTCAAAGCCCTAAAAAAGCTATGCTCTAGTTATCTGAATATAGACCTGTCTTCATTACTCCAGCGATGCTGGGTCTTGTTATCCATGGGGGCAGAAGGGCATGTTAGTTGTCAGGTGAATACGAGTAAGGACTGTCCACGGCCAGAGAACCTGACATATGGTTTATCTTCCTTTCCTCTGGGCAAAACTCCCTCCCTGCTTTGGTCAGAGCATCTTCCCCCTCTGAAGAGGCTTGAAGACAACAGCTAACCATCCAAGAGCTGAGCCTGCTGCTCTCAGCAGCACTCAGTCAGTGCAGGATGCACAATACTTGCCAGAAAAATTCCTAAGCTCTGAAACACAAGTCTTTTCTTATGCCTGTTAATATTTTCTCATTGGCCTGCTTGGGGCTAGTGTTCTACTCGGCATGCAAGACAGTCCAGAGAGACTAAGAGAATTCCCGTGCGTCCACAGTGATATACAGAATAAAACTGGAGCTTCCTGCCTCAGCATGATGCAGATGATGAGTTATACTGCCTTTTTGCTCTTTCCATATGCTTCCTGTCGGTCTTTGTGCCTTCTGAGATTAGCTGTATCTTAGTGAAGTCAGGGTCACTGGAAGGATTTTACAAAGAAATTTTACCACTTTGTGCTCTCTCTCATGTATTATATATGATCAGCTGCACATTTGATGTACACTGTACTTTCAGGCTGAATTTTTGCTAACACCTTAGTTTGTTCCTGTAATAAAAATAGTAAATATAATATGTTTTGTTGCTCAAAAATGTAGTCATGTTAAATGATGTACTGTTTACATATTCATAGTTAAAAGTCTGAGCACATTTTTGTCCTTATTCCTCCTTATCCAGTAGACCACATTAGATCACATAACTGTCTGCACGCATGCACAGTGACTCAGTAGATTAACATTTTTTGAGTTCAAGTCAATGTGTGCATTCAATACCTTCTTGCAGCTGATATTCTTACTGCATCTCTATTATACCAGATGCTATCTATTTGACAGCACAGAGTGAGTTTGCCAGTGGTAACAACCTCTGCAAGAAACCTACTCTGACGAGCAGAGTCATCCATCAAGATGATTCACAGCAACAACAACATCATACCTCACTGATCTCTCACTGGTGGCAAGAAACACTGCTCTCTTTCTCCTCCTGTGTAGACTGCTGGCATTATAGCATCTACAACATCATACCGGCAAGAATTGTGCTGCTGCTATAGAGTTCTCTTCAAATATTAGTTAATTAATCCCCACAGACCACTCCTTCATAAGATGAGCAGGTACTTATCATCCTGTTTTACAAGAGTGGAAACACAGAGTTTATCATCTTGGCACTGAACTGACCCAGGCTACTGGAAACCATGTGAAACTTCTCTTCTGCAAAGCTCTGTGCCAACAGCCCCATGGACCAGCACACAACCCATATAACTCCCATGGTGTTGCATTATGCTGGCTCACTGCGATGTCTTACGGTTTTCAGCATGCATGAATACAGCTCCAAGAATTCGCTTGCAGAGCGCACTTGCTCTTTGTCATCTAGCACAGACCTGCTGTGTCTGGCAGTAACATGGGAACAACACTTTATATCATAATTTCCAAATAGCATTCCTCATTATAAATGCAGAGCTCCTTTGAAGGCAAAACAAAACATTTGGCACCAAGAATTTTTACTGACAACGTCCTTAAGGAATTCAGTCTCGAAAAACCCAGCAATTATCTGCCTTTTCATTCCTGTCTGCTCAACACTTAGAAAAAGTCATTCTGGACACATTTCTTCTCCTCAGGTTATGGGTCTCTGTGATGTCTGACGGCAGCTTTACCAAAGGTCAGTTATGTTCTGGCCTGCTGGCAGCTGGGAAGGACAACCTTCAGGCATCATCTCTGTTCAAGTCTAACAAAATGCTGGCAAAGTGGGGTTCAAGTGCTGAGCTGGCCAATGTGACTTCTAGTGTAGGTCATGTAGGACTGTGGGACACCACAAGAAGACTAACTGCACCTTGGCTTAACTACCTCATGTTTTCACAGCGAAATGCGGAGTCTGCCAGCTTTGGCTGGCACCAGACTCAAGCTCAAGCCTGCACCGTCAGCTGTCCCTGTTAGCCAGTCCTTGAACTTTCCGAATAGTCATCTTATGAAGAAAAGCAGGTTTCTGGTCAGGCTGTGTTCTAGTTCCAGTGTCAGCTCTGCAGTTGGAATATCTCTACAGAAAATGAAGCGATTTACCAAAAGCCAAAGAAGGAGTCATTAATAAAACAGGCAACAATTCCTTGCTTCTAGACCTATGCTCCATCTTTTAGACAAACCGTACCGTAAGCAGAGTATTTATTCTACGGTTCCTTTGCCATTATTGATGATAAAAGAGCAATTACAAGACAGTTCCTCTCTGATCATAAATACACTTTTGGATCACTCCTGAGAACTCAGCAACTCCAAAAGTGACTACTACTACTAACTATGTAAAGTACTACGCAAGACTTCAGGCTTTTTTCCAGTGGTCTTCCTAGTCTCTAACCAGAAGTTCCTGTGATAAAGTGCAGCCTATAACTGTATTTTAGTCTAATTTTTGCACAGAAAATGGAATTCTGGCAGGAGGCTGAAGTATGTCTGCACTGTATGAAAGAACAGCAAAGAAACATTCACCAGGGAAATGAAGTCCAAGCCTGACTGGACAAGCACTGCAAGGTTCATGCATTTCAGGCTGCAGTTGCAGAGAAAATTTCTGCAGAAAAATCAACAAGGAAGCTGGAGTCTTAAACTAATTCACAACCCAGTCCCCAAGTGTTCTCAGGAATGATAGCGAAAATTTATAGCAGCTGCTCTGACAAACTAACAGGGCTGTCTGTCATGCTTGTAAAATGATCCAAGCTAAGGCCCGCATGAAAAAATTTAGCTTGCATTTTCAAATGGAAGTGCTGGTCACTCAAGATTTCAGCAGTAGGCATCCAGCTCGTCTAGATTTACATTTTACTTCAGGGCTTTCACCTCTCAGAGACGCTGCAGCAACATACTGCACATTTCAGGGGCAGCTGGGAAACCTGGACGGACGACCACGTTGTTAAAAAAGGAAGCCAGGCATTACGAGAGCCAGCAGCGAGGGCTGGATTCTCAAAACTGAGCAGCGGTGAGCAGGAAGGCAGGAAGCACAAATGGAAAATAATTAAAACAGGACTCGGCTCGCCTAAATTTAGAGGAAGCTAGGCTCACAGGGAACGCACTCCTTCCAGGAATACACAACAATTTTACCTGCAATTGCCTTACGGGAAGGAGGGAAAGCAGATAATTCTACTAGCCCTGTTCTTCTCACAGCTCCAGCCGTGTTATTACAACTGAACATGCCTAGAAACCGTCTCTATTTGCTAGTCCCTTCCCCTCAAGGAGAGAAACCATCTGGCCTTCACTCATACTTCTGCTTCGTCTGCAGCACAAAACCATTTCTCACCTGCACCACATACAGGCTGGAAGAAAAACATGGTGGGGTGGAAACATCACTTAGTGTGACCTCCCACCAAAGGAGAAGCTGAAGGAGATTCCTTGCAGACAGAGCTGACTGGAGACCACAAACTGCTAGAAGCAACTAGATGACAGAAGCTAGAAACAGCTAGAAGGAATTTCCATGTCAAAAGGTTAAAGCCATATTTAACTTCATTTCAGATAAATCTGAAAAAATAATGGTGTAATTAAACACAAGGGAGAGGCGAGGGAAGGGAAGTCCTTTGGGCATAGCCCTCATTCTGCCTACTACAGGATCGGAAAGCAACAGCCAAACCACCATGGCGGGACTGGAAGCAGGGGGATAACACCGCAAAAGTTTTTAAACTCACCTCGTGAGAGTTGGTTCCATGGGCCACTCTGGTTTTACAAACTGGGTAAATAAAAAAAAAAAAAAAAAAGCATCACTGAAACAGGACACACAAAACCCTTATAAATCCATTCCCACCCACATGTGCAAACACTGGAGTTCACCAGACCAAGACACTGACTGTACCAGATACCAGTGACAGCCTCTGCTTGAACAGTGCCCTCAATCTCTACAAAGCTTGGCTTGCTCCAAGCCCTACTCTCTCAGCTCCTCCCTGTAACTAAGGTGCACGCAGAGGTCATTATTAGGACTAGACAGAGGTGCAAAACATCAGCGAAGAAGTTAGTACCAGTGCTGGTATTGCCACCCTGCCTACTCAGAGGGCATCTGCACAAGTACGTGATTTTGCCTGAGGCTGGAGCTACGTTACAGGTACCACAAAACACCACTGTGCTGAAAGCAAGGGAATAGGGACACAGTGGAAACCAGCTGCTTCTCCTGCCTCCCTGTTTTTGGGGAAGAGGATGAAACCAAATGGGCCGAACCAAACTAAGATACAACAGATTTTTTGCAGGCAACCGTAGAGGGGGACAAAAAATGCAGAAAGAGCCCAGCAGTTCTTTCTTCTTCATATTTCTTATCGGCTCCATATATCTTGGTTCTCACCTCCATCCTAAAACCAGTAAGAGGAAAGAAACAACATGCTCCTGCTATTATGAAACCAGAGAAGGGCTGAAGACCCTGGGACCCTCACGATGACTAGAACTGATGTTATTTATGTTAAGCAGAGGAGATGAAAACTTGGAAGTAGTGAGGGGGTGGATAGGACAAGACTTCTCTGGGGGTTGTTGGAAGAGTCAAATTACCAGGCAAGAGGACAGGCAGCTATGAAAGGCAGATGACCTACACTAGCGTCCAAAACAAGCTGGTAACTCAAAATTTTGCAAAGTGGTATGTGATGTCTCACAGACACATGCTCTGGAGAGCCAGGAGCGTTTTTTTTTAAAAAAAAAGGAGAGACAGGAGAAAGAAAAAGCACTCCTACAGTACCACATTATATTGATTTTCCATGGTATTTTTTAATTTCATCCTCATTTAGAGGAGTTGATTCAGGCATTCGGAATATATGGGCTACGCTGCTGACTTCTGAGCACTAACTGGCCTGTATGGAGAAGACAATGTGCCTGGGCGAGGAAGGGGGAGGTCAAAGCCATTCAGTGGGCTTTAAATTACTGCTTCACAATCTGGCTTCAGGAGACCTGTCTCATTTGGGAGTGCAATGGCAGGAAGGGAAAAACATGCTTTTTTCCACATGACTTTACCTCTGAACTTTATAAATGAGGCAAGCACCAAGGAAACAAACACTGACTAAACAATTCTGCTCACTTTATACTGCAAGGAATCAAATAAAGGAAGGAATTAAAGCACAACCACACCAACGAAGCTTGCTACAAAGCACAAACAGTCCATAGCAGCTGTTTGAGGCTGTGGGCCCTTGCAGCCTGCTATCCATAGTAATTTTTGCACTCTTTCTTCTACCCTCTAAGATTATCTTTGTAGCCTGGACCAGGGAACGGGAGGGATGGGTGAAAAAATGGGGCAGTCAGCAAGGCAGTGATTTTCTCAAGAAAAATCATGAACACAGCTGGCAGGAGAAACTTCTTGCACAAGTTCAGGGCAAGAGGCTAACTTTGTTAGAACTGTTAGCTTTTCCCAGAAACACAAGTTTACTGTAGCAAGGTGTTTAAATTAAGGAACATAAATAAAAGGCAAAGTAAAAGCAGATAGGGATGGGTTTTGTTTCACATTCCAAGCAGATTGCTTCACAGCATTTGCTTCAGGAAGGTTTTAACATGCCTGGCACTTTGGCAGTGAAACCCTCAGTCCTACAGTGTTGGCTACGTCTCAGGGGGTGCATGTGCAATATTCAGAACCCACCAGAAGCACCAAGGAAATGCCCATGTACATACTGAAAGGGAATGCCAGTCCATTCTTCTCTATGAGCTGCAAGGTATCTTCTCCACAGGCACTTGTCAGCTCCATAAAGGGTGGTGAACAGATCCTCTCATCTGCAAGACAAAAAGAAGACTCAAATGGAGATGAGGGGCTTAGCTTCTCAGCTGCATCATTACCAGCTCTCTCCACGCTAACTGCTTCTTGCTAGTCAGCTTTACTTTAACAGTTGATATTAAAGCACTGGAAAGACTATCAGCCAGGCCTGAATTTGGGTTTCCGGAAAGATTTCAGAAGATGAACAGCCAATTTTCAGATAATCTAAATGGAAATATAAAGCCCATATTTTCACAGTTAGGCAGCAAAACCAATCACCTGCTTAGGAATACGTAGCTGCACAAGACTTAGCCAAGTGAAGTGAAAAGCAATTGGGATCTTGGCTCTTAATGTTATGGCTTCAAGCATAATTTTTCTAAAGCATTTAAAAAATCCCCGAATGGTCAGCAAGCGTGGCTGGAGTTGGCAGTCTCACAACGCCATCATTACTGTAGGGCCGCTCAGGTGGCAGATTCCAGTGTGGGTTTACTTCAGCAATACATCCATCCCACTGTCCACTGGGACCTCTGCGCAGCGTTCATTTGGTGTGGCAAAGCCAGTCAGAGCACTGCGGAGACACCGAGACACCCTGGCAAGACTGCTCAGTGGACTTTGGTTAAAGAGAAAACACAGGAAACCACAGTAAAATCTAACAGAGTAGATCTCCTCCAGTGTGTTTCTGCTGATGTTGTGCTTGGGGTTGTGGGAAGGCTGAAGTCAAACCCCAGCCCTCTTAGTGACTCAGTAGGTTGAATTGCTCTAGGATTCATGTCCTCTTCACTGTAGGAAAACTCTGATTCCTCCAGGAATGCAGCAGGAAAAGGGGAAAGCACTATAGGACTCAAAGTACTTGAGGATAAATCTCCACCGCTCAAGAGGGCTGGGTTGCAATTTCAAGTGCAAAGAGAAGCCTGGCTTCAGCCATGGCTCTGGGACAGGTCAGTGGACCCAAAGACTTTCAGACAAAAGCTGCACGCACATTGACAAATTCAAAGCAAGAACATCACCCAAGTAAGAACAACTATCCAACTTAACTCCTCAGTGAGCACAGCCTTAAACGTACTGCCTCCAAGGAGTTTTAGCTATGGCCAGGTTAACTTCGGAGTCACAAACGAGTTATAACTCCAGTTAGCACCGTAGTACTGAGCTGCAATTCAGAACAGGTCTGCCAAAACTCACTTCTAAGACTTATTTCAGGAGAAACAGTGTGACACCTTCCTCCAAGAAGCAACTAGAGACCAGCACAAATGATGGGAGCAACTGTATCTCGCAAACTCAAGTCACAGGTTTATATCAACCAGCAACTTGTCTTGAAAATAAGTGAAACGTGACTGTTTCTACCATCCACATCTATCCCAGCGAGCACAGAGAATCCAAACAGGTGGGGGCTATGCTGTGCAGATGGTGCAGAAACTGGAAAGTACACGTAAACTAAAACCCCAGCAAAACTAACCATATACTCCGAGAGAGCCATGCATCTAGAAACCAAACCACTTTATAAGCATTGTTTAGATTAACACTTTTCACTTCATTACAAGTATACGTTTATGCACGCTTCCTCACACAGAACAGAAAATTGAATCACTGAAAATAAGAGAGGCAAAACTTTATGTATTTTGGTATGCATATCTCAATACATGCTTCAGCGCTCCAAGAATATCTGAGAACTCCGGTCATTAGCAATACTGTTGCTACAAGAGGTTTTCTGCGAAAAGAAAAGGCTATTTTCATGCATCCTAAAAGGCACAGAAAGATTGATGCTTTGAGGTCAACCTCTACAAAGCTAAACAAAACATCCCAGACTTCAAAGCTTTCAGTCTGCTGCTATGAAAACACAAAGCAGCATCCAAAAGTGACAGGTACTGTAATATTTACAAGCCTTTGCCAGAGTGAAAGTTCTTTAGTTGGATGAATTTAAGGAATCAGATTTAGTTTACAGATACTTGGGAACAACTTTGGCTTGGCAGCCCTCCCACCCATATGCTTGAGGCTCGCAAATAACTTTGCCTTCAGAGTGCAGATGCAGAGGGGCGCATGGTTCCATCTCACTTCCCTCCGTTTCTCTCCCATGCAAACAGGAATGGGAGACAGGGAGGATTCAGCATTCCTGCCGATTACATGACACTTGCATGGGGAGATGAAGGAAGGGGCAAACAGTAATTTCTTTGACTTTGTGCTTAGAAAAGACCACCTGGAACAACAAAAAGTGGCAGAGAGAAGACTCTTAGCATCTCAAAGTGCTCCTGCTGACTTTGCACAGAACTGGCATTTTCTCCACCAAGAAGGCAGTTCTAGCCCACTGAAACCTCTAAACCAGACCATTAATTCACAGCCAGACCTGAGGACAAACAAACTTGCTCTGCACAAGATTTCAGTATGGCCTACAGCTAGAAAGCTGCTACTCTGAGTTTAATTGCACGCACTGCAATTCTGAAGGTAGTGGCAGGTTTAAAGGAAAGTCACCAGCTGCCAGCGATGATCCTCTCCTCCTTCCCAGGGTGGCAAACACATGCTGAAGCATTCTCTCATCACCAAGCTCCTGCCATCACAGTGGCAGCAGTCTCAGCACATCTTCTCTGCACTGAGGTCCAGGACAGACCTAATTCAATGACTGAGGGCCAATCTCAATACTGTTTTACATCAGCATGGAATTACACCTTACAATCCATGAAGTGCAAACGAATACCCAGTGGTACATTGAACCCTCCCCTCTTCTCCGGTCAAGGTAAGCTGCTTTAGCAGGGTCCTACTGAGCTGCGGTCAGGCGCTGGACTCTCGGCCACTGTCATGGCTCCTTCGCAAACCAGTAGTGACCAGTCACCACAGGAAACCATTGCCCAAAAGGACAGCAGTAAATATACAAACAAACAAACGTAACAGTCTAGAGGCGAGAATGGGCGACATGAGCCTGGCTCCACCGTTGACCCTTCATGTTGACACTACAGCCTAACCCTCCAGTCTAAAACCAAGCAATATTCTCATTTGCATCAGAAAGCCCTAGTGTGGATGAAGCACTTCTATAAAAGCAGTCTGAGAACTATTAAAGTATGAGGCCACAGCCATGGCATGCCTCCCACGGAGCTGCATTAGCCGTGCACCGCTAGCAGAAGTGACTCTGTTATGTCTGTCACAACACAGAGCTGACACAGCTCAGACCCCATGCAAGGAGCCAACGCTGTCGCACTTCTACCACCGATACTCAGCTCTAAGCTGTATGTTGGGATGCTGCTGACTGGAAGAGACTTCTTCTAAAACAGCAAGTTTGGAAAAGAGGCTGCCTCATCTTCCATCCTTGGCTAGCCCTTAGTTCCCAAGAGATTATTACAAACACAATTTCTATGCTTTCCGCATAGAATTCCGCATTGGATCCGCAACTAAAACTCAAGACACTTCCTCCCTCCTTTTGGGTACACACATTGAATCACACAATAAACCCCATCTTCATCAGCATTTACTGAACCGAAGATATCAGCAGGAAAAATCTCTCCCTAAGTCAAAGGACCACTGTGATTCAAGAGCTGTATATTTTTATAGGGCACACTTAGAGAGCGGTATTTCTTTCTTTTTCTAAGTGCCTGGTAGTCTCTCAGAGACCTGCCTTTGAAATACATCCAGGATTCCAGGTGGACCATGTCAGGTCCAGAACTGCCAACTTAACAGCAAGAAAGAAAGACTTCAGATCAGGAGAGGGTTCAGCTCTCACTTCAGACAAGTACCAAAAGTATCTGTAGCATTTTTGTTATTAGAAACAACACATTATAATTAAATTTAAAATTCAAAATGCTGTCACTGTGTTCCTCCCCCGTCTTTGTCCTCATTTTTATCGTATGTCTTGGCACAAACTTTGTGGTGTCTGCTTTCTATATTTTCCTTAAATTATTCTCCCTTTTGTTCAAGATTATCTGATCTCATAGGGAGCTCCCTCTCTCCTCTTTTTTTAGTTTCTGCATTTTTTCTCACTGCCATCACCATTTCTTCTCTGCTAGTCTTTTTTTCAACTGTCATTTCTGTTCTTCTGCTGCTTCCTACACTTTATCCCTCTGTCACCTTTCAATGGAGATCACCGCTGGGATCGTGTTCATTGCAAACACAGGGGGAGTGTTTGCAGTGGGACCTCTGAAGACAGGAGGGAAGCTGGCACTAACAGGTTGTGGGTGACAAGTAGCCATCACCTCCTTCCACCCAGCGTTGGGGCAGTCAGCTCCGGCATGTCCTGCTCTGGGGTGAGCTTTCTCAGAGCACCGCTCCATTCCCATGGAGCAACAACGTTATGATGAAGGTGGAAAACATGGCTGATGAGGACCAGTTTACAGGATGAGTAACACAGCTAACCAACAAGAGAGAGGTGAAAAAGTACTGAAACCAGGGTGTTGGTGCCAAGGAGGGGATTATTCCAGATAAAGTTCAACAATAGTGACAGAAGCAATGGGATGTGAAGATGGGGAAGATGCAGACTGGCTGGGGAAAAAAGTTTTCTGGCAGTGAGAACTGGTGGAAATCTTTATGCTCGGGACTTGCTTTAGTAAGAGATGTTGAGCAGTGCTCCTCTAGCCAGGGCCTGTACACCACTGGCGGCCTGCAGACAGACTGCCAGACAGTTACAGGATACCAAAACCCCCAAAAGAAAGAAGGCACAAGAAACCTAGCACTGAACACACACTCCCATTTAGCAGGTAGGCAAAATAGATAGAGGAAAAATAAGAGCAATATATGGCTGTGCCCCGTTGAACCAAATTGTGCATGATAGCAAATGGAAACCCCTGTGACAGGGCTGTACAAGACAGTCCCTGCATGGTTTCGATGAGGGTAGACAGTCCTTGTACTATAAAAGGTTGAGAAGTACTGACACAGAAGACAGCTGTGGGTCACTAGGGAAAAAATAAACCATAGGAACAGAAGAACCATAAAATAGTTTCCTATTTAGATTTCTTTGGTCATTATGATTTTGGAGAGGTAAAATAACAAATAGTAAATTGCAGATCCAATGCTCTGCATTCATAGATCAACAAAGTGCATTTCCTTATCTTCAGAAAAGAGAGTTCATGGTCATCTGTGAGGATAGCTCAAAACCTGTGACTAGGAAAAAAAAACCACGAGGAGGCCACTGCCTATTAAACTTCAGATTTACAATCTCAACGTGTCTCCCTACCTCATAATTCACCATCTTTCACTACCTAACCTAGGGATTAGGAAGTGGAGCGGACAGGCTGAAGAACGAGTATTTATTCCCAGCACCACCAACCTCTTGCTGTGAGACCATGACCCCATCATCAAACATGTCCTATCTCTGAGTTCCCATTTGCAAAGTGGGGAGAAGGCTTCGCCTCCCCTTGTCAAGGGAATCTTTATGGAGCTAGTTAAGGAGTTTCAGGAAGACGGCTTTTTGATGCTATTGGGGTCGTTACAACAGCTGAACAAACTACCTATTTGAAGTTCACTCTGAGCATTGGCAATCAAAATCCTAAGAGTGTTACCAGAAAAATATAAAACAACATGTGTCTATTCAAGAATATCCTATCTTCTGACCAGGCTCAGTATTGTCTTGTTAGCAGCATCTTCTGCTCTGTTTACACACAGAAGGTAACAGGAGCACCAAACGAGGGGCATGCTGAGGAGAAGGGAAAGGTAAAAGAAGTTGGTGCGGTGAATTTCTGAAACAGGTGGAGGGAGGATGCAGTTTGTCAAAGGAGCACAAGAGGAGGCCTGGAGTCTGCCAGGTGTGCAACAGACTTGGCCCAAAGCACATGAGTGTGTTACTCTCTAATTCCGCTTAGCAATTACAAATGGAGCACAGCTTGTGCCTGAGTTGCTCTCTGTGGCTGGAAAGGCTGCCAAGGATTATTTCTGAAGAAACACGGTGCATGACCTCCATATCACACAATGCTCTATGCAGAGAAATGACAAAGCTGCTCCTGAAAAGCGCTAGTCTCTGCTATAAACACCCTTAAGATAAGGAGAAAACATCCGTGTCAAAATCAGGACTGGCTCAGGTCAGTCATCATCCAAAGCTCATGGAGCAAATGTTAAGCTTTAAGCGCTCTGAAAGATTTACAGCAGACCGTATCAAACTCTAAACTTCCTACTTTGTTGAGAAAAGCCACTCTTTAATAGAATAGTTGGCTCTGAGATTTGAAAATGCTTAAGCCTCTTTAAAAATAAATATATTTTCAGTAAACTGTGCTTCACTGTAGCTTCCACCAGCTTGCACTGCTGCACTCTGCTCCTGGGGGGATAGAGAGGATGCACAGTCAGGGCAACATTTTTTTCTCCTAACACAATAAGGGGAGGAAATCTGAACTTCCAGCTCACCCCTGCCTCCTAAGTTCATTTTCAACCAAAAAAACAACCAACCACATAGAGAAGCTGGCGGGTTCTTTTTTTAGCATGCAGATGATCCTTATCTTGAAGGTATCTCAATTTAAATCACTACATGACTGGGTTTTTTTGCCCTTCAGAATCCCTTCAATCACTGTAAACTTATCACAGCTTTGGACTGTCACTTCTTCTAAGGTCAAAAGTTGGCACGTCAAGGAGTCAGCCAAGCTAAGCCAACCCCTAACTTCACAGCAGCCCAGACTCTATCACCTGGAAGAACCCCTTCCTCTCTCCTTCCTCCAGTAGATAATTTTTCAGTTGAAGCTTCATAAACCCCCCAATTTTAGTCATAAAACCCACAACTTTACAGAGTGTTCAATCAGGTTTATTTTATCACTTCTGAGCTGTATTAAAAATACTCTCAAGTTGTTTTCCCTTCAGACATGTGTGTGCATGAGGAATATTGGCAGAACAGATTTAGTTCAAACGTATGTCGATCTGTACTCATCACTGAAAAATCAACCCATATTTGAACACCTGCGTGTTTGCATCTATCTAACTCTTAAGTCTGCGGGGGGGAAATTCCAGTTCTGACAATAAAGTAGCTGTATTTGGGGAGCATTTGGCAGCACTTTCCAAAGACACAAGAGGGCAGAGCAGACTCAGCTTTGAGGGCACGATTTTAACCTTACCCTAGCTTGATATACAAGGAATTGTGCACTGAATATCTGTTAAATGGAACATCTGCAGAGCAACAGTCTTCATTTCTAATATAGTAGTGATTTTGAAGCATCTGGGCAGCGAGCGAGGAAATCTCACACTTGAATATAAATAAGAAACTATTCAAAAAATTCCCAATAACTTGCCATTTCCATGCAATTTAGGAGTGCTAATTATGGGTTTTGAATATGATGAATTCAGCTTAGATTGAAAAGAAATGATACAAGATAAGAAGAAATAAAGGTGAAAGTCAAAGTAAACCCAACCTGATGGAGTTTTTTTCCCCAGCTGACCTCTTTTTCAGAGACAACCATTTCACGAAGCTATGTTCTGTACAGGATCCTCCCTCACCTTTTAGTTCTAGACTTTCATCTTATGCCCACTTTCCCCAGTGAGCATGATGCTGCTGTCTGATTCCCGAGAAAGGAATTCACCCTCATCTCTTGGGTGCTCAGGCTGAAAGAGGCTGGTTTTGCAAACAAGCATTATTTAGCTTACTCATGGTGATGGGGCCTCACGGGTACCTGGCAGCAGAGGAGAACAGCTACAGACATGCCTCCAGTTAAAACAGACCTGTGGTGAAACACCTTCATTGACACAGTCCAATAAAGTGAGCTCACGGCAACGTAACAAGATAAGAGGTAAAAGATTATCTCATTCAAGGGACAGAGTAAAGGCTGGGAGATGTGTGTTCATCATCAAATAGCCTCATCTTTCAGTAGGTAAGAGCAGTTACCCACCACCCTGCAAATGCAAGGGACAGGAAGCTTTGTAGTTGAATTTAAAAAAACAAGCACAACTCCAATTACTAAAGCACATGACTGTAGGTGTTTGAAAAATGCAGGGTTTTGGCTATGTTTATACACTTACTGTACACAAAAACGAAAGCCTATTTCCTGCCGTTTGACAGGATTATCCAAGAGACTGGTCTATATACCAACTTCAGTTCATCCTCCTCCACTGCCATTCAGGTTTCTCAGTAGCATCACAAGCAAAGGCTCTTAAGGAGATGCTCTGGCACACCTGACCATAGGAAAAGGAAGCAAATGGATTAACTTGCCAGGAGAAGGAAATAAACCTTCTGGTGCTTCTTAGACTGTGTAAAGAAGAATCTTAGGCAAAACTCTCTGCTAAGTAAGGACAAAAGGTGGAGAAAGCCTGCTAGAACAGCTTTTGTTGAAATGGTAGCATTTATTCCTGAGATCACTGAAACTGTATCAAAACTTGGGGAATCATTTTACAGGCTGGAACATTTCCAACATTACAGGAAGAATGAATGCAATTTTCCTTATCAAGGAAAAAAAATGAAAGGGATAGTTTGGCAAGCTCAAAGATGACTTTAGGTGCATTTTTATCCCAATAATGTTTCACTCGGAACCCTCGCATTGAAAGTATTGATATCTGTGAAACTCCAAAAGCACTTCCAGAAGAGAGACAATGAAAAGTCCGCTGTGAATGTCTGCTCTATATTAAAATGCAAAGCTCAGGTTCATTGTGAATACCTTCAGTGTGATTTTAGCACTCTTACCAACATGGACTACCCTAGCACACAGAATGATAAATGAGTCTCAGAACCAAGAGCCAGTGTCCAAATATGACTCCTTCCTCTGAAATACAAAAGGTATCTAATGGTCCAAATGTAGCTTATTTCACGCTTCCTCTCCAAAATACTCTTCCTCTCCAAAATACTGAGATAAGAAACTATTTAGACTAGTACAAAAGAATTTCCAAGCTAAATTCGCATTTGCAAACTACGCACCTCCAGGACAGGAGCCGGTGGGATGCTGGTTTGCATCTCCCTGGCCTAGACAGTGCATGAGAACAACAGACAGCGGTGTGCACTTCCCTGTATAAACAGACACCCGCCACCCATGACAGAGTTCATTTGCAGACATTAGAGTACCCAGAAGAGTGGAGTCCACTGAAGCTCTTTATAGCTCTAATCTAAGAGGGTTGATGGCCCTTAACCAGATCAGTTTAATGAGCTTTTGGAAGCTAAATCCTGGGAGAGACTACACAATACATGTCCCACGCTTTCAGCAAATATCACTTTCAATCTCTACATGCTGGGTCAGAGGCAAAGCAGCAGCCCACAGGGAGTGCGAAATAGCAACAAAACTCCCTCTAAGGTAGGAAGGCATCTCAGGGACACGCTGGAAGGGGCTCTGACACTATCAGCCAATGCAAGACACCTGCAGCAGCTGTGCCCCAGCTCGAGCCAGGGAGGAACAGGGCTTTTGGCTCCTTTTCCAGACCATGCCACCAATGACAGGGGAAATGTGAATAACTACCTGCCTTTCATTACTTTCCTAACTTACATGTATGTGAACACAAAGTGAAGTGCAAGAAGATCTATGACACACAGTAAGATCTTGGGATAACACTGAATAATAGGAGAGGCACATCACCGCCGCTGCACCGCTGAGCAGGGCTGACGGCAAGCCCCGCGGCCGAGCACCTCCAGTCAGCTATGTCGTGCGTCCACCTTTGTCAAACACTGGTTCTGGCCTTGAAGGATTCTGCTCTGTGCTTGTTTGTGATGCCTTAACTGGAGTACAGCGCACCAACCAAGGCTGCTGCTCACTACAGGGACTGGGGCGATTTGATGATTTTTCCGAAGTGGGGTGGATAGAGCCCACTCTGAAAACAAGGAAAAGAAATAACTTCTGAGACAAACAAGCTATGTGTTTTTTAAACACAAAAAAGAGCAAAGACCTATCCACGTGGGAAAGCTTTGTCAGTGTATGTTTTTCTGTTATAATTATGCTAGTATAACTATAGCAAAGTAATGCACACACACCACTTTGTTTACATTGGATTAGTTTCTTCCGTTAAAAAGTCTTCAGACAGCCCTGTACATTTTTTTTCCTGAACTGCGAAACACTCTGGGTAGATATTGCAGGGAACAGCATTGCCACACCGAATCTCAGATGATCAAAACACTGTGCAAGACTGTGAAAAGCTACTGGGAGGCAAGGACCAGCAGCGCTTACTGGCTACCCCAAAGTCATGTTATTTTAGGGAGCTGACACTATTTCCACCCTGCTGACGGGCTGCAAGGAGGAAATCCTGTGCGCCAGGATTCTGGCTGGCACCATGAAGAAAAGGTAGTGGCGGCTGAATTGGAAGGGGCATGTGTGCAAGCTTGGTATTTCTGTGGATCTGCTCAGACGCCAGCCCTCTAGCAGTATCCAGAGCAAAGTGGTTTCTATTTTCTCTTGCACTGCAAGCTGGGTCTTTGGCCCCACCTTTGGTGCAATCAATGCCTGAGTCCCTGGTTTGATGCTGGACATGTCAAGCAGCTAGCAGCAGCCACAAGCCTCTTATTTCCTGAAAACCTCAACACTTCAAAGTAGCAAGTCCAGCATTTGATCTCCTCTAATAACACTTGGTCAGGAGGAAGATGGCAATAAAAAGAGAGCGGGAGGAAGGACAACTCCACAAGAGCAGAGTCCCTGATGGACGTGCCAGCACACATGGCAGTACCAGGAGCCAAGCGCCCTGTGACAGCAGCCTTCTTCTGAGTGTGACCGTGAGCTCCCCAAGCCCTGTGCCAACAGATAACCATGACAGAAGGGGAATTTGTCTCACCTAACTCCAGCCAACTTGTCTACGAGACATGTTTGTCTACCAGTGTAGTCATTGGGAATGGGCACATCTGGACAGTGATTTACTTCATACGTTCAATAGTTTAAGATTAATCAGTTCTGGACATACCTATCTCTGCCCACTGATTGCAGAAAAACGTAGACTCCTAGTACTGAATACACAGGCAACTTCTAGCTCGGAAGTGTCAGGTGCAATGAACTGCCCTTTGCTGCCAGACAATTACCTTCACAAGAACTGTTGCTGCAAAGTAATCTTCCTGTTTTCCTGAAATGTGCATTCCTGTCTTGCAGGGAACAATGCTGACCTGTACAGTCTGAACACACAAAGAAATACAGATAATTTTCTGGCTTCAGTTACTACACTGACTCCTTGTTCATTAACTTGCAACCATCTCCTGTCAAAGAAGCACAACAGCAAGAGAGGGGGAGATGTCCACATGCAGAAATACCCTGAAGGAAAGCCCACGAAAGACAGAGAGCTTGCGGCTGATTTCCTCAGTTTATATCTAGTAACACTAGCCAGGACAAACAGTCTCCGGAATCATATTCTCTACTTTGGCAAAGATTAGCTCCCAAATAAACTTATTAGTATAAATGTATTTGTTTAAAAGGGAGTGTAAATATTACTCTGGTCCACCTGACTGGAGGTTTGTCTCTTGTTTCATGTTGGGCTCCTCAGCACAGGCTTGCTGATGCTTATTAAATCTTTTGCTTGTAACAACATATTAGCCTTGGATTACACCTCCTGCTCTTCCCTAACCGATTAGTATGGACTCATGCAGTGAGGGGAATTCTTTTTCTGTGTATCTCTTTGTACTGCATTGGGCTGGAGGAGTTGTACTGGCCTCTGTAAGTAGTTCCCATCTGCTGACATAAGGACCAAATGTACTGAGGTATAATTTTTTTTTCCCCATCAATTTATCCATTTAGGACTTAACAGGTATTTCCATAATGCCTATTAGTCAAGACATAAGGTGTATGGGAGGTGCTTTTCCTAAAAATTAAAACATTCTAAAAATTGCTATGCTTTCTACATATAATGGCCACTTCTTCATTTATCTCTTCTTTATCCTCTCCCTTTTATGAATGCAGTAAAATATTCACTGTCTAGACCCTCTCATCCTGGGGGCCCTTTAGTTAAAGCTCTGCCCCCAGGTCTTCTCAGACATTGCTGGTTGTCCTTTTTGTCCACCCCAGGGTCCCACCTGCTCTTCTAACTGATGACTCAACCCTGTCACCATCCGTGACCTTCCCCTTCCCACCTACACTGCCATCTTGTCAAAAGCTTTCTCAAGGATAAACTCCTTCTGTGACATTTTTAAAACCAGGTCCTTCCTCAAGCCCCCTTTGCCAAAACTCAGGCTTAAACAATCACTTTTTTCCTTTACCTGGGTGACTAGATCCTTTTTACGTCTCTCCTCGTTAATCTGTCTAACAAATTCAAAGTTGTAAAGAAATGTCTTACATTTACTAGTCTTCTCAATAAAGTGTAGATGAAAACGCCAAGTAACACCTCAAGAGGAAGAAGCCTCAAATATCATGAAGGAATTGAAGAAAACTGAGCCACAGCATAGCGGCAGTCTGGATCATTAAGACGGCGGGCGTTGAGCGGGTGCAGGGAGATGAGTAGGAAGCCCTTCAAACTCCTGTCAACTGTCCACAATTCCCCAGACATGCTACACCTACGCCAAGAAATACAGGGGCCGCAGACTCCTAGAAGGCCAGACTATATCATATCCACCCCTTAGCGACCCAACACAAAGGGGGCTGGGAGCCCTATGAGTTTGTACTGAAAGGATGAGGGTTTGCCCTTTCACAACAGTGACAGGACGCATGACAGTGACAGAGATGGAGCCTCTGGAAGATGCCTTGAGCCACACAGACACATCCATTTAGGAAACACCACCATAGTTTGCGGCTCAGAGTATCTGACTGGTGAAGAGGAAAGTTCCCAGTTTTCACCAGATTCTTTCCCAAAGGAAAAGGAACATCCCGTGTCTCCAGGAAATGCACTTCTTGCAGAAGTTAATGGCTGCAAAGACTTAGAGAACTTCATTTGCACCTGCAGGCTATCTTCCAACCCACTTTTTGGTGGGTGACAATGCTGCAAAGGTATGTTGAAATCCTATGCTCTACATATGATGTGTCCTGCACAAAAGAATTTAATAGTTACTAAAAGGATAAGTAAAATCACAGGCTAAACTCTAATCTTAATTATGTTGTAATGAAAGAAGCATTAAAGACTACTCAGTCAGAAGAATGCTGGGTTCATATCATACCAGTTGTAGGATCTGTGTAGGTGGATTAGAAAGTTATGGAAAGAGCTGAATTCTTGGCTAATTTTCAAGGAGAGAAACATTGCTAAGCTCAACAAGCTAGACAGCTCTCAGCATGACCCATCACGGTTTGTATAAAACATCTTTGATTTAGCAGACATGCTATTTCCTTTTCGTCTGATCTATTTAATGACCTTTTTCCAGGCTTCAGGAATCTGGGTACTCATTTTCTTTTGGACAGACTGAAAATGCTGTATAACAAAGTCAGGGCAACAGAAGACATTCAGAGACACAGCATTTCCAAAATGAGGAACATATCCGTAGGTCTGGGAAAGCTAAACACTTCAAGGGCAATTAGTAGATTTCTGAGACATGCGGTCATGTCTTTCAGTCAAAACTTTACTAATCTGCTTCCTGGTAGATAAAAAGAATTAGCTTCTATTTGCAACGATTGAAAAAAAACAACACACAAACCAACACAGAATAAATACGAAGATTAAACTTTTCAACTAGCTAAAATGCAGACGAAAGAATGCTCACAGAAAATCCAGGCTTCTGTCACTGATGTCCATTTCATTTATACAAACTTTTTTCAAATACTCAAAGTTTCACATGCATCAAAGATTCTTCCAGCATCCCTGGGCTATCCAACTGGGCTTTCATTTTACTGCCAGGGAAGCTGAAGCAGCCCCTCAGTGAACTGACCAGAGCAACGACAGGTTTCAGCACAGGCTCCGGCTCAGGATGGATCAGCAGTTCTCCCAAGCTCTCATACAGCACTCCTCATTTGGAGACCTTTCCCTTTGTAAAAAGGCAGCGCTTGTCACCGCTCCATTTGACAAACAGTGAAAATAAGAGAGAAAACCCTAGAAGGACTCCCCAAGAGAGAGCGTGCAGACAGGGGTGGAAAACCTCATCTTTTGTGCCTGACTCTGTCTGAACCAAGAACTTACCAGTTCCTGGGTCTCTCCCGAGTCACTAGCCACTTGCAATGCAACAGCTGAATGATGTTTGTTAAGGCATTTCCATATAGAGAAAGGAAACAAATATTGTAGTAAAAAACTGCAGTGGAAAAGTTTATAAAACTATGACCAGCACATAGAGTACGAGCATTTTAGTTTATTCCAAGAATGTAGAACGTGATCCTAAATAATGTTAGGATTTTCAAAGATACATAACACAGACACATGGATCAAGCTTTATATGAGATTTCCTCATGTGTCTGGAAGCTCAAATCCTTGTCCATTTGTTTGGTTTTAACTTTATGTTATTGCATTGCTGTGATTACCAGAGATTGCTTTTTTGGCCTTTGTGCCCACGGATGATTTCATGTAATTGTAACCATGCCACCAGCACCACATAGGTATCCAAATGTGCTCAGTCCTGTGGAGCCTCTCAAACACAAGGATCTGCACATCAGCACCCGAAGCACTTTAGAAACAAGCAGGACACGTGCTGTACAAACACAGCAGTTCTCTGGGGCGGAGAGGCTGCTCTTCCCAACTTGAACTCATATTTGGAGAAGATGAGATTATGCAAACACAGGACTTCTGAGACCATGGATTTGCTCTGACAGGAACATTTTAGCTTTCCTTCCTCTTCCCTGGGGCCAGCGCTGGCGCCATTCATTAGCAGAAACCCGAGTGCCATGTGTTAAGCATCAAAGCAAGAGTACACACAGCTTTTCTGGGTAATTTCTTCATGTTATCGGAGAGAAGAGCAACAGAAGATGTTAGGCCACTGTGGACGGGGTACGGTAAAATTCAGAACTGTGCGAAAAAGCAGGAGTGATAGACCTTCTGTCTCATGGGGAAAACCTTCCAAATTTGACCTCAGCAGCTTCTCTCCGAGATGCAACGTGGAGGAGGATGCTGCTTCTCTGTGCTGCTGAATTCAGCTCAGTAAGGAGGGAAAACACTCAGAAAGGAAAGCTGTGTATGCCAAACAAGGACATGTTAGCACCCTACCGGGACACCAACCCAGGCAGTACCAGCATTTGTTTTGTTCCAGTAAGTCTGACTATTAGTCACATTTATGCACCGACAGCAGCAGCCAAATGCCGTAGTTAGACATATGAGACTTGTACTGGCAATTCCAGAAACTCATTCATCCTGTGCCAAAATACAATGTGCTGCCAGTTACAGAGGGGGATTCTCACTCCAAGAGTAGGGGCGATATTTTGTTTCCAAAAACGTACCATCAGTCAGAGGTGACATGGGACCTGAAACCAGGCAGGAATGTACCACAGCTCACTCTGACAACGTGCTTGTCCTCTGGAAACCCTTAGTTTTAGCAGAACAAGAGGAGGAAATGCCCTGAGCACTCCTCACAACGTCTCCACAGGAAGAGGAATTGATTGTACTGTTGAACTGAGAAAGTGGAAAAAAAATAAAATAATCCGTGTTCAGAACTAAAAAATAACAGCAGGTGCCAATATTTTCCAGTCTTCAGGCATGTAACATCAACATTTCAAGCTTCTCCATCAAGCGTTTAATAATAGTCTCTTTAGGTTCCTTAGGAATTGTCTGCACAGCATATAGCAGAGCACAAAGGCAGGAAACCGTTGGGAAATTTGGTGCTCTACTAAAAGGGGAAGCAGAGAACATGCCAAGTTTCTTGTGAAGAAAAAAAAAAAAAAAAAAAAGACGTTCACACATTGGGTAATGCTGCGAAGGACACGGCTGCGATCCTGATGGTGGTTAGGCTATCACAGCTTTTCAAAGTGCCAGGGAACCACAGCCAAGATGACAGGGTATCTGCAAAGAGCATGCGGCAGTAAAGCCTACCTCGCTCATGCAAAAACCTGTCACTGCTGCTACTCGATTTTGCAAACCACTTTCATACCAATACACAGAGGAGGGAGGCAGCCTGCGCACTTCGTTCATCTGAGAGCAACAGTTCAGGCTTCCAGGTAGGAACAGGCAGTTAGGAATAGAGAGGAGACGAAGTTTAACAGGACTCATACCCTGCTGCTCCTTCTAAATGAGAGACTGAGGACACGAACTCACTTCAGAGCACTTAATACAGTTGTTAGTGGACTTTTGGTGCTGCACCAACTAAATGCACCCTGTAGAACTAAACTCTTTGATTTCCTTCTATTAGCCCTGTTTGGGGCACAAGGACACAGTGTAAACTCCAGCAGACTCACAGAAGGTAAGTATTAGCTCCAAGACCAACCAATGAGGAAACCACAAAACTAGAAAGGCCTCTTCCTTCCCAACAAGCCTTCACCGTTCACCTGCATCTTCGTGGTGTGAGGCTGGGGAAGAAGGCAAGCACCCACCCACAGTTCAGCGGAGGACAGGACACTTGTGACATTCACACATACTTCAACCATAAGCTATCCGGACAGTACTGCAATCAGCGTGCAGACGTGCCACTGGAACAACCAGTGGGAACCCAATGCAACCACCGTGCTGGAGGAGCTGGATGCTCCTGTGGTGCCAGGACTGAATTCCACTGCAGAGGAAAGCAGAGGTAGGCTGCTTCCCAGATGGATGCAACCTCATGGCCACAGAAGGCAAACAAAGTGAGATCCTGAGCAGGATGGCACTGCCATGGCTCCTGCTGGCTAAAACAAAGCAGAAGATGTGCCTAAGCCAGGCCATGCTCTGGGCATGCAGATGATATCTCAGCATCTTCTGAAACTGTGGGTCTTCTACACTGTGTGCTTTATTCAGTTCATATTATTTCCCCGTAAGGCTGAGGTAGATACTTATTTGAATTTGCTTTTAAATCTGCAGGATGACCCCTGCTCTGTATACCATGAAACAGTAATTATGTTCATTTTGGCAATGGTTATTAGTCTGTTATCGAAATGAATACCCTGTCTTCAATGCCTGTTTCTTAAGTCTGCCCGAGTAAGAGAATATTCTATAAATATATCCCTGTCAGCTAGCCAATACACTCACGTTATTTTCGTTAATTTGGTGTACTTTTATAGCTCTTCCCCTATAAATACTTTGCAAGTCTATCTCAGACAAGAAGAAATTCATCTTCTGTATGAAAGGCAAATAGTAGGATAGATGTTCATGTAGTACAGTGAAAAATGAAGCATTGCAAACACATCGTTGCCAACTGGGCAATTATCGTTTCTTCACTTGGCAAGAGTTGGAGAATTAGGCATGAATGAAGTTACCACCCTTTCCTCTCCCCTTTCTCTTTACTCTTCTAAGCAGGAAATCACAGAGAAGTCTCAGCACCCACGTTTAGTAATGTATCCTTCTAAGAACCAACTTAAGATTTTTAAAGGATTTTCATTTATTACAGCTCACGATCGCTTCTACACGGCCCTGTACTCATTTTATTTCAGCTTCCCTCAAAATATACCCACGGATTTTAATTTAATTTTATTTTTAACCTTTGCACCCCATTTCAAAAGCACTTATGTTCCGCAGCATGAGTCTAATCATTATGTTCTACCTTACATAAAGCTGCCAAAATCCAGGGTTAAACTGCAGTCAGCCAAATTTCAGACCGCTTCTTCAGGAGAACACAGCCCAGGAGTGGTTCAAAAGCTGCTCCTCAGCACAAGGTGAGGTCCTCACAGGCAGCATCCCACCTCAGTCAGCAGGTACAACCTGCAGGCACCGGCACCAACAGCTTTAAAATAACTTCATGTGCATTTCATTCCAGATACTCATCAGAGAAGACCAGAAAGACGCCATCTGTCTTTTTATTTCAATACCCATCTGACTACAGTACAACCAATAGGAGGGACAAGAGGGGATGGGACTTAAACACACCATGTGAACCAGCTTATGGGTTTCTAGTTTTCCTTATGCCCTTAGGCTTACCCTAGTCCACAAGAAGAGAGTGGTCTCTCTAAGAGATCAAAAAGATTCATCTAACCGGGATCAGGAAGGTGTGTTTGCTCCCCAGGATGAAGCTCACCCTTTGGACTCCAAGTTTGCAGAACCCTGTGATGTTTCCAAAGGATGCAAACTCGGATGCAAACTCAGATGCAAATTTATAGTGATGGGGTACGTGTTCACACTCTCCTGTGGAAACTGTTCCCTAGTGTTCACTTTGCTTTCTGTATTTTATTTTTCCTTTAGCTTCCCCACTTCCTCTTCTCTTTGGTCTTTGCCAGGGAGATCTTCAGTATTGCTTGCTCATTTGTTTTGCTTTCGGATTTTTTTCCCAGCATCACAACAACACATGATCGTAATAGGACAAATCAGCAGAGAAAAAGGCTAGTGGCAAATGTCTAGGGAAAAGTATAAAACCGCAGAAAGCTTACAATGACATTGTCCACGTCATAGAATCATAGAATCGCTGAGGTTGGAAGGGACCTTTAAGATCATTGAGTCCAACCTTTAACCTACCCTGACAAAAGCCACTTCTAAACCATGTCCCTCAGTGCCCCATCTACCCTTTTTTTAAACACCTCCAGGGATGGTGAATCCACCACCTCCCTGGGCAGCCTGTTCCAATGTTTAATAACCCTTTCAGTGAAAAAATGTTTCCTAATATCCAATCTAAACCTCCCCTGACGTAACTTGAACCCATTTCCTCTCGTCTTATCGCTTGTCACCAGGGAGAAGAGGTCAGCCCCCATCTCTCTACAACCTCCTTTCAGGTAGTTGTAGAGGGTGATAAGGTCTCCCCTCAGCCTCCTCTTCTCCAAGCTAAACAACCCCAGCTCCCTCAGTCGTTCTTCATAAGGTTTGTCCTCCAGACCCCTCACCAGATTTGTAGCCCTTCTCTGGACGCGCTCCAACACCTCAATGTCCCTCTTGTAGCGAGGGGCCCAAAACTGAACGCAGTACTCGAGGTGGGGCCTCACCAGTGCCGAGTACAGGGGGATGATCACTTCCCTAGTCCGGCTCACCACACTATTCCTGATACAGGCTAGGATGCTGTTGGCCTTCTTGGCCACCTGGGCACACTGCTGGCTCATATTCAGCCGGCTGTCCACCAACACCCCCAGGTCCTTTTCTGCTGGGCAGCTTTCCAGCCACTCTGCCCCAATCCTGTAGCGCTGCATGGGGTTGTTGTGACCCAAGCGCAGGACCCGGCACTTGGCCTTGTTGAACCTCATACCATTGGTCTCAGCCCATCGGTCCAGCCTGTCCAGATCCCTCTGCAGAGCCAACCTACCCTCAAGCAGATCAACACGCCCGCCCAGTTTAGTGTCATCTGCGAACTTACTGAGGGTGCATTCAATCCCTTCATCCAGATCATTGACAAAGATATTAAAGAGAACCGGCCCCAGCACCGAGCCCTGGGGGACACCACTTGTGACCGGACACCAACTGGATTTAACTCTATTTACCACCACTCTCTGGGCACGGCCATCCAGCCAGTTTTTTACCCAGCGAAGAGTACACCTGTCCAGGTCATGAGCAGCCGGTTTCTCCAGGAGAATGCTGTGGGAAACAGTGTCAAAAGCTTTGCAAAAATCCAAGTAGATAACATCCACAGCTTTTCCCTCATCCACTAAGTGGGTCACCTTATCATAGAAGGATATTAGGTTTGATAGGCATGACCTGCCCATCACAAACCCATGCTGACTGGGCCTGATCACCCTGTTCTCCTGCATGTGCCGTGTAATGGTACTGAGGAGGATCTGTTCCATGACCTTCCCAGGCACCGAGGTCAGACTGACTGGCCTGTAGTTCCCTGGATCCTCCTTCCGGCCCTTCTTGTAGATGGGTGTCACATTTGCTAACCTCCAGTCAGCTGGGACCTCCCCGGTTGTCCAGGACTGCTCATAAATGATGCAAAGTGGCCTGGCGAGCACTTACGCCAGCTCTTTCAATACCCTTGGGTGGACCCCATCCGGCCCCATAGATTTGTGCACCTCCAGGTGCTGAAGCAGGTCCCTCACCGTTTCCCTTTGGATTACAGGGGCTTCATTCTGCTCCCCATCCCTGTCTTCTAGTTCAGGGGTCTGGGTACTCAGGGAACAACTGGTCCTACTGCTGAAGACTGAGGCAAAGACTTCATTAAGTACCTCAGCCTTTTCCTCATCCTTGGTCACTATGTTGCCGGCCCCATCTACTAGAGGACAGAGATAATCCTTAGTCCTCTTCTTATTGCTAATATATTTATAGAAACTTTTTTTTGTTGTCCTTGACAACAGAAGCCAGGTTTAGTTCTAGCTGGGCTTTGGCCCTCCTGATTTTTTCCCTACATAGCTTCACTACCTCTTTGTAGTCCTCTTGAGTGGCCTGCCCTTCCTTCCAGAGGCCATAGATCCTCTTTTTTTCCCCTAAGTTGCAACACTAGCTCCCTGTTTAGCCAGGCCTGTCTTTTTCCCCGACGGCTTGTCTTCTGGCACATGGGGACAGCCTGCTCCTGCGCCTTTAAGACTTCCTTCTTGAAAATCATCCAGGCTTCCTGGGCTCCTTTGCCCTGGAGGACTGCCTCCCAGGGGACTTTGTCAACCAGGCTCCTGAAAAGGCCAAAGTCCGCCCTCCGGAAGTCCAAGGTAGCAGTTCTGCTGACCCCTCTCCTTGCTTCTCACAGAATCGAAAACTCTATCATTTCATGGTCACTGTTCCCGAGACAGTCTCCAACTTTCACATCCCCCACAAGACCTTCCCTGTTTACAAACAACAGATCCAGCAGGGCACCTTCCCTAGTTGGCTCTCACTAGCTGTGTCAGGAAGTTATCCCCAGTACATACCCCCTTGCGGCAGCCACATAGGGACTTCTTCAGGAAAATAAAGTGTTTATCCATTCTCAATAGGTTTTTCTGCCATCAATCTAATTGCTTTTTCGAACCCACACAAATTGGCATTCACAGCATCCTGTGGCACTGAGTTTAGGATAGTGAAAATGTTTTGGTTTTGTGTTTTTTTTTTTTTTTTTTTTTTTTTTTTTTTAAGCTTACCACCTACTACTTTCATATTTACCAGAAGAAACAACACATTGCTGTTCCCATTCATCATCAGCATGCTGTTCCTGATTCACACAGGCCTCCATTGTGCTCCCCTCTCAGCCGCTTCAAGAAGTTTTGAGTTCTGCATTTCAGTTCGATCAAATCCCTTGCCAGTGAAGCTACTGTACTGGGAATGGAAAAGAAAGGGTATGGCCACTGTAGTGAACCATTTCCGTAACACAGTGCAAGTTTCTGTCAGAAAATCTTTGATTTTGCCTGCAAAGACTTACGCTGAGTCTTTAGTAGAGACTCTTAACAGCGCAGGCAACCAGTATTGCACGAGACTTGGAGGGGGAAACAAACAAACAAACAAAAAAATCACACTTCTCTAAGCTTGCTTTGGGACTTGAGGCTACTTAGGTTGTGTTTCAATGTACCAGGTTATTATGTAGCCCTTGTAAAGCTAGAACAGCCACTTTCTGAAAGAAAATGAGATATTTGGTAGGACCAAGTTGGAGAAATGCCAGAGAATACTATATGATTGTAGATGCCGGTCTCATTTTGAACACAGTTGAACACGGTCTCCTACACAAAGTCCCTACCTCTCATATTAAAGTGCGCTAAACCAACAAGCCTAGTTATTAAGGACTAGAAACTGCTCTAAAAATATCATGAAATACTTAAAAGTTAGCTCTTTATTTAAATTTTCTTAGTTCAGAAGGGAACTCATTTCAGCGGTTATAATGAAGATGTGAAGCTGTACTTACTGCAGTTACAGTGCATTAAACATACCACGTTCCTTTTGTGTGATTTAGAAAAGGAATCAGAGGCCATCATAAAAGAGATATTCTGTAATGGCTATGCAGTTAACTTGGGCTGGAAATCCTCCAACCCTTGTGTTCAGGAGGAGGGAGAGTCCTGCTCTAAAAAAAGTGCTGCAGGCCCAGCTCAGAATTTGGTACTGCTGGTCAGACTCTGACTTGAATCCACGATTGTGTCTAGACATGAATTTTCAAAGACTAGCATGCAGGTAGGCAGGGAACACAGTGTGATACCTGCAGGAAATCAGTTTGCTTAACACCCCCCACTGCCCAAATACACCACACACACCCCCTACTCCTCCAAAAACCCCACTTGCCTCATTTGAAATAAAAAAAATACCATACTATATATGCTCTGCTCATCAATTCCAATTAACGCATAGCTAGAAAGAAGCTTTAACTTGAGGTTAACTTTAAATCAAGACTCAAATTTTGTAGCTGGATTGTTTTGGGTTGGGTTTTTTTTTGTATTTGCTTTGTAGCAGCAGATGTCTGGTTCGGGGCTCAGCTTGAAGAGCTCAGAAAGCTGCTCAGATGCTGGTTTTGAATCATGGAGAAACTTCGTATAACGCTCTTGCTCTCCCCCCTCCCAGAGATGTGCTCTGATGACACGGGCATCCCCAGTTCACTGCAATGTGAAAGGAACCAGACTTGCGTAACTCCCTTCCATAGCCCAGCTTCTTCATTTTACCCTGAAAAGGAGCTGAAAATTCAGAAGCTGCTATGATTCTGAGCTAACACATGCCCAGCAGTGACAGCTATCTCACTACCAAGAAAAAGATACAGCCTGATGAAAAGTATATTTCTCCTGGATCATGCAGTGCTCATGGACAGATGCAACTGTGACACAGAAATAACCTGTCCCCTGCAACGCAACACAGAGCACGCTCTGCAAAGCCAACAGAGGACTACTGCTGCCTTCGGCTTCACCTGCTACAGCCGAGCGTAGGATTTCAGGACTTTGTAAGACTGAAAATCAAAGCAAACAGACATCTCTGATCTCAGTAATATCACTGGAATTAAGAACCATCAGAGATGATGGTTCTCAGGAGAGCCGTTTGCAGGACGATGGTGAGAGTTTGGTCGATGGACATTTCCCCATTATGGAAAACCCTTCATAGAGGCACTGCTGGTTCTCTACCATAAAGGCCGGCACTGGCAAAAGACACTTCAGGAAGCCTTCAGGACAGACCCATTCCAATATTATCTTTTCCAGCCATCAGCTAGAGATGTCTCAAATGGTAAATGCAATAGAAAAATAACAAATAAATTCAATTTTAGGAACAGCAGTTCTCTGGTCAACTCAGTCCACCAAAGTTTAGCTGCAACTCTTCATAGACACATATATTATGCTTAATTAAAACCCAAATATAGTCTTGTTTATTTAAACTACATTTGCTGACTTATCACCAGCCCATGGACCTCTCCTCCCCTACATCAAACTTTGACTTTAGCATATGTAATACTTCATTTTGTGCAAACAAGTCTCCCTACGGGATAAGGATCATTACATTAAATTATCATTAATTTTAATTACCGTGCTATCTTAACTCTGGATACATTGCCCAGCCCTAAAGATATGTTTCGTTTCAAATTACAAAGCAGTCTCTCTCTTCTGGACTGTTTTTAAAAGCCACGACATTTATTTAACCCTAATGACAATCAGTATAAAGGAGAAAGCTAAATCACACCACTGAAATGGTAAACACCGAGTTCCCAGCAGCGTTAATCTTTCTCTGATCCCTTCTTCCAAGAGGTTGCTCCTTGCAATCTGATCAAACTTGAAAGCCCATAAGTACTTTTGGAGATTGGCTGGTGAAGCAGAAAAGAGCGTGAGTTAGGGTGGACAGCGAGTGTAAGAAAAGTGTTTCATTGTGCAAAATTCTTCACACTTGATCCCCAGGGCTCTTTTCATTAAACATGTTCTATATCACTTGAATGACAATTTCTACTGAATTTCCATAACCCCTCTTCTGTCAACAGTCGACAAAGCCCAGCACTGACATGGGCCTTAATTTAACTGACAAAGCAGAAGAAGATGGAGGAAGACAGGTAGCCAGGGGTCCCACCAGGTCTCCTGCACCCCTTACATCACATAAAACATGAGTTTTTCACTTGGTTTGAGGCAAATTGAATAGAGAAAGGCTCTAGAGACAAGAACAGGACACTACATTTTTGGAGATGTTGACGGATGGGGAAAAAAAAAAAAATCCTACTGCTTTAGGTTTTGGCTACTTTGGGGGACATTGGGATCTGAAGCCTAAATCGTATCTCTTCTCATTGTTCTTGCTTGCCAGAAGTATTCTGAGGCAAATATCACTGCCTGAATGACTAACAATCAAAAGACTAGGCATTAGACCCTGTGCATAATACATTGCTACAAAGTAAGTACAGATCTACTGCTGGTATGGAGTCTTCTCTTCTCCAGGCTGAACCAACCCAACTCTCTCAGCCTGTCCTCATAGGAGAGGTGGCTTCACCTCTCTGATCTTTTTTGTGGCCTTCCTTCTGGACCTGCTCTAACAGGTCCATGTCTTTCCTGCTCTGAGGGCTCTAAAGCTGGATGCAGTACTCCAGGTGGGGTCTCACCAGAGCAGAGGGGGAGAATCACCTCCCTTGACCTGCTGGCCATGCTGCTGGTGATACAGTCCAGGATATAGTTGGCTTTCTGGGCTGTGAGCTTTTCACCCACCGGTCCCCTCAAGTCCTTCTCGGCAGGGCTGCTCTCCATCCCTTCATCCCCCAGCCTGGATTGATGTTGGGGGTTGCCCCAACCGAGGTGCAGGACCCTGCACTTGGCCTTGTTGAACCTCATGAGGTTCACACAGACTCACTTCTCCAGCCTGTCCAGGTCCTTCTGGATACCATCCTGTCCCTGAGGTGTGTCAACTTAAAAGACAAACAGTGTCTGTCAAGCTCCGCACCCAGATTTAGCATGTAGGTAAGGCATCTGCATTCACCTATTGGAACATTTTGTCTGTTGGGTTTTTTTCTAAGAATAAGCACTCTCCAGTGGAATTCATGCTCTAGTCTTGTCATGTACAACCTAGAATTAGGTGGCCTCAGGTTCTCTTACAAATAACCTTGCTTGATGCTTGCATGCATTGAACTAGAGCAGATGTTCTCTAATTGTGGGGGTTTTCTCACTCGGGTGAGAAGAGAGCTGCAGTATGAAAAGAGCTGCTTCCAGCACTGCTGACACCTGGAACCAAGGATAAACAATCGGAAACTGCTTCATTTGCTTCTTTTAGCATGTTATTTGATATGGACAGGGAAACCAGATGATTTGTCTAATTTTTTTAAAAACCTTTTTCACTGTTTGTTCTTCTAAAAGTCTAACTGTTATGGTCACGCCCTGACAGGAAAATTCTGACATTTGAATATTTGTTCTCTCACTACTTTGTAATAACTGGCATTCAGTTCCATCAAATAATTTGCTGACTATTTAGGTTTTAAATAGCTTCACAAAAACCCCAAACTGCTTAAATTTTAATTGCTGACTTCTTTTGCAATATCCCTTTCAAAAAACAGTGAGAGGACTAGCAACTTATTCTCATGATTATTAATGCAACCCCATTACACAGTCTGATTTTCCTATTCCTCTGAATCTGCCTTCTCTCACTCATGTTCCCTGCCTCCTTTTTAAGGGAAACAGATGAATATCCTCCCGGAAAGGATCCCTGCTCAATCCTACATTCATAGATCACGTAGCCAGAATTAAAAAGGGAAGGCAGAGAAGTGACAGAACAACAACAAAAGGTCAGAAAACTGAAATTCTTCCGCACCACCATTCTACATCAAAAGGCAGTGAACTCACAGATCTGACCCACAAATGTTAGTTAGAATCAAATCAGCCGGATGACAAGTGCTGGAGGTAAACCAGGCTGCCCTGAGTAATTTCCATTCATCTTCCATTTGCCTTTTGTAAAAAGCCAAACTATCCCAAACTGCACCCAGACCAGGGGTAACTCAAAGCAGAGCTATGCTCCATGGTCACCTCACGTCTGGCACAGAAATGAGATGCACGACCCGCGAAGAAAATGTCATCCTTTTAAAATGAACACTGCAATCCCTCTGCTTCTTAAAATCAATGCGTGTTCCTTCCCACTCCAGTGCTCTGGCATAATGCAAGCTCTGCAGGGGTCCCTGGCAGCGGGCGGGCTGGCCTTTCCATGGACAGAAGGAGTGGGGCATCACCCTTCGTGATGTGACAGGTCTCACTCCTCCAGAGCTGCCTGAGCATTCCTGCCTTGCTGCCCCATGCACTGTAATTTTCTTCACTCTTGAGGTCTATTTTAAGGTCTGAATTAGGTTCTACAGAGTTTGACAGTTAGTAATAGGTCTAACAAGCTGCAATTTTGTTTCTTTGCAGGAACAAGATTCACAGCAGTTCCCAGTAAAATGATTTTACAATCCTATTTTTCAACTTGAAGCAGGGTGTGCAGACTAAACTCAGAGACGTGAAGGCAACTGATGGAGCTGAAGAACTGGTGGACTGGGCACCGATGACATTCATCACTTGACAGAAAAACCTAAGGCAAAATTGTGATTCATGCAAGTAGGGATTGCTTGTTTCTGAGAATTAAGCCAAAAGATTCGCTTCCTAATTAAATCAGTCTTGAGATCCTTAAGACTTTCTGCTGTATGCTTGCTACTTACACTCCTTCCCAGCTCACCTGCACTACCAATTCCCATCTCACCCACTTCCCTTCAGCTTGCGTAGTACAAGCTTGCACCTACGCTGATCCCTGCAGGTTACATGTGACATCCTACGAATTATTGTTCATAACTGTCCACTGTCCAGATAGACCCCTTTCAGCACCAACCTTTTTTCTTTTCTTTGGTTTTTTTGACCTCAAATGCACTTGGACTTCTGGGAGCAGAATATTTCAGTCCAGAAAGAGAATTGTGGGAGTCTTTTTGTTTTAGTCAAGATACCTGGATTCAGGAGACTGACTACAGCACAGATCTTGCTACCCTGAAGAACTCTGCCTCACATACAAACAGTTCATCTCTGCTTTTTCCCCTCCCAGTTATAAAATATACCTTCTACCAATAACAACAGAACCACCAGGACTTTCATACCACTTGGTGTTTCTGTTTTCTACTTTGAAGCATTTGATAGAATCATATCACAGAATGGTTTGGGTTGGAAGGCACCTTAAAAACCACCTAGTTCCAACCCCCTGCCCTGGGCAGGCACGCCTCCCACTAGACCAGGTCACTCAAAGCTCCATCCAGCCTGGCCTTGAAACCTGGTCAAACCATTTCTACAAAATGGCTGTGAAATCCGAACCATAAAGGACTGAAGCATTTGACTCTATGCTTATGCTCAAAGCACAATGACAGACTATTAAAATATTTAGCTTAAACCTTTTTAAGGTGTTCAACTGTAGAGGTGCAGGCTCAACCCTCCACATTTCACAGCTGACTGAAGAATTAAGGAGGATTCTCCTTAGCCCTCTTTAGATTTGCCTAGATACTGGAGAAATGACAAACTAAGCCATGAAATGACTGAAATGATGCTATAAAAACAGAATCTAAATAGGTCTAGGAACTCTCATTCTAATCTGTGTTTTTCTACTCAATTTTGGTTTGCTCTGAGCAAATCCCTTATGAACTGCATGTCAAGATATTTCTATAATGATCGAGTGAACAAGTATTATTTATGGCAAGATTTATATAACTCCCTACACGTGGGAAGCTCAGCAGAGTGTATTTTTAGAATCAGATACTGCAGGCTTCAAAATAATGACGAAACCTGAATGTTTAAAGAAACCAGGTCATAGCTCATAGCTCAGAATTCAGCTTTCACTAAATGCTGTTTCAAGGCATTTCCTCTATATGTAGTTAGAATTAAAAGCTACGTGGACAGTGTGGAAACCTTACTATTTTCCCCCCAAATCATAGGATTATTTGTATTAACGGGGCATTGGAAGGCAAATATTTTGAGCATTGTGAAAACATGTGATAAGAGGTAGTGTCTCCCTCGGAGAAGTGTCAAACCAAACAAAGAGGATTGCTGAAGGACAGAGGTGTGAAAAGAAGAAACAAGGGGGTGGAGAGATTAACACCTACCCAGGCATCACCGGAAAGGCTTGGCACAGGCTCGAGCCTTTCAAGCCCCAACACAGCAGAGTTCTTCTATAGGTTTGTCTTTAACTACTTCAAATCTCCTTCTGTACCTTTCTCTAATGGAGATGACGACAGCGTAGTTCCTAGATTAATAAATACTATGTGCCCTACAGCCACTAAAAACACATATCAACACCTTTGTCTTTAGAAGCTGCAGTACATGGTGTATACAGCAGTAAAAAAAAAATCACACCACCAGAGCGCAAAACAGAAAACACTTTGAAAAGATCAGTTGCTTTTTTAAAGTCAAAAAAAGAGAAGAGGAAGCCTACTTACGTTTAGGTTTCAAAGAAAACAAACTTCTCTATAAGTCTGAACAAGCATTCAGTGCGTGTGGATCTACCTTTACAAAAAGAAAAATGAATTTTCCTATAAAGGCTAACCAAGTACAGAAAGTTATTAGAAGAAATTCTCTTGGACAAAATAAAATGAAAAACAATGACTGCCTGAGAGGACAGAAGGAAAACGGATCAAAAGCAGCTGCATATGACAAGACACATTAAATTCAACATAAAATGCATTTGTTTTACTCTTCAGTTCCAAGCAGGCTCTTACTTTCACCGCAACTAAACAAACACTAATGATTTGATGCAATTCACTGACTTATAAGGTTAAAATTATACCTAAATTTGGGTATATTTCTATTTAGGAGATAAAATTTGTTTAAGGATTCTTTCCTATTCCTAAAACAGAAGGAAAAATTAATGTGATTGCAGGATTAGATAGAGAACTATGACTGTTTTTGTTTCTTTTTCTAAAGATAATATCCTCATGGTAGATCAGATATAAACAGGGAAGACAAGACAAGTACTGCCAGCCTCAGAGAACCGTGTGCGTGTCTAGATGTGATTCTCACTCAGTGAATGCCTACTGTGCGTTGAATCCCAGCTCTGTCTCAATCCAAGCTGGTTTCGTTTGTGCCAACATTCAGGCTCCAACAAAAGGTGAAACGGCCAATGCAGACAGAAAACTGTGTTTTTAAAAGAAGATGGTACAGGCAAACCTGACTGTGAAATCAGTTTGGACTTGAAATTAGAA
Organism: Larus michahellis; assembly: GCF_964199755.1. Taxonomy (NCBI): domain Eukaryota; kingdom Metazoa; phylum Chordata; class Aves; order Charadriiformes; family Laridae; genus Larus; species Larus michahellis. The sequence continues at coordinate 40,088,415 of NC_133899.1, read as the reverse complement.
GGGATGCTCAACTATTTAAGAATCCAGGCTCTTGTGCCACCTGCCAGTTGGAATAAGGTGGGGAGAAGGGGGAAAGCTCTTCCCACTGGCTCACCCTGGGTTTCTGGAATGAGCTGGATGATGAAGTGCCTACAACAGGCGGGCCAGGACTCGATAAGCCTGGATACTGAACTAACACAGAAACTCTTATTTCCTTGTAGGAAGAATAAAAAAAGGAGGATTTGGTGCGTGTAATCTGTCTGTCTGCCTTGCAGTCTCTTTTTCGTGTTTTGGGGGAGAGAGGTAGCCTTACAGGCATATATACATACATACAACTTATTGAAGCTGCTTCAGCTACTTCCTATGTTTTCCTTCAGCATCTCTGGCCTTTCTGTGTTTTCTCCCAGGCTGGGGTTTAGCATGATGAAGGGTTCAGTAGCAATTCTGCTTTAATTTGTTCTTCCACCCCATACCCCACAAACACACGCTCTGTCCTGCTTGTTTCTGCTTTCAAGCCCTGGCACACTGCCCCTGAGCTGTACTGGGGTAAGCGTTTGTGGGACCATGCTGGTAAACACACCTGAGGAAGAGGAGGGGCATTAAAAGATGAATTAGTTCTCTGATCCAGTTCACGAGAAAAACAAGAGAGGGGGTGGGGTGAGGGGGGACAACAGGACACACCAAAAATACCTTAGACGGCCACTGCTGCTGCGTGTGGTGCACGAAGCCAGTCCCAGGCAGACAAACCTCCACAAATCAACCATGAAAGGTCCTCCACCCAATACCTGCCTCCAGAGAGCAACACATGCCTGTGTTTGGCACAGGTAGCACTGCTGTTTTAGCTACTCAACAACTTTGAAAGTGTATCCACAACCACTTAAATGGTGACACCAGTTACACACCTTCAGCCTATTCACAAAGGATTTGTCCTAATTCACAACAGCGTCTTTAAAAATAATCACTCTAAGGAGTAAGGCAAGGGAAGAGGCAAAGCACTCCATGATCTTGCCTCAGGACAGGCGTGCGCTTGCGAATAGCTGCATCCCTGGAGCAGCTCCTGCCAGAGGTGCAATTACCACCTGGAATGGCTCCCCTGCCCCAACACCTGCACAGATGTAGTTATACAGAGCAGAAAGGTGCTTTCTGCTGGGACGGTTCATCCCTCCTCCCACGCAGGAAGTTGTGTAAGAGCATCCACGTTGGAGCTGTCATTCACTGGGAGGAATGGAAAGCAACACACCTAATGCAGACAAGCCCTCGGACCCTCCTAGATGGGACCCTCCTATAACTCCAGCCCCCCACCAGAGCGAGCACAGTTTGGGTTTTACTTTTGCGCATTACTAATTTACAGCTATAGTTGGTCCTTAATGTTAAGTTCAAAATAAATGGGTGAGCCAAACTGCCTGCAAGACGGCTTGCACTTTCATCACAGATGTGAAGCAAGATGCTTTTCCGTGAAGCATAAAGCAAAGCTCTTTTACTCTCACCTCATACAGGTGTCCAAAAGAACAAGTCACCTTTCTCACAGGGACTCTCGGGCCAGCAAGCTATGGAGTAAGAGTGAAAGAGGAAGGAGAGAAAAAGAGGAGATATATTCTTCTCTCTTCTTCTTCTCCAAGTTCTGAAATCTTGAAAATGCCAACTCTCTCCACCACCCCTTTTAGGTTCGTTATAAATGATAATTTCTTCAGTGAAAATAAAATGGATATTTTCTGATCTCTTCTAACATTATTTTCTTTCAAAATACTGAAAAACAAAAGCAATTACAATCAGCTCTAGCGTCTAGGACATTTACTTTCCCACAGCACAGGACCTTGAGGGGAAGCATCACACTTACAGAATCGCCTTTATTTCACAAACAGCTCATAAAATGGGAAGGCATCCAAACATTGTGGGGCACTGTTGGAAGACACAACACTCACAATGACTACAAAACCTAGCAAATGCAAAGCTCGGCACTCCCCTAAGCACTTCTGCTATTTAGGTAAACACATTTCCAGATTTAGCAGTTTAACTAATTGGTAGCCTAACAACTGCTTACAAAACTCAGTATCAAAATTCACAATAACTGCAATACAATGTCAGCGTAGATTTTACCCCCAAAACTCATACCAGACTCTGGGTGACAAAGGCAGCGAAAATCAACCAAACAAAACAACCTAGAAGAGATCTATGCAATGCTGAAGAATTTACGGTAAAATTAATTTCCCTGCAGCAATATACAAGGAAAGTGCATTTGAACTGGCTAGCTTTCTTGGTGGAAGCAGCTTTCTCAAACTGCATCTGCCTTCCTGCCAAAACCAGCAGGTTTTTTTAAGTGTTTTCTTAAGTAGGAACTAAAAAACTGTCCCCCAAGAGCAACAATAGCATCAGCAAATTACACAGTACAAGAAATCAGTTGGCGTGATGCGCTTCTCTCCTTCTAGAAAACCAATGCTAATTGCCCAATACTGAAGTAACTGCAGTTTATCTCCTAGCAAATGCTTGTGAGGATTCCCAAATCAGCAATTAGCATCTGTCCCATTGTGCTTCTCTGCCTAATATTTTATGCAAATTATACAATTTATAGCTTTAGATTTAATGTGCGGTTGCCTAACTAATGCCACAGGGCAAGAGGAGCCTGCTGATTCAGGAATGCATCACTCAACTGCCTCACCCTTGTGAAGCAAGTGACAAACTCATTCCATGGATTTCTCCACCAGGGAAGAAGTATTTACTCCTGCTGCGCCACGTCCACACAAGCAGGTGCAGCCAGCCCACAGCTCTGCTCTTGGCATCTCAAAAAAGCAGAATGAAGCCAGCTTCAGCTGAGAAGTCATATGGCTAGAGTAATGCAACTATGCCCAGCTAAAACATACCACTTTTTGTATGGGAGCACAGCCCATATTCAGGTCTGGCTGCATTAACCCATGGAGACTTTGCTCCAGTGGGAGCCCAAAGTCTACTCGGACTGCGTGGCTCTTATGCCAGCACAGGACAGCGTACACATTAAGTGTCTCCTTCTGTGCTTGCCCCGCACAGGACAAGTATGTATTAACATTTTTCAGCATGAGTTGGTTAAGCTCAAGGTGTCAGCAGTTGATGCTTTTTGTTCCGAAGGACAATCAACATCAGGAAATACTTGTCTGGAAAGGACCTCACCAGGTTACCTACCCCAGTCCCACTGCATTCAGGCAAGATGAAATGCTAACACCAACACTGACGGATGTTTGTCTACCTAATCTGTTCCTAAAACCTCCAGTAGAGCAGGTTCATAACCATCCCACTAGTTTGCCCGAGCACTACAGCAGCCTTGCAACCAAATATCTTACCATACTTACCTCCTCCCGCTGTTCAAACAGGACACTCACAGGCTTCCCAAGCGTTGAGTAAGCCTCAAAAGGTTCCCCTGGTGAAGCAGGGAAGTGTGGCTGCCATTTTAGAGATCAAGAGAGTAAGCAGGGCTGTTGGGAATGCGCTGAATCTCAATAACAGAGATCAAAAATGCCTGGTTCCTAGCACTGATTCTCTATGTGCTACATTTCTTCAGAAACATCAGGTAAGGCAAGTCAAACTGGACTACTTGAAGAACAAGTAACCTTGCAGATTTGGCTGCAATGAAACTGCACTGGCATTACAGATCCCAAAATCTCAGTGCCATATTCTGGCAAAGTTCAAAAATTCCCTTAACACATGCCTTGCCTGCAATGCTGCATGTTGACTGGCGATAGTACGCATGAACCAGGATGGGGCTCAAATTCAGTGTCCTTACTACTCACCCAGATGGGCATCCTATTCTATCACACCAGCTTACTTAGTTGCTGGTGTTGTTGACAAGCTCTCAGTTTTAAGCGAAGAAATTACTTCAGTGAAGCTGAACTTTCCCACAGGACCAAGATCTTAGTGGACCTTCAAACACTAATAAAAATAAATCAGAACGGTCAAAGCTCTTCCTGAAGGTTAACATCTTCCATTGCCTTCATGATATGTTTAGCATCTCTTGGTCAAGAGAATGACCTCATTCAGAATATTCAGTAAAGAAAATTCTGTCAGTAGAGACGCGTGGTGGGTAGGTGTCTGCACGCCTGACACTTTGCATCTCCACAGGATAGATTTCACTGCTGGCTGCTCACTGGCACTGAGAGCAAAGACCCCTGCGGCGTTCTCAAGCTGGTTAAGAAGGACCTGGAATATGAACACTCCCTTGTGCAGGAATCCCAGTGCTGCGTCTAAGGTTAACATGCTCAGTAACAGCTGAGTGCTCACTTCCCTCCTCGCCCCGGCAGATACTGAAGAAGCCGGCAGCTGAGCTGCAGCTATTCCGATCACAGAGCAGGCTGGTTAGGGCGGGCAGGAGGGTGAGACCTGTGAAGCACTATCCGTTCAATCACTTTTTACAGGGGAGATAAATTTTGCAAACCGTCAGTCTTCATGATTTTCCCAGGCAGGGAGGGAGGAAATGAGGAAATGAAACAAAAAGTTTTAAAAGTTGCAAAGTCACAGCATGCAAAGTAACACCCTGTCCCAGACAATCCCCCAGCGTGATCTGGAGGACAACCTTCTTGATCTGTTAGTCAAACAAGAGCTAAAAGACGATCTCCTTCAAGGGTGTTCAGCGCCATTAAGTCCCTGCCATGTATTATGAGTGCCTGCCCCGCGGTGCCACCGTTCCGTGCCCTCACGCACACCTCCCTGCCTCGCTCCATGGGGGTTTGTGTGGGCTTCAGCGCAGCGGGAGAGAGAGCTATCGAAGTCATAACCACATCATCCAGCTGTATTTCTGAAAGAATAACAGCTTTAACACACCAGGCTGTATTTGAAGTTCCCGTTTAACATGCAGAGTGCTCATAATAGTTAATATAAAATCCCAAGAGTTTATTCACAAGGCGGTAAAGAGTGCCAAAATGTTACTACTTGTACCGGGTTTAAAATTTATGTAGAACTAGAAAACGCTTTAAGTCATCACTGCACTCTCAGGCATTCATGCTTCCTGGGTGATGAGAACTGAACACAGGAATTACCAAACGCGATGAGACCATAGGTCAGATGACAGGCATCGCTATTTCTGCTACGTGGCAGTGGATTTCAAATCAGAGGAAAGGGAATTTATACTATCCCCCAACATAGTCCAAGTTATGGAGTTCATAAATGGAGCTTCTTTCTAATGCCCACCCGTCGGTACCATATACCCCCCAAAGCAACAGAGGCCTGTAAACCTCTTAAACCTAACTGTAAATGTTTCCTACCTTTTTCAGTCCAGCTATGACCTTAGTTGATATTTTATGGCAACTGCACAGATATTCAGTGGAACTCTGACATGGTAGAAGAGAAAAAGGAGAACATTTCTCCATTTATTCATATTTTGTTTGCTCAGGGCTTGGTTCCACCTCTGCTAGCCCCAGGTTTATCTTGCTCTCCCCTCACGTGGCTGTCTCTTGGCACTGACCGCGTCCCTTTTCTCCAGGTTTCCTCTCATTTCTAATGCATATTTTAAATTCAGGAAAGCAGAACTGAAACCAGTCTTCTGGGGAAAGCAAGCACTTTATTTCCATGACTGTATGCTCAGTATCTTCAATGCTATTTTTGGCCACCATAATCTCTTTGTTTGGCTCTGTTGGCGTGTTCTCTTTTGACTATTGAGGAAAAGGGGGCAGAAGTTTCCAGTGAGATACCCACTGTGACGCTGAGGTCTTTCCTGAGCAGTGAGTCAATATAGAATTTAACAATGCATGAGCTGTCCGTATTATTTCTTTATGGGCCCAAGAGACTGCAGTAAACTGGATCCATCATCATGCTGACTCTTCACTGACTTTTGGAAGACCCATCCAAAAGCGTTGTCTCCCATTACCTGGAAAAAAACTAAACAATTTGGACTTATCTGAAAAATTTGCCATCCTGTGTTCATCTGCCTTTTCCAAAGTTATTAATAAATGTCCTGGAATGCAACTAGTATGGGATGCTTGACTTGCCATATTGAAAGCAGTTTATTTATCTGTCTTTGGTCTGTGTCTCACACTTTCTGATGTTTCAGTTTATTTAACATCCGCCCTCAAAGGAGGGATTTATTTATTTATTTTAACATTATTTCAATGTGTTGACTTATGTCCAGCTATCCAATCTTTGACAGCTTTGAAGAACTCTAACAAGCTAGAAGGCCTCAAGGCAACCGAAGCAACGTGGCCACATAGTGCTGTTTGGGACACAGAATTTCTACTACTCAGATTATTTTAACCTGATTTAACAACCAGTGGTTCACTCTCAGTGTACAGAACTAAACAAGTTTCATATTTCCCTACAAATGCCACAAGTTCTGAAACATCCTCCACATACACCTTGCCCACCAAAGAGGGTATGAATGGATGCAACATACGACTGTAACATCACCACTCTTCCCAGCGTAGCATCTTTCCATTTTCATGGAACTAAGCTGTATCCCTCAGAACCAGTTTTGTTTTGTTTACACAAATGCAGTGTAGTGACCTGAATTGCAATTACTGACAGTCCAGAAGAGCTGACTGTCTCCATAAAGCCATACCAGCCTATGGATGCATTTGGATATCTCTATTTCCAGCCCATCTGCAGCGTTTACATGTCAGAAAAACAAAAAATCAGCACTTTCCACTAACTACTGTGAGAAGGGTACCCAAAACAGGAAGAAAAGCAAGATGTTAGTGGTGTAGTGTATCAAATGAGGATGACAAGTAAATGACCTTGTCTAGGAAGACCACCAACCAACTGACTGCAGAGGTTTGGCTCCACTCAATCATAAACTATAAAAGAAAATCGGATTATCTCAAGTCCCTCCCAAACTTTACACTTGCAGCCTCTTCTGTTCTAACTTCAGAAAGCCACTTGGAAAATTCATGAGACAGAACCAACTACTGACATCAAGGAACATAAAGGCACTCAAGCTTTCATAATTTTCTTTGCTGATACACTCATATGTTATAATGGTTGCACAAAGCCAGCAGATAAGTGAAACAGGAGCTGATAGTGCTTTTAGAATCATAGAATCATTTAGGTTGGAAAAGACCCTTGGGATCATCAAGTCCAACCACCAACCCCAGTCTACAAAGTTCTCCCCTACACCACATCCCTTAACACCACATCTAAACGACTCTTAAACACATTCAGGGATGCTGACTCCACCACCTCCCTGGGCAGCCTATTCCAGTGTCTGACCGCTCTTTCTGTGAAGAATTTTTGTCCTAATGTCCAGCCTAAACCTACCCTGCTGCAGCTTGAACCCCTTCCCTCTTGTTCTATCACTAATTACCTGTGAGAAGAGGCCAGCACCAACCTCTCTACAATGTCCTTTCAAGTAGTTGTAGAGAGTGATGAGGTCTCCCCTCAGCCTCCTCTTCCTCAAACTAAACAGTCCCAGCTCCTTCAATCGCTCCTCATAAGATTTATTCTGCAGGCCCTTCACCAGCTTTGTTGCCCTCCTCTGCACTCGCTCCAGCACCTCGATATCTCTCTCGTACTGAGGTGCCCAGAACTGGACACAATACTCAAGGTGTGGCCTCACCAGTGTTGAGTACAGGGGGACAATCACCTCCCTACTTCTGCTAGTCACACTATTTCTAATACAAGCCAGGATGCCATTGATTTTCTTGGCCACCTGGGCACACTGCTGGCTCATATTCAGCTGCTTGTCAATTAGAACCCCCAGGTCCTTTTCTGCCAGGCAGCTCTCCAGCCACACTTCCCCAGGCCTGTAGCGATGCATGGGGTTGTTGTGGCCCAAGTGCAGGACCTGGCACTTTCCCTTGTTGAAGCTCATTCCATTAGCGTTGGCCCATCGATCCAATCTATCCCAGTCTCTCTGTAGAGCTTCCCTATCCTCATGCAGATCAACACTCCCGCTTAACTTGGTGTCATCTGCAGGCTTACTGATGATACACTCTATGTCCTTATCAAGGTCATCAATAAAGATGTTAAACAGAAATGGTCCCAACACTGAGCCCTGAGGAACACCACTTGTGACTGGTCGCCAGCTGGATTTAACTCCACTGACTACCACTCTTTGGAACCATCCATCCAGCCAGTGCTTGATCCAGCAGATCGTATGCTCATCCAGGCCATGAGCTGCCAGTTTTTCCATGAGAATTCTATGGGGGACAGTGTCAAATGCTTTTCGAAAGTCTAGGTAGATAATATTCACAGCCTTTCCCTTGTCCAATAATCGGGTCATCTTGTCATAGAAGGAGATCAGGTTCGTCAGGCAGGACCTGCCTTTCATAAACCCACGCTGACTAGGCCTGATCCCCTGCTTGTCCATTATATGACTTGTAATGGCACTCAAGATGATCTGCTGCATGACCTTCCCTGGTACCGATGTCAGACTGACAGGTCTATAGTTTCCCAGATCCTCCTTTCTGCCTTTCTTGTAGATGGGTGCTACATTTGCTACCCTCCAGTCCATTGGGACCTCCCCAATTAGCCATGGAAAGTGGCTTGGCGAGCACGTCTGCCAACTCTTTCAGCACTCTTGGATGTAACCCATCCAGTCCCATAGACTTGTGCGCATCCAAGCAGTGTAGCAGGTCACTAATCACTTCCTCTTTAATTGTGACGACCTCATCCAGCTTCCCCTCCCTGTTTCCTAGCTCACGAGGCTGGGTGCCCAGGGAACAGCTAGTTCCACTGCTAAAGACTGAGGCAAGGTAGGCATTGAGCACCTCAGCCTTTTCCTCATCCTTTGTGACTATGTTTCCCTCTGCATCCAGTAAGGGAGGGAAATTTTCCCTAGTCCTCCTTTTGTTGTTAATGAATTTATAGAAACATTTTTTGTTATCCTTAACAGCTGTAGCTAGGTTGAGCTCTAGCTGCACTTTGGCTCTCCTGATTTTCTCCCTGCATAGCTTCACTACATCTTTATAGTCTTCATGAGAGACCTGCCCCCTCTTCCAGAGGTCATAGACTCTCCTTTTGTTCTTCAGGTCCAGCCAAAGGTCCCTATTTAGCCAGGCCGGTCTCCTTCCCTGCCTACTTGTTTTTTGGCACACAGGGACAGCCTCCTCCTGTGCCTTTAAGACTTCTCTCTTGAAGTATGTACAGCCTTCCTGGGCTCCTATATCCTTCAGGGCAGCCTCCCAAGGGATTTTGTCAAGCAGTCTTCTGAACAGGTCAAAGTTTGCCCTCCAGAAGTCTCAGATGGCAGTTTTACTAACCCCTCTCCTTGTTTCTCCAAGAATCAAAAACTCAGTCATCTCATGATCACTGTGCCCTAGATGGCCACCAGCCTTTACTTACCCCACAAGTTCTTCCCTGTTCACAACAAGCAGGTCCAGGAGGGCACCTTCCCTCGTCGGCTCACTTACCAGCTGTGTGAGGAAGTTATCCTCCACACATTCCAGGAACCTCCTGGACTGTTCCCTCTCTGCTGTGTTGTATTCCCAGCAGATATCCAGGAGGTTAAAGTCCCCCACAAAAACAACGGCAAATGACCGTGAGATTTCCCCCAGCTGCTTATAGAAAGCTTCATCCATCTCACTGCTTTGGCTGGGAGGTCTATAGCAGACTCCCACAGCGATATCAGCTTTATTGCCCCTTAACCTAATCCAAACACTCTCCACCCCATCATCACTATACTTGATTTCCGAGCTCTCATAGCATTCTCTAACATACAGGGCAACTCCACTGCCTCTCCTTTCCTGTCTATCCCTCCTGAAGAGCTTGTAGCCATTGATTGTGGCACTCCAGTCGCGTGAGGCATCCCATCACATTTCTGTGATAGCCACTATGTCATAGTTTTCCTGGTGCATCATGGCTTCAAGCTCCCCCTCTTTGTTGCACATACTGCATGTACTGGTACAGACGCACTTCAGATGAGCTAATGATTCCAACACCTTTTTGTGAGTGTGGACCCCATTTCCCACCAGACCCTTCTCAGGTGCTTCCATGATTTCTAAACATCTATCCCTTCTCTCAAATGAAATGGCAGAGCGAGAGTCCTCACTAGTCCACCACCCTTCAAGCCCTGGCATGCCTTCCTTGGGTTTAGTCCCGACAGGCCCAGGCCCTACCTCCCTTTCCCCCCTCATATCCAGTTTAAAGCCCTGTCAATGAGCCCTGCTAACTTCTGCCCCAAAATTCTTTTCCCCTTCTGGGACAGGTGCATCCCACCTGCCACCAGCAGGCCAGGTGTCTCGTATAGCAACCTATGATCAAAAAACCCAAAGCCCTGCCAATAACACCCGTCCCAGAGCCACAAGTTGACCTGTTGCCTCTTCCTGTTAATTTCATCATTCATGATTGCCACTGAAGGGACAGAGGAGAACACAACTTGCGGTCCTGATCCCTTAAGCAGCTGTCACAAGGCTCTAAAATCTCTTTTAATTGATTTTGGGCTCCTTCTACCCACTTCATCACTACTCACCTGAAATACTAAGAGAGGGTAATAGTCAGAGGAGCTTACTAGGGCAGGAAGTTTGTCCAACACATCCCTGACCCGTGCCCCAGGGAGGCTGCAGACTTCCCTGTGAAGTGGGTCAGGACGGCATATTGGCCCCTCTGCCCCCCTCAGTAGAGAGTCACCCACAACAATGACCCGTCTGCTTTTCCTTTTGGAGCCAGTTGTGATGCTGGGTCCACAGCAACTTGGTCTTTCTAACATTTCTGGCCTGGGTGTATCATCCTCCTCTCCAACAGCCAGTTCCTCCTGCAGGGCTTCATACCTGTTCTGCAAGGGCAACTGGGAAGGTGGGAGGGGCTGGGAGGGGATTCTCCTGCTTCTCCAAGCAGGGACCTGTTTCCATTCCCCCTCTTCTCTGAGATCCCCTCCTACTGCCTGGTGACGAGAGGGGATGGGGTCCTCTGATTTGTGTGGGGCCTCAACCTGTTCCCTTTCTCTCAGGGAGTGGGTCCACCAGTCAATCTCCCTCTCACGTTCCGTGATACTCCTCAACCTCTCCACTTCATCCTTCAGCTCAGCCACCAGAATGAGCAGATCATCTACCTGTTCACATCTGACACAGGTGTTGTCTCCGCTGCCCTCCATCGCAAGTGCCAGGCTCTGTCACTCTCTGCAGCCAGAGGCCTGGACGCCCACATGTTTGCGTGGGGGCTCTGTCTGGGTGCCCACAGCTTTTCTAACAACAGCTTTCGACCTTTTAGACTGGATGTTAGTGGCCCTGGTAATGGAAAGCATCCTCTCAGGTACTGTTAACATCAGCTGACCCCATGCTACCCTGATAAAGCCTTAAGGTCCCACTGGACTCTTCATGAGGAGAGATTAGAATCTAACCAGGGGTCTCATACGTTGGCTAGGTACTTGTCTGAGGAAATGTGAGGGATGTTACTTTTCTTGTCCACGCTAGACTGCTGTAACACATCTTAAAATAAACCGTTTCTTTAGCAGCAAAGCTGACATGAACACATCATGCCAGAACTAGAATAATGTTCTACCAGCTGAGTCCTGATTTCCAATTCAGATAAAAAGGTCCTATTTTTCAAGACTTATTTCTCGACCTCTGATCTTATGACAATATGAGTAGAAATATCATGGAAAAAGCCACTTGCTGCAAAAAATATTCCCCGTTAAGTTTGTACATTGATACTGTGAACCACTTACCGTTTATTGCCCCTTCCTTACTTTTTCTAGCACCCAGATACTTGGGAAAAGTATATTCTGTTGCTGGATGCCAGCCAAGGAAATTTCTGCTCAAGAGGATCAGAATAACTTGAAACACAACTTTGCCAGAATTTCAAATGTCCAGTTTATTCAGTCAAGACTTCCTCATGACAAGAAGAATCCCTGTTCCTCCTTTCCTAATTCTAGAGAGATGTCAAACCTCAGGAATTAATTCATGTTCTGTTCTTAAAACCCAAACTGTCTATGTCTTAGGAAAGCCCCACAACAATGGAGTGCAGTCATGGCTTGTATCTTTACCCCATAAAAGCAGATTCAGTCATTCTTCAGATCCACCCAAGCCCCAAACACAAAATTCATAGAAGCTCTTGCTTAAATTGCTATAAACTCTTCCACATTTTCAGCTTTATCAAGTATACAAATGCTTTGAAATTATGCATGTAGATGTAAAACAAAAGTTTCCAACACTGGTATGCAATAAATGGATAAAAAGTCCAGCCTTGTTTCTTTTTAGATTTGGATAAGCAAAGGAGCTGAAAGTGGGATGCAGATTCCCCATAACTGGCCACAAAAGCACACAAGATTTAAAGATTAAGCCTAAGTGGACCCAAAAGTAACATCTGAACTTTACAGACAGGCTTATTTTGAAAGCTCTGTGACCATCAAGACTACTAGGATCAAAGATGAAAATTATTTGTTGGTTCAAGCAGTTCTGGCTGGCACACTATGAGACAAATTGATAAAAACGCTTTCTGTATTATCATCTGGGATAATACAGTCTGTTGGTCTGCAGAGGCAGCTTGAACAATACCAGCCCGATGTATCTCAGCAGGCCCAAAACAGCAAGCCAGCACACTGCCACTCCTGGCTGGGAGAACAGGGAATGTGACCGTCATTTCCACAGTGGCCCTCAGCTCTCTGGCCCCTGCTACCCACACAGGGACAGAGCTGACAGCTCAAAATAATGAAAACCTGGGAAGGGAGAGGAGAAGGAGGAAGGGAAAGGAGAGACTGTTCATATTTTCTGTTTATGAAATGGCTAACTTTCAGCATTCTTACCTTAGAACACCCTTTTGTAAACTACCTTGGCAAGAAGCAAGCAATGGTACAAGAGAGTAGATTCCAGGTTCTGTTTGGAGCTTCCCACTTTCTTTTCCTGCGGGAAGCTTTTCCTTTCTTTTTCCACCTCTCTCAGGACAGGACTAGTCCCTTGGAAGCAGCTGTTTACTTTAAATTTCAAAGCCAGGGCTTATTTATTGTCACACCAACAGGTCCGTGTCCCTTTGTCAACCTCCTCCTAGATGAATTTTAGGACAAATTTCCACACTGAAAGGGTTATTAAGCATTGGAATAGGCTGCCCAGGGAAGCCTACCATCCATGGAGGTATTTAAAAAATGGGCAGACATGGTGCTTTGCTTAGCAATATGGTTTAGTGACGGTTTTTGTCAGGTTGATGGTTGGACTAGATGATCTGAAAGGTCCCTTCCAACCTAGGCAATTCTATGATTCTATGAATGAATGAGCTTTTAGGAGAAATATGTCAAGTGGCACCTCCCTGGGACAAAAGTCCCAGGGCCTTTCCAGTTTGACAGAGCAGGGCTGAGACCTACCAACTGGTGGCAGCCGGGATGCAGCACACCGCCACCTGCAACGCTGCTGTCTGCCGATGCGCTTTGGACAAAGTCTTTCCTTCCAGTCACAGAGAATATTAATTCCATTCCAATTCCTTCCCTCCATGCTTGTACACTGATTTCAGACAGAAATTAAAATGCAATGAGTGAACATGCACCACACTTGGAGCAAGGTAATGAGACATCTGTTTGCACACGTTTTTGGTGGAAAGAGAGCATACGATCAACAAGGGAGACTTTTGCATCCAAAAATGGCGGTTATTTGCAGTAGCTAACATCAGCTCTCTAACTTGCATGCTTTACTGATATGTCCCTATATAAACAAGTGATCCTCAGATGAGTCATTTAGAGCCTTTAAATTAAAACCAGATTTTTCCTTTCATTTTAATAGGACCTTCAAATACGGATAGAGGTGCTTGAAGTTGACCTGTGGGACTATTCTTCTCCCTCCCCCCTGACCAAAACTGCTGCAAAAAATAGGCCACAGACAGTAGTGGCCACAGTTTCAAAAGGTGAATGCCTAGAGCTACAAAACTATTTTCAGGCACTTTAACTGGGTGGCCTGATTTTGAGAAGTTCTGAGTACACACCACTCCTGCAATGTACGTGCTCCACAACTTCCAAAAACTATAACCAGATTACCTACTTTGGTGATTAATTATCAATACCTGGTTTTCTACTCAACAATACAGCTACAGTTTCTGTTAAGACACCACCTATGCAGATTGCTTGGCATCAGACTCACTATATAACAGTGCGCATACGTATATTTGGAAAAGAGGTTCCTGCCCAGAAAAACATGGCATTTAAAAGGAATGGACAGGCAGATGAGTGTCAAAAGGAGATGCACAGGGGTGACATGCTGTGCCCAAGGTCATGCAGCAAGTCGGAACCAGCGCCAAGCGGAAAACCCAGAGCCCCAAATCAAGTGCCTGAGCCCTTACATCATGCCGAGCCTGCCTCCTAGGCACAAAAGATACATGCAGCTGTTCAAAGAGTATTTCTAAGACAGGCACACAGGATCTGATAAAAAGAAATCCAGGGAAAAGAGAAGGGTGCCGTCATCTGTTCCGTAATATCCCCCCAAATCAGAAAGTACGCACACAGCAGCAACAGCATCTCATATAACAGTAAACAATCAAACATAAATTATTTCGATTACATGCTGGGATGAAAATATCACAGCTAAAGGCTTTTATACTGTTTAAAGTGTCCTGAGGAAATAGTTCCCATACTTCAAAAAAGCAAGAAAGTCAGGAGTCGCAGCTTGGCTCATGCAGGAGTTCCCTCTTCCAGGGGAACCCCACAAAGCCTAGTTTTTGGAGAAATTTTAGATTTGGAGTTAAATTTAAGAATCTAAGAACAAGAAAATTTTAAAATAATGGAAAAAAAAAGGCCAGGTGGAAGCGGTTAAAGAAATTAATGACAGGGTGTGTAGTATCTGAAGTTCAACCATTATCAAAGAAACCTGTAAGTCACTTAAAACAGCAAGAGAAGCTGAGTGGTAGATGCGAACGCTAACTAGGTTGAGCGCCAAGTAGCATGCTTACCTCAGGTTTGGTTTACATTCTTTCAGTTTAGATTATTACTTGTAGGATATGTAGGGAATTTTTAAAGCTTTTAACCTTCAAACTTAAAATGTAATGTAAAAAGGTTAGTTAGTGCCTAGTCACAGTGATTATCTATTACCATCTTAAGCATAGTTTAAAAAGTCAGATCTTGAATTCCGAGGCTGTAGGATCACAGCTTTTCAAGATGCCTCACAGAATTTAGTTATTTTTCACGAGGCTAAAGCTTAAAAAAAGGCTGACACAGCTTCAAACATACAACACCCTCCTGAAAATGAAATTTTCATTAAATAATGCTCCTAATCTTTCACTGTGCATTACAAAATCTGATCTAGAGCACTTTTATATCAAAAGCAATTCTTCATAAGTAAGTAAACAAAGTAATACAGCTGCTGAGAGAACTAACTGCCGTAACAAAAAAAATCTATTCAGTGATTTATTTCAAGACAGAACTGCCAGCTATGCAGGACACAAGTTGGGAATGCAAACTTGGACTCAGAAGTGAAGGTTTCAGAATAACTAGCTCTTTTAGAGCTTGCACTCAAAATAACAGAGAACAGGAAAAAGAGGAAGTCACAGCCCTGGTCAGACTATTGCTTCAAAAAGAACCCAAACCCATTAAAGTCTATGTTAAAATATCTCATTAAAGCTTTTTTCTATTTTTTTCTTTATAAGGGAGTCCCAATTTTGTCCAAGGGCCCATTGTGTCTGACAAATCTGGTGGCCTTCTACGATGGGGTTACAGTGTTGGCAGATGAGGGGAGGGCAACTGATGTCATCTACCTGGAGTTGTACAAAGCATTTGACACTGTCCCAGACAACATCCTTGTCTCTAAATTGAAGAGACATAGATTTGACGGATGGCCCACTTGGAACTGGCTGGATAGTCACACAGAAAAGGGTTGTGGTCAATGGCTCAATGTCCAAGTGAGAGCAGGGACGACTGGCATTCCTCAGGGGTCAGTACTGGGACCAGTGCTAGTCAACATCTTTGTCAGCAGCATGGACAGTGGGATCGAAGGCACCCTCAGCAAGTTTGCCGGCAACACCAAGCTGTGTGGAGCGATCGACATGCTGGAAGGAAGGGATGCCTTCCAAAGGGACCGAACAGGCTCGAGAGGTGGGCTAGTGCATAACTCATAAAGTTCAATAAGATCAACTGCAAGGTCCTGCACTTAGGTCAGGGCAATCCCAAGCACAAATACAGGCTGGGTGGAGAACGGATTGAGAACAGCCCGGACAAGGACGACTTGAGGGTACTGGTGAGTGAAAAGCTGGACATGAGCTGACAATACGCACTTGCAGCCCAGAAAGCCAACCACATCCTGGGCTACATCAAAAGTAGCTTGACCAGCCCACTGAGGGAGGTGATTCTGCCCCTCTACTTCGCTCTTGTGAGACCCCACCGGGAATACTACATCCAGCTCTGGGGCCCCCAACATAAGAGGGACATGGACCTGTTAGAGCGAGTCCACAGGAGGACCATGAAGATGATCAGAGGGTTGGAGCACCTCTGCTACGAGGACAGGCAGAGAGAGTTGGGGGTGTTCAGCCTGGAGAAGAGATGGCTCCGGGGAGATCTTATAGCAGCCTTCCAGTACTTAATGGTGACCTACAGAAAAGGTGGAAAGGGACTCTATCAGGGACCGTAGTGATAGGACGAGGCCTAATGGTTTTAAACTGAAGGAGGGGAGATTTAGATCAGATATTAGGAAGAAATTCTTTACTCTGAAGGTGGTGAGACACTAGAACTGGTTGCCCAGGGAAGCTGTGGATGTCCCATCCCTGGAGGTGTTCAAGGCCAGGCTGGATGGGGCTTTGAGCAACCTGGTCTAGTGGGAGGTGTCCCTGCCCATGGCAAGGGGTTGGAACAAGATGACCTTTAAGGTCCCTTCCAACCCAAACCATTCTATGATTCTATGATTAACTACATAAAGAGCAAGCTACAGGACTTTCAGAAAGCCTAACAATGTCCAGATGTCCAGTTCCCTTCAAAAAGGGATTCCCTTGTTCAGGAATCATGGAGAATTGACTGTCAAAAAGACAGGCAAGACATTAACTTGGACATTTGAAAGATAATTACATTTAAAATCAAGCTGTTTATAGAACACGGGGTCCTACTGCTACAGAAGGCAGTCACCTCAGCAACACCTGACATTTTCAAAAGTGCAGGCAACACAGAGGGAGGAGGATTCAGCACTGTGCAAACCGGAGTCAGCAGAGCACATTGTCATCCTCCCTTTAACTCAGCTATATAGTTCTTGTAAGGTCTTCAGGGTTGAAATGAAGTGTAAATTGAAGATCATAAATAAAGACTATATTTCATTCATAGTTACTTTAAAACATAATTCAAATAGAGGTAATTATCACCTGAAGCCAAAACTAGTCTGTAAACAAACACAGAGTTTTCTTTTGAAAGACTTTCAAAATCAGATTTCTCTTTCCACACATACTCAACCCTTCAGAGTTTATGGCATTCCTTTGGAAGAGATAATCCCTTCCACTGAACTTAACCCACCACATCAGTTTTGTATCCTGTGATAAACTGGGCTCTCTAGTTACCCCTAAAGACTAGGATATTATTTACTTGGTAGTGACTTCCATTTTGAAATTCCGGACCAAAAAAGACATGGCTCTTAACACCTCATGCTATTCACAGATGTATTACTTCTTGTTTGAATTTTTCTAAGTGCTCATGGCCTTGGGATATGACATGACAGCTGCAAAGTAGAAAATACAATTTAGCAGGTGAAAACAAGGCTGGGGGGGGGCGGGGCGGGGCAGGGAATCCACCACACTGTCTAGAGGGATGTAACTTTTTTGGTCTGAATTCCTTACTGCAGATCGTTATGTGTGGGAATACAGAGGCTGATCCACTTGGGCCAGAATGAGAAGTTAGCCAATTACTCAACTCTCCTGAGATTCCCCCTGCTAAATACAAAGTTGGTTCAAGGTCTCTGTCATGATATTTCTGATCATAAGACAGAAATAAGACGAGACTGGGGGGGGGGGGGGACGGGGCGCACAGGGGGACACAGGGAAAATATGGTCACTTAACACTGCAGTGGCCAGTGAGAACAGGTGAAGCTTTTCCTTACCTCATTCCTCAACTTTGTTAACAGCCTCCCTTTAAAGTGTCCGTTTTAACTGACTACAGACCCACTTTTTTCCTTTTCTTCCTTAAGCATTTATTCCTTTGTCTCATCAGTTTGAGCAGAGACTGAAATATGCACAAGACAAACTTCTTGCAAAAAGTGGATGCTCTCCCGAACATATAGTTCTCATAGAGATAACAATAATAACGCTCATAGCAATTTAAAAGAATCCAAAACCCTACTGAATCTCTCCGCTGCTAGAACCAAATCCCAACCACTTCCTCAGAGCGCAGGTTTCCCTCAGCACCTCTCCCCCACTCACAAACAGCAATAAGCACTGCAAAACAAAATCCTTTTAAGCTACTTGAACATTTTCTCCTAAAGAGATTCCAAAAGACATGGGAGAGTGTTGCGAATTATTGGTCTTATTTTCACATAAAGACACTGCCGATGCGGCCAGGCAGGTCAGATGCAAACAGTATGTCTATAAATCCACAATTATAAAATGCAAATTGATGAGCTGCTTATCTGCCCATCAAGATAGTGATAACACAATCACAATGGTAATTCCAACAATGCCCCATTAGAACATAGTTCAGCAACACAATTTCCCTCAAGTATAGTCAGCTAACATATGAAACAGCGACTTCAAGAGCTAATCTAGATTTAAACTCAAAAGCCAATAAATGTTGCAAGAATATAACAGTAACAGAAGTAGAAAGGGAATGAGAGACTAACTTAACCCAACGACTGCAGTGCTTGAAATGGTAAGATACTAGAAGTATTCAGGTTGAAAAGGCATGAGTTCGAAACGTGGGAATACAACTCAAATGATGCCAATTAAAGGCAACAGTCTATGCCAGGTAACTAGCCAACACCAGAAATGCATTTAGGTTCCTCCTAGCAATTAACTTGTGCAAAAGGCTTCCAGTGCTTCTCAAAGATCTTAGCTCTATTTACAATTTAATTTCTTTCAGTCCTTTCCAAAACCACGTTTTCTTCTTCCATAATGTCCTCCAAATTCAGGCCTCAGGATTCTTACGGCAAGCTGCTAACTTTGTGCAGCCATTCTCCATTTACCAGCATGGACAAAAAGACAATGTTTTCCAGAAGATTTCTGGAAGTGTTTGCTGCAGTAAATATGCTCCCCATTAAACCCACATCGTATTTTTGACCAGATGCAAACCTCCTTCGTGTAGATGGAAAAAGAAGAGTGTGGGATTCCAGAGGGCAATCCTGTGACACAGGAATGCTTGTGTTTGTTCTCCCACAGAGAGACAGAATGTGAGGGGCCCAAAACCACTACTTCAAATCTCACATATAGCTTCCAGAAGCCAGCTGCTTCCTTCTCTAGTCACAATAAAAGCCTTTAGGGAGAGCAGGTATTGGCTTACCTTGCATGTATGCCTCTATTTGCCGAATTAGCTCATAAGACTTGGATCGGTCCAGAAGTGTACGAATAGCTGGAAGAGGGTCCAGGATAATGGTTTCTGGATGAGCATCAATATACTCCTGCAAAACAAAGACATAGGGGGGAAAAAAAAGAAAAGGCATTAGGTTGGCTAAAGAGTGTGGAAAAAATAACAAGATGGGGAAGACAATAGATAATGTTAAAAACCACAATCTCCAGTTTCTCTTCAAGGGGGTGCAAATGGACATTGGCAATGCAGAAGGTCTGACAGGAAAGTCACCAACCAATCCAGACACTGACACTTGAAACAAACGTGATAGCTAACTGTTTTAGGATGGCAAACTTCTCCTGTGCACTCACCATGAGCAGTGAAACCTGCGCTGCAACCACATCAACTCAGAAGGGAGCCAGTGGCAAAGTGCCACAGTAACAGCTGGGAGCAGGGCTGAGAAAAGCAATTAGGAGAAGAAAGATGACACACTGCTGTCTTGGGGTCAGCCTTGCATTGTATTACTGTACGCGAACATCACAACTGTCTGAAATAAGCTCAGAACTACATCTGGGTTCTTTAATGTTGTTGTTACTGCTGTCCTCTAGCTGGGCTGAAGACACTGTTAAGAGCTGGCCTATAGGGCTAGAATTTTTTTTGGCAGAGCTGAAGAGATTGCTGCTTAACTGTGTCTTCATTAAGTTTTGAGAGCACCTATCTTGTTACTTCTCTAAGTTCATACTCTCCTCTCCTGACTACAAGAACAAAGCAAAATTGATGTCCTCATGGATCTTCATCTCAGGATCTCAATTCCCCATTCCCTAAGGTCATGACTGCCCTACTCCATCTTGGCCATGAACACAGACACAGCTGCCAGGTATTGCCCTTGCAAACCCAGGAAAACTTCCTTTCTGTTTCTCAGAACAGAAGCTGAGTTCCTTCATTATTGCCCCAACCTGGCCCCATAACGTCAATGGGAGAAACAAGCATCCATCTCACCCTCTCCAAAACCAGACAAACATTTCCAAAGTTAGAACCTGCCTTTGTTTTACCCAGCTTCCCAAAGCCATCTTTATGTTTCCACTCATTCCTTTAAATGCATTCATGCAAATACATGGTAAATGCTCCTGCAAGTAACAGACTCCCATGAAGTCCTACTTCCTTATGTTGGTTACTTCAGACAACAAAACATACTCCAAAAGGTACTTTGGAGTATGATGAGGTGGCCTCAGGAGATGCGCTTTGCTAGATACTGAGCTGGAGAGAGAAGAATGGCATCACCTGTTCCCAGCAAGCTCCAGACACTGCCTGGGGACACAGACTTCCTCCCCCTACACCTCCCAGCGCTGTCAAACTGTTGCTTTCTGCTGACTCCATAGTTTGAACTGATGGCTTGCGAGAAGGGGATTATTCTTTTGAGACTAAGAGGATCCAACATTGGGGTTTAACGAACCCACTGCACCATCCGCAGCACACAAGTAGCTTTCCTTCACAGGGCATGAGGCATCCTTCAGTGGCAATATGTATGTCTGACGTATTTAATAATCCCCACAGAACACAAAGAGCGAATTCCCCAAAGATGCGCTTAACCTTGCTGGGAAAAGTAAGTGACAGAGCCTTTTGCACAGTCAGTCATGAAGACTGTCAGACCCAGCTGTTGTCCCACCCTTGCAGTGTGGCCTGGATAAAAAGCCTCTTTGGTTCATCGGAGCAGCAGCTGGATTCATTTCAAGTCATTAATACACAGGACATAAAGAGAACAGTTTTCAGGAGTCTCCTGCCATCCGTAGTTCCAGAGCACTCAAGCAGAGCAGTCAGCTTTCAACTACAGAAGAGATTTTATGTTTTTTTAAAGGGATAGAGTAACTTGTTACCTAATGCCTCTTAAACACCTATGTGTGCCTATGCATACATGCCCTTTTACACAGCAGCTAAAAGACACCTTGTAGAGGTAGGATGATCCAGTGATTAGGGCATTAGCTTAAACTTGCTGATCATGAAACTACTTGAGTATTTCAACATACCTAAAACATAACAAGACAGCTCTTTTAGCCCCTCTATGCCTCAGCTTAAAAAAGAGGGAGCTACCACAGTGTGCGCCTTCATGGGCACACCGAGAGGATGAGCACATTACAGATGGCCAATATGGTGGGGCGGCAGGTAAGTATACATGGTAACCAGTCTGAACAAGCCACAGCTCCAAAACTTGACCTCAGCAAAGATATGACAGCAAATATCAGCGTTTCTGATGCGTGTGCTAGCTCATCCTTCACATGGTGGTGACCAGCACCCCTCTTCCTTGAGTGGTCTCTGGTTCCACATTGAATTCAAGCTCCCCATACTTCCATCCTCACCCAGCCCCTGCTCTGTACATACTAATCCTTCCCCTCACACATACATTCGTCCTGCCTGTGGCCTCCATCCCCTTCACTCCCCTCCACAGAGAGAGTGATTTTTTCCCTCTCCCAGCTCCTCGTGCACCTTCCCAAACCTTCTCGATGCTCATCTCCGCATTGAGGACTATCCTCACTTCCCTGTGTTAGGTGTGTTCCACTTGCTATTTTTGCTCATGGTACTCTAAGCA
Source organism: Larus michahellis (assembly GCF_964199755.1). Classification (NCBI taxonomy): domain Eukaryota; kingdom Metazoa; phylum Chordata; class Aves; order Charadriiformes; family Laridae; genus Larus; species Larus michahellis. The sequence goes on along the minus strand of NC_133899.1, from coordinate 40,066,585 downwards.
TTTCCAGGGGGAGCCTTGATTTTTTATGCTTTCTGTAAGGAACTTCACAGTGCTTTATTTATAATAGCTCTAAACCATATTAAAAGATCATCCAAGCAGTAAGCTTGACACAGCATAACAAAGTTTAACAGGAATGAAGGCGTGATCCTGAGGCCATTCTACACCAGGCAATGCATCAACAGAAGTGAGCATCTTAGCTGACTTTCCAGTGACTGATTTCTCATCCTCTTGCCTTAAGGAGCCTCCAAAAAGCTCCGAAAGGCAAACGTGCAATAACTGATGAAGACAAAGGAGGTAGGGGCTGTTTTCCAGCAGCCATGTAGAGTCTGAAGGACTTCAACAAACTATTCTAATGTTGAGAACAGCATTGTGTGTAAGGCAACAGACCCTTCACACACACAGAGAGAAGCCTGAACATGAAGTTTCTTTATAAAACAAGGAAATTTCTTGGCATTAAACCTATTTCAGCTACTATTCTCCAGCTCTCCTCCATTTACAGGCCTAAGTCCTCGGACAGCCTGAGGGCACAGGAATGGCAAAACTCAGAGACTGTCAGCAGGGCAGTGAAGACCTGCATCATCTGAGTAAAGGAAAGGACTGGGACCTGAAGTAAGTGTCTCCTAGAGTTAATCTGGGGATGGACTACAGATCTCTCAAAGGGCTACAGAACTCTCATTTTAACTGAATACAGAAACGGCTGCCCCTTTGAAGCAAAGGAGTCTGACAATGCAGAACAAGGTCAATGCATTTGTATAGTGCATCTCTATTTGAGCACAGTGAGTGGTTAACTGCTGGAGCTGTTTAGGGGACAGGAGCATCAAAATGCACTCAAGTCTTTGTAACACTGCATCTTTTTCTCAGGGTATCGTGTGTTGCTTGGATTTCCATCACAAAGCATTACCTCTGCATTCAAAACCAGAACCATCAAATTGCACCGGGATCCCCACAGCAAATCACCCAGACTTCCCTTGGGCATGTATGCTGCCAACACTTTCCCAGTCTCCCACACCTCACACCAGTACATCACCAGCACATGCAAAAGAAAGAGCTCCAATACCTATGCACAGAAAACTAGTTAAAATAAATAATTTTAAAATCCAACACCAATTCCCCACGACAGGAAATTACAATAAGAAAAATCAATTTTGTTAGCTTCACAGGAACAATTACAGTAGCTGATGTGAAACCTTTCATAAACTTTGATTCTTTACTAGGAACTGATGCATGCCCAGGCATCACGTTTTACTGAGTATATAACTGTGAAGATCACTTAACAGATTGGAAAACTCTTGATGTAGCTTAAGTAGCATCACTCTTCCCATGGCACAGAACGGCTCCACTATCGGAGATACAGATCTGGATGAATGTGAAGGGCTTGTGTCTAAGAATTTTGATAGCAGATGAGCTATTACACATATGAACTTGAAAATGGAGCAGTTGCAGAAGGAAAAGAGAAACGCTGAAGCCAAGAGATAGCTTTCAGTACAGCACAACCTTTCAACTTTGAGTGTTCAAATCTTCTCTGATCATCCCAGCAAAACAACACTGCAGTCTCCTTTCATGGATTTATCGAAGACTGGTATCCAACAGCAGACTCCAACAACACAGGCAACAATCAGAGGATATTCAGGCTTCCCAACAATATTTTGAAAGGGCTCTGTCCTTGGACTGCAGTTCAGCTTGACCCAGACAACATCTATGTTTTCCTCTTTCTAATCTTTGACATAATAAAAGCAAACAAAAAGAAACAAGGACTTTTAGCAGATCCTCCTTTGTTTGTATTCCAGGCTTGGTCTTCAGTCGTGCTCTGTACCAGCCCTGTTACTGGCAGAAGGCCAGCAATGAAACTTGAAATCAAAGAGAGACCAAGTATTTCACATTTCCTATTAAATACCTCTGGATGTAACCCAGAGATTTAAGAAAACACACCTTTTTTGAGAAGCCTATGTATAGATGAGGACAGAGTTGATTGTCAATTTTACCCAAAAAGGTAGCTAATGTTTTTTTCAAATATATATATTTTAACAGAAAGTTGATACAGTATCTACTGCAAATATTAGGTCATTAATTGATAAGAGAGACTCGCTGACTCATTGACTTGATTTTATTACTAAGTAATAAAATTTCTATAATCTTTTGTTTAAACAAAAGTTCCGTATTAAAAAAAATGTTAGCAAAAAAACCAACAGCGTTTGGATTTGTGTTTTCCCCGTGTACAGAAACATGAAGATGACCACTTGTGACAACAGATTGACATTTTCCAAGGGGGAAGCAGAGGTAAAGACAGACACAGCTTGTCTAAAGAGTTTGCATCAGATTCAGACTTAAAATTTCCTTTTTGTTGGCCTGGGCTGCAATGGTCTCTTTTCACAGACACCCCCTTCCAAAAGGAAAGGTTGGATCTTGAACAAACATTCATCTCAGAATTGTTTGTCTCTAAATCTAAAAGAGATTCCTGCAGCAGTTGGGAGGGATGAGGGGGGTGGCAACAGGAAGTGGGGACAGATCTTCTCTGTTACGTTTCTATTCACGGTACACCTCAAAGCAACTTTCTGAGTACTTCCCTGTCCTGCCTTCAAAATTCCATGACTGCTTCATCTTGCAAATACCTACCCACAGAGAGCTATCCTACCAGTTAGGACTTGAATGACAAATTTTTAGTTAATTTTGCCTCCTTATGAAGCTCTTCCAACAAAGGTAAGACAGAATTATTTTTCAAATGGGAAAACCACAGGTATTTGCCTGTGAATTCAGGTGCAAATAGACCATTTCAACTTTGTGTCTCACCCTGTCCCCCCATTAAGAAAAAAATTGCTAAGATTTTATAGTTTCCTTTGATTTTTCTCTTGCCTTTTCTCAGCAGAGGACATGAAAAGAAATTTGAAATGTGAAACTATTTTCAGAGTACAAAGATGAAAACCAGGAGCAGAATGGGCTAGTATCTTAAGGAAAAAAAAAAAAAAAGCAGCATTAAAAATCCACTGGCATAACCTCCGTGAGTACACAATCCAAATCATCTCACAGCTGAGACTTCTGAAGAAAGCAATCAGTGCAGCACGAACAACGTGCTTCTCCCCTTCCAAGCAACCACAATCCCCTAACTCCTTCCCTTCCAAAATATCTCCCTAATTTTCCTTCCTCCCAGTGCCAAACACTTCTAAGGAAGCTTCTGAATCAAGAGTAGAGGAGCCTTTCCTGGACCACTTCAGAGTGGGAGAGCCAACAGTTGGAGGGCAGGTGGGGAATAAACACTTCAAATTTTCATCAACCTGATAGCAGAAGCCTAGGCATAAAACCTGCTTCCAACCTATCTTTTTAAGAAGGCTAATGCACAGAGAACCTGTTTAGAAAATGCTCTGAATGACAAATTAATAACCCTATTGATTTTCCATCACTTGAGCCATCATTTTGAATGGAACAGACTAGTATGAATTTGCAACGAACGAAGCTACTCAAGCCCCTGCACAGCTATGACAGCAGAGCTGTCTAATCAGAGCATAAAAAAGATTCCCCAGTCACTGTCTTACACAAGCCAAAACATAACCACTTTTCAAAGTCATAAACTTTTCCTAGAAGGCAGGAACTGGGGTAGTTTCATTCTCTTCCTTACCAAGACAGGAACTGGAGCACCAGCAAGTGAAAGCGACCCTTCAGGACTATGCCTCTTCCCACCTGACTTCTCTCCATGTTCCTCCGGTCAAGAAGGAACCACCAAGGATTGTAGCAATTTTTTACTAGACAACAAATAAACTCTGTTCAATCAGTTCAGCTCAGTATTACAGTGGGTAGGGAGACTAATCATCATCTATACACATAATCATCATCCCCAAAATCAGGATCTGAGCGTCCTACGAAGCAAATGGAAAGATTTCTCTACTTTACACTTCATGCGCTACACTAGGTGCTGCAAGCAGTCTTCATTTTGGCTTTGGATGAGATCACTAGGCACTCACCACTGATCTTCAATGGCTCTGATCTCCAGTCGGATCCACACTGACCTCCAGCACCTACCAATGCTCTCAAGAGAAAATGCAGTCCAGAACGCATCCAACTAGCATGAAGACCTCAGAAAGCTCAGCCCAAAGGTCTTCTGCAGCTAAAAAGCCCACTGGCAACAGGCAGCCTCTCTTTTCAGAGTCTCCTGTAATGATTATTTTTTACAAGGCAATTGAGAATAGTCGTTAAACAGCAAGATAAAAAAAGCAGGCTAAGAGGCTTCCTAGTCTATTAGCACTCTCCACCAGACTGTACACCACTTCATCACAGGCCCCAGAGCGCAGGCACGCAGACTCATGTAAGTTTGAAGCTAGTTTCCACCTCAGCTCTTGCAGACGACATGGTCAAGGCTTCTACATACAGCTCTGAAAAAATGTTATTCTCACAAAGGTCATAAATAGCCTCCTCCTGGGGTCAAGGATCCCTTGCTCTTCTGCTTCCTGGAAGACTGCTTTATGGAGCCAACAGTAAGACTGGTGCCAGGTATCATCATGCTGTTACATTTATATTCAATAGCAGGAAAATTACCATCATGAATTTTGCACTGTTTGGTCTGGTTAACATCACCAGAACTTGGTCAATTTAATGAACAATAAGGGAGCCACACTATTTCCACTTGTGTGCAGGTGCCAGAAATACCACAGTGATTACACAACATCACACACACAGAAGCAGCTCTATTGCAAGGTGGTCACTTTACATTTTCTAAGTTGATCATTGATTTGAGTTTAAAGAGCAAAAAACCCCAAAATAACCCCAAACCAAACAAAAAAAACCCAACACCAACCACCGTACACACTTTATACAAATGAAATATTACAATTTATTTTTATTAGGGAATATAATTTTCTTCTTTTTAATAGTTTCCAATATCTTGAAAATAATACAGGACAGATGGAGGCAGGCAGCAATTTCCTGCCAGTTTCTGCCCTGTATACAAAATTAAATGAGAGTATACCATTTAAACACACTTTGGCATGTAATTCAACACTGACAGTTGTTGAACTCTGCTCTTCTCTGCTCCGCTGCTTCCTGGGTACTGTGATGTTCATCCTGTTTTACTGCGATGAAGTTTCCTGCATGCCAGCGATGTGGCACAAATCAGTCACATGTGCAGAACCAGAAGCCCAAGGCCTTGGTTTCCTGGGGAGAGGCTATCATTCAGAAGCCTGCTCACAGGGGTCCCTGCCCTCTATCTCATTCCCTAGAAAAAGATCCTCTCCCAGTTTGGAAGGCACTGGGAGACGATCTTTTTCTGACAAGTTTTGAAGACACTGAGAGACTGTAATTCCATACCCACAGCCAGAAGTAAGCATAGTGCAGTAATGGAAACCTACATTCTAGTTCAACTACATGGCTGTGGACAAGTCATCCACGGGGCTATGCTAAAGAACACTCCATCTGTAAAGAAAGAGCATCAGACATCAGTGTGACTACTGTAACTTGGTCTGTAAATCAGATGTCATCATAGCTACTATGAATTCATACCAGAGCTCCAAACAGAAACAAAGCCCAAGTCCTTATGACAGTCATTCTGAGTTGTCCTAAAGGGTTTCTCAGCTTAATTTCAAAAGGGAGTTAACACCATTTCCTTTAATGTACAGCTTGCAAAACATAAAATTAAGGGATGCAAAGGGGATGGTCTAGATCACATAATGAAACTGTGGAAAAGCACGTGACTAAACCCACATTCTAGGATCCCCTTCTAATTAGGCATTAGATTGCACTTCTTTGCAGGAAAATGGCATCCTCAAAAAGAATAGATATATTAGATAATATGGTGTTTACTGTACAACCAAGAACTAATGACAGGGAGAGAAGAAAGAACATCAAGTTCTCCTCTAACATTCTTGGCTTTTTCATTATTTTCTTTTGCGGTTAAATTTAATATTCCTAAAAATGAAAGCCTTGAAGGCACCAGCCAGCTGGATCCAAGCATTTCACAAGAAGAATTAAGCGAGTTTCTTAGCGTAGCCCTGCAACAGTCTTTCTAGAGTATGCCTGGCCAAAGCTCGCCACTGAGAACACAGCAACGCTAAACTGGAATTAGGCAGAGTGTTCAAAAAAGACTAAAACTACTACCAACAGGGACATGTAACAAAGATGAAAATGTAGAGGAGTCCTCAAGGCAGGAGCCGAATTCACCACCATCCTCTGCACAGAAGACACTGGTGTAACACAACACTCTGTATCCATGGGTGCTTTCACCCAAATTATTTCCTTCTTAGACAGTTCATGTTGTTAGTTGAACAAGCTCAACTGTATTTACCAATCAAGTCAGGAGACAGGGAACTATTTCTTCTCCATCTGAATTGCTCAGAAATTTATCCTCACTTCCACCTGTCTCTACTACTTGAACTCTGGAAAAATATGCATGGAGCATGCATTATAGTAGAGAGAGGTATTCTAATAATACACTTGCTTATTGATTAACGCAGCTAGTGACAATTAAAGGGTGCTGACTTAAATGCAGCATGTATGAACAATACCTTTGCTTTCTACAACAGTTGACACACAATCCAAATTTCCAATATTATAAAAATTAAAAAAATGTTTCAACTTCCCATCAGCCTACTGCAAATTAGCTTCACAAGAACTGAAGTATTATTTTGCTCTAATACTGATATTTACAGGAAAATTATGAAGTCCATTGTTAAGAAATAGAAACCATTTTATGAAAGGGTGGTGGTAAGCTGAGGCACAGAAAGAAGTAAGCGTTCTATAACAATAAAATAGCGGCAATGGTAAAAGACAAAAGACTGAATTTCAACTCTACTATCTAGTGTCTAGATTACAGCTATTTCTGTTTCAATCGACTGTAACCCAAACCTGCTCCAGCCCAACTTGTTTCCCCTTTTGTTCTCTGTTAACTCTTAAAAGGCGGCAGACAGGTCTGCAAAAGTATCTAATGTAACTGAATGCTCTTGTGCTGTGCAGGTATTTAAATCAACTTATGACTATGCAAATCCTACAGAAAGAATCTGACAAGCTGTATCAAATACCTCTGTCACTACTCTCCACGACTCCCTGGGACCAACAACTGCTCTCACCTCTCCACATTAGTTGGCATGTCACAAGAAGCATATCCCCAGTCCAAATCAATGACCCGAAAGCTCACCCATTACTGTACACGCTCTATGAGATTAAGGCCATGCTGCCAACAAAAAAAAGGCCGAAGAGACAGGGGAGGTGATGTTAACACAGGTGAACTTAGCAGTATGGGAGAGAAGAGCTGGGTCAGGAAGCACAGAGGGATTAAGATTTGTTTGCCCCAAATCTTACGGGAAGGTTTCTTATTGGTTTCCTTCAGAGGCCACTAAAAAGAAAGCTCTGTGATTTCCAAGATTAACAAAAATAGCAAGAGCTGCAGCACAGTCCTAAGAAACAATGCAGCACAGGGATGCTATTATGCAGCTTCCTTTGACAGGGGATCACCTTGAATATGGTGAAATTCTTGATTTATTATTTCTAATGGGACAGAGAGGAAAGGCAAGGCTGAATTGTTCAACTTGCACACAAGGCTATACTCAAATAGATAAAATAGGATTTTAGGGCAATATGAGTTTGGTTGTTCATCTTTTATTAAGGCTATGATTTAAAACTGTTTTCAACAAGTTGCTCCACAGTTGTAAGACAGGAGGAGTTAACCAGCCTGAGAGACGCTGGAATGTTTCAGTAAATTCACTGTAGGACACGGACAATCCCATCTTGCAAAACAGCAACTGTGGTGAAACAGAAGCACAACACGCCGCCTCCGAACTTTGCTCGAGGGCACAACCTGACAGGTGAGCCATGCAGGAATGACAAGGAGCACATACAGTAATAGGTGGCAGCTGCCAACAGGAATATAACCGGAGGGGTCCCAGTGCCACACAGCACCGTACGCGGGATCTGAATATAACTATTTCTCAGCTGCTCTGAAATGAGGCAGCTCAAATGAGATTTGCCAGCACTAGTGAAGGTTATAATATTGTCCCAATAAGAATATCCCTGTAAATCAGGGGTCTGCAGCCTTTTCTGATCTGTGTACCTCTAGAAACTTCCACCGGGAGCGTGGACTGCTGTACAGAGGACGTGAGCCTCCTGGGAGTATACCTATACCTTCACAATAGTCAACAGCCTCCTTCCCACCTGCCCAGCTCCCCCCACATCCCAATCTCCTTGTGGTTGAGGGCTCAAGAGAGCAAACAGCCATTGAAATTTACACTTAAACTTCCAGCCTGAATTCAGTCTTATGGCCCAGCACGTTGCAGGAGAGCACTGCTCTAGCTGCAGTCAGCTCTAAGCACGCAGGTTGGACTTAGCCCGTGGTGTGAAGAAACAGCACCAGGTGAGGAACTGGTGGAACTGAAGTTCTACTAGTACTAGAGAAAGCATAAAAAGCATGACCAAAAGGTCCAGGTCGTAAAATCGATGCCATCGTGTATGACAGTAGCAAACAGATTCAATAAGCCTGACAGAAATGTACGATTTCTTCAAGTTTTGCAAAGCTTTTGCCTACAGTCTCCTCTTCCTGCCCCCGCCACCATATACACTTTGAAAAAAAGATGTGAAAATTTGAGAACTCTGCAGAAGGCAATTCGGTACTGAAACTGAATTATATCTTACTTGCTGAAAAATATCCAAGCTGTGCTATATAAAATACCTTTTTCCTGACAAAAGTGTAGAAAATGGAAACAATATCCCCACATACATTTCTGATTTTTTTATGCTGTATTAACTGTTACATAAAAACTAACTATTTATAATTTCTAAAAGTTTATATGAGTAATTTCACTTCAAACAGTCTGTGGTTAAAAATACACTGTATTTGATATTATCATTTGAAAGAAAATAAAACCTGTAAGATCAGTGATACGTTTTAACTTAATAGCTCTCTAGAATTTGAGAATTTTAGGAGAGACTTTGGGTGGTGGGAGCTGGGGTTTTAGTTTGTAGTTGCAGTTTTGGTTGCAGATTGGTTTAATTTTTTTCATAAGGGGATGTTCCTGTTGCTGTTTTTAGGCCGCTGCATCTCTATTCAGGTGGTATTATTGTTTTCCAAGTGCTAGCGAAAAAAAAAGATACAAAGAGCAAGTCCCTGAACTAAAGAATAAATGGATATTTATCCATAATTATATATGGATAATATATCCATATATACTGCTTCTCTCTCATCGCTCTCAGAATCTATCCCACAAACTTGTTAGGTAAAAAAGTGTACTTTCACTGAGGTTTTCTAACTTAAATATCTTTAAAAACAAAGCTTCAATATTTAACCTATATAAAAATAACAGATTCGGTTATTTAAACTGTAACAAAGGTACACAGAACAACGTCAAGGTATATTATGATTACTTTAATAAATCTATCAGGGTAAGAAATTTAGTTTTAGCAGGTCATTTTACCTCTACGAGCCCAATAAGTCCTCAGACAAAGCTAAAGGTCTAACTGCAAAGTGCTCTACTCTGCTTCATACCAAACTTCACTTGCAGCCTTTGTACTTACTACTGTTTCCTCCAGACCTCACTTTGGCACTTGAGAAAGCATCAGCTTGTGATTTTAAGCTATTATCTACGATAAGTTGACTAGCTGGTGTTCTTATTTAAAATATTCCATATCCTTTGAAGAGTTCTTGCTCAGGAATAAAAGAAATGTGGTTTAGATATTAATTGTACTGCTACACACCAACTGTTGGTCTACAACTGCTTGCACAAGTTCCCTCCCAGCATGTTCTCCAGGTGACAAGGGAGGTGCCACCATACTACAGAGAGCTGAGCTCTTTGTGCCTCATAAAGCCTGGCCTTCAGGAATGCATGCAACAACGTAAGAATTGGGGATGACAAATCTCATGAGTCTTAATCAGCTGTGAGCAACTTAACGCATGTGCCCTTTTGCCTGTTTGGTCATCAGTTTTCCCCATCAATAGGATGGGTATATTGCGAAGGCAAACTAGTTAACATCTGAAACAGGGAAAGACTATGCAGAAAGCCCCTGAAGTCCATCTCTCCACATGCTTCTTTGGACATTTACAAGTTTCCAAGTAGGTACCTGTACTACTTAGTGACGAACTGTCATCTACTATTCAGAGAACTGGTGCCAGAGGGTCAGGCCCACAAGCCAAACCTTTTCGTCTCCTCTGTGTAACATACAGGCAGGAGGAAGCAGAAAAGCTTTCCAACTAGAGAAAAGAGAATACTGACTTCATTAAGTAAAATATTTTCTGCATTACTAGTTGTAGAACATTAAGCAGAGCAAAAAACATCATTTCCCAAGAAACCAAAGTTGTCAAAATAGCAGAATTTGAGCCATTTTTCCACCTGACATCAGCATATTCCATAAAATTCTGAAAGTATCTTTTTTAATTTTGCTTCTCTTTCTAAGAGAAGAAAGGAATATACCTTTGATCAAAGACATCCATCAGAAACAACACCTTTTAAAATGATAAAGGTGTTGCATTATCATTTTCATCGGCATTCAGACTACTGACAGGAATTCTTTGGGAAGACAGTTCTCTGTATCACTCTACCCCGCATATTTCTGACCTTCAATGTAAACTTGAGAAAAAAAAAAATTAATAGAACAGGATTCTCAGCACTAGAGGACAGAATCACTCACGGTAACCTTGATGTTACAGAAATTAGCATTCCAGGAACTGGGAAGACTAGACAGAACCGGGCCAAATTAATTCAGTGCCTTCTGTCATGAAGAGATGCATGTGAAGGACTCTGCAAACACCTGTTCCTCTTCCTGAACAGCACTAATGCTCTTGGAATGACATCAGGACAATATTTTTTGGGAAACCAGTTCTTAATAACCTTACCAATACAACATAAAACCTATCCAAAAGTGCAAGTCGATTTTAGACTGACAGAACTATTTTTGCTGGACTATCAGTAGCAGGTCAGCAGTGTGCCAGGGAGCTCTTCTTCATCAAACCCTACCAACTGCACAGGAAACAGACTGAATTTGCTGCACCAAGATCATCCTCCTGCTTGAAATGCAGAAGGACTATGAAAGAACCACTCACCTGGAACCTCTGAACCAACTCCAGTGACTGGCTGTCATTCTGGTCTGCTTCAAGGATGACATCTGTCAGTTTATGTATGATCACATCCAAAGGGCCCTGATCTTCAATGGGTTTGGTGAGGTCAAGCTGAAGAAACCAGAGAGAAACCTTTTATTAATATATGGAAGATCTGAGGTTCTTGTTCCTGCCACCATCTAAGGTGTTGCTGCCACACAGAAGGCATTTACTTTACACGCTGCCTTTATTTTGGTATGTTACCCAAATCTCGGAGAATTTATATTTCACTGAATGTCAGAAAACTTTACTCAGACATTTATTTCTCAGCAGTGTAGATCTAATCCCATGAAAAAGCACTGAAGTCAGTAGCAAGCACCCTTCATCCAAACACCTTCCTGTGCTTCTCGGAGCCAACATTTCCCTCTTCAGCTTTCTTTCCTGGAGCTTACACATACATGCAAAAGTAACGAGTCAACAGAGATTATCATCACTAATAAAAGGAACGCCTGCTGTGCCCTTCGCCCTTTAGGATTGCACAAAACAGCACCCAGGACAGTAATACAGGTAACACAAAAGTAAGTGACTCAGGATCTTCGCAAATTCATCTGCTGCAGGGACCGCTATTTAGCTGGCAAGGAGGAGGGCAGCTCCCAGAGCACTCCCAGTGCTTTGGCAGTTGGCTGGACTGGGGACAAAGATTTGGGGTGGGGGGTGTAGAAATTCTGCTTCACACAGCATGGGAAGGCATGTGGCAATGTGTCACAGGGCCTGGTCCCCAGTACCAATACAGGGTTCAAGAAGCAGAGGAACCACCTGTACCGGAAAAGGACTGAGTTACAGATCTCTTGAGGAAATCTTAATGCAAAGAAGGCTACTGGACCTGATGGAATGTATGCAAGGGTACTAAGAGACCAGGGTACTAAGAGAACAGGCCAATGTCACTGTGAGGGCTTAGATTTATCAGGACATAAATCAAAACTGTGGAGATTCCAACTAAATCTGAAAAAAAATTCCACTGTGAGGACAGTCTGGTTGCAGCACAGAGTCCCACAGAGGCTGCAGGATCTCCATCCTTCAAGGTTTTCAAGACCTGACTGGACAAAGCCCCAACCAACTTAGTCTAAATTTCATGCTGAATCTGCTTTGATCAAGGTGATGTATTACAGACCCCCAAGGTTCCTACCAAATTTAATGATCCCATGAAGCTACTTACCAGATTTGAACATTTGTACAATGTACAATGTATGAGAACTGGCTCATGTTCTAGCCAACATATCAGGCTGTCCATGGCACAAAACCTGCCACATTATCAAACACTGCTCTTCAACCAATTGTGAGATCTACTGCATCAGAGCAACTTAACCTTGTGCACCGCAAACCGGGAACATCTTTGAAATGAAAGACAGACATGTGCTCACTAAAGTAAAGCTAGCACCTGATTTTACAGTTCCATGCATGCGCCTTTCCATTGCTGCTATCCCTTTTATACAACTCTGGCAGAGAAGCGGGTGGGGGGCACAGGAGGGAGGGGAGGGCTGGCCAAAGAGGCTACTGATGCTCTGCTTTGATAGAAGCCTGGTCTTCACTGCCTCATTAGCTTGAGTTTTGTTCTAATAAAATTACCCACCGTAAAAAAATACCCTGCTTTGAATTAAGGAGTGCCTTAAGGAAGGTAATGCTAAAACAGGATGGCTGGAGCTCAAGCACCAATAAAACTAAAACAGCAGAGATCTAGCAGCCTTATAATATTTTTCTAGTTGTTAATCTAACTGATCCATGTTGCTGAATTGCTTTTCTTGTGTAGGCACTCTTATCCGGGCTAGGCTTACTTGAGTAGAATAACTGAAGTTACCTACGGCACAAAGGCAAACAAAGACAGCCAGTTCTTCCCAACAGAGATCACCTTTGCTTGCCCATCACTATCTGCACCTGCCAACAGTTACAGCTTGAGGCTCTAGTACTATCTTTGAAGTACTTACATAGATTCTAATGTAACTGGAAGACATACTGTGCATCTATCTTCCGAGGGGACTAACAGAGGCTCTGTTCGCAGCTGGGCAGCAGACTCCCTGCATGTGAAGATTATGCAATAGCAAAGACAAATACGACAGACCCACTGTGGATGCTCAGTGATGGGTAAGCTGTGGCTGGCTGAGGCTGTCCACAGAAGGTCTGCCTGTCCTGGCACTCACATTTTTACTCCCACAAGTAGTGCGGCACAAAGGCTAAGGGCAAGCATAAGCACCTGCAAAATTAAGGCAAAACGAAGTGAACTGCAGCTTGGCTAAGGACATGGAAGGAGATGATCTACTTCTGCAACCAAATTCCAGAAAAATCAGTTAATATCCTTAAAAGAAATCTCAGATGACCACACTGCTTTTCCTGAGGTTTTTTTCATCTGCCTATCACATCTGGAAGGAAGCAGCAAAACAAAGGGTCCATTTAACTGGGTCAGAAAGTTCCCAGTTGCCAAGGTACAAAAATGCGAATTAATCCCTATTTTCAGGACTTCCAGTTTGAAAAACACTGAGAAGCAAGTAAGTATTTGATTGGTTACCCCTCTACATTCTTCCTGCAGTTGCAGCTCAATCTGCACAGAAACATTCAGAAAATAAGAAAACAGTCCTCCCTTTCAGCCTTGACCCAAGAATAGAAGCAAGCCTCCAAGGCATAGCCAGGCATTTTCAGCACAGTGGTGTCCAGAAGCATAAGACATCTGGGCAACATAACTTCGTCACGAACAGCTGTGCCAGCTAAAAGCAACTGGCATATTTTGAAAACGAAACCTTTGCACATTGGGAAGTGTTAAAAAAGGCACCCCAGAACAGCCCTCTGTTTCCCCTTCACCAGGAAAGCAATGCTAGAAATGACAGCACGCTACGGCAGCTCCTCCGATAGGAAGTTCAGTGACCACTTCAATTGGCTCAACAAGGACAGCAGGTACATTTCAACCACAAAAACCTTCAAAATTTGATCCAGTGTTTTGTGGATTGGAGGATCAAACCGTTTGCAAGAATAAGTTCTCTGTGTTCCGGGCCATGCTGCAGAAAGCAAACATCCCTGGGCTGTGCAGAATTTGGAAGACAGCCACCTTCCTTTTATATATCAAGAAGAAAAAAAAAAAGTAAAAATAAATGAAAGAGAAGGGAAAAAAAAAAAAGGTTTGGGGGGGGGGGAAAGAAGCTTTTTCAGGTGGAGCATCAGACCCAAGCACAAGTCAGTGAAAGAAGAGTGCAAAATTTCTGATGGCCCTCTGCTGAGACAAACACTGATTCATTGTTTGTCATCAGCTGGAATTTGAGCCCTCCTACTTCCCTTCTCTTTCAGCATCTCTCTCTCCCAACGATCTTTGCATTTGACATGATCACCCAAAGGTTTGTTTTTGCACAGAACTAACACCATAGCAACAGAAGTGAGAGAAAAGATTTATCAGCACCAGCCTGAAAAAACAGAGAGATATGACTATGGTGCCTTTTCTTCTGCGAAGTCGGCTACAGCCTACTCCTCTTGTCTTTTTTTGATTAAAAACAACAACAAAAAAAAGGAAACCAGGTATTGGTTTCATGGCATTATCACTTACCATCAAAACCCATCAGAAATCACACGGAAAATGCCAGACATGAGGCATATGCCTTTCCAGGTCTCACACACCCATATATGGAAGAAGATAACCTCTAGATAAATGCTGTTATCATAGCTGGCTGTAGCTGCGCTGCTCACCTTCTAACAGACTGGCTGGGAATTAAAAAACGCCCCAAGCTTAGAAACCTCACAGTCCACTCTATAGCCTTCCCAGAGCATCCACTGGAGAGCAAGCTACAGGCATGTAGAGCTCCATCTCTGCCCTCCTCTGCCCTTCCTCTGTTCTCCAGAAACACGCAGCCAGCACATTATCCAAATCATTACCCAGGAGGGCAAAGAGAGTTTATTTCCATTAAGCATAATTTGTTTAAAGTTTTGGGGTTGTTTTTCTCCAGAATGCTGGCAATCCATCCATATTGCAGGGACGGGGTGAGCGCCTGGCAGAGTGCCACGGCCTTCCACTGGTCCCAACTGTAATCCCACACGCATGCATCTCTGGAAGCCGCATTTAAAAATAAAACTATGTCCAAGTGAAAAAAAATCTGGATTCGTTCACTCAGGAAAAAAACAAACAAGTGCAAATGTTGGATTTAGCAAAAAAAAATATCATTTATCTAAGTGATTAAAAATAGGTTTGTATTTTTTGTTTTATTCAGTGTTTCCAATCCACGCTATAATCAACTGTATTTCAGAATCTGGCTGAGCAGGATTTGTGTTTTTTTAAAAGCTCTTCTTCAGAAATAGTTTTTGGATTACCATCCACATGAAATGAAGTCTTAATACCAACCTGTTCTGTTCTCCGAACTGAAGACAGATCTGCCCGCTGCTATATCCCTGAGGAATTTACAACTCATCTCCATTCTATTCATTCTCACTTTTTTCTCTTAAAATATTTTCATTTAAAAAAAAAAAAACCAACAAACTCATAAATCTATTGTTTAAGCATTTTGCTTCCAGTCACCAGTCAGCTAACAAACTCCACTCACCAGGATGCTGCACTAAGTTCTTGCTTTGTTTCAGTTTTTATTTGATGCACTGCTTCAGAGCAACAGGAGTGCGCTTCCCTCCACAGCAGTCTGTCTTGCTGCAGGTGGAAAAAGCTCACGAAACTTTCCCCCAAAAGAGGTGAATGAAAATAAGGAGAAAATCATCACAGACGGTTAAGCACATACCGCCAAATCATCAGGTGTTATCCTGAGTGCTGGAAAGCTTGAAAAAGTGACACAAAAGGGAAAGAATCTGTCCAATTTTCCGGTAGAGAAGTGTCAGTGCTCTGCTACACATTTTCACAAGTCACAGTTCAAAAGTCCCTTTGTGGTAATTTAACCATTTTCCTCCCTTTGAACCAGACATACAGCACCAGCCTGACCTGACCTCTCTGCTCCCTGACTCCTGAGGCTGTATATAGAATTTTCTACACAAATCTGTTGTATCCTGTTATTCAGATACTCCGTTAAGGCTGCACTGACCCCAAAACATGTGGGGTTTATTTCAATCTTAATTCAGCTTCTTAAACTCCACTGCACGTAGACCTTCAGGTTTTTAGTCATCATCTTCCTCTCCTGGGGCTATTTTCTACCCTGTGTTTTCATCACATGCATTTGTATCAAAAGGCTTGTAAAACAAAGCTGTTTAAATTCTCCCCTTCTTCCCCCAGCCCCAGTGTTTACCTTTGCTGGGCATGAATCCTGAGCAAGTCATAATGGAAAAGAGTCATGATCTTTGGGCTGGAAAGCCAAGACTTCAAGAAGGTGAACCCTGACAGCTGATGTATTGGTGGATGTTGTTCTCTCCCCAAAAAGCTCAGGGATGAAAGCCTCTAAAAATATCTTAGGAGCTCTGGAGAGGGAAGGGAAGGCGCAAAGATCAATACTGCCAAGTTCACTGTTTTGCCTTATGGTAAAAAAAGTAAACAAAACCACAGAGAATAGTCTAATTACAAAGATGCTTCTATTTGAAAGGAAGTGGGGAAATTCCCTGAAAAGAAATCAGGGAAACAGTTGTGCACGTCCATTCACACACGTGAGACCTACTTACATGGAGCAACAGCAACAGAAGAGAATGGCGCAGAAGCCTGCCTGCTCTTCTGACAAACCAAAGGAAATCCACAGGACCAAACAAGACCAGCACGTCCTCCTTTCCCAAATTAAATCCGGCAGTTGCCGTCCAGTCCTGTCCCTCCACCGGGACTACACTCCCACAAACCCCACTGTCAGGTCTGTGCAAGTACAAAACTGACACGAGTGACACCCTGCCAAAGCCTACGAGGTGACAGAATACACGTTGGTATATGTTTCCTCATGAGGAAAGACATTATGTTAACTGGTAGATGAAAACCAGGTATTTTCACTGATACACAGGCTCTCCACAGCTCCCAAAATATTCACACATTCAAACTAAACAAACATTTACGTATTTAAGACAGTTCCTCCTCATCTCTCTGGTCAAGCAAGAAAGTGATCTGGGCTGTCGTCATGCACAGCTAGTGCAAGGATTCACCACTTGCGGCCAAAGGATATTGAGGGAGAACATAAACCCCTCTGTGCGATGGAAACACCAGTTCTGTCCCACTGCAAAGGGCAAACATGGACCCGACCATCAAGAGCTGTAAAGAAAGAGCAAAAAGCTCACCAAGAGGCCCTATTTTCTCTCTCCACATTCCCCCTTGCCCAGCAATCCTTCTCTGGTGCCAAATTAACTTGCATGTCCTGTTGCAGCGGTGGCCATCTGAGAAAGGAAATCCGCTGCGGTGAGGAGACTTCCCCCCTCGGCTCTCCCCTCGCGCTGACAAGAGGAGAGAACACCACAGCACCAGTAACAGCCGCCACGCTGGAGGGGAACTCCTTCCCAAGAAGGAAGGAAATGTAGTTTGAAAATACCCCACCTTTTCACTAGTCTTCTCGGAATTGAGGAAATTAAAGACCTACCAAAGAGCTCACCTTTTCTATCACCGCAGGATGCTAAGTCTATGGGTCACCTTTTGTTGCTCTGCCTGGCTTAGTTTAAGAGAACCACCAAAGGAGAAGGAAAGCATGTTCCACACTGGGACATGTTGCTCCGAATCTCAAGTGCCAGTGACATCCCAAGCAACAAGATATGCCTAAAGGTGAGGAGCAGCACAGCATAAGCTATGAAGCCCTGCTGGGTTCCCATTTTCTCACATACCGAAACTTTAACACCAGAGGAGAAGATTCTGGGTTTAACAGATGGTTTCTTTGCATTTTCTTGCGCTAGTGCCAGAGTGGATCACTTTGCATTCTGCTTGGCACAAGCTGCCAGAGAGGACGTGCAAGCACTTTGCACATTTTCAGGAGTCACACACTGGAAGCTAGGTACGATCTCTGAAACTTCTGAGAAGTTCTCACTTCTGTATTCCAGATAAAATTAGGTAAAAGGAATCTCATTGCTTCTTTTACAGTACATGTACTAACATACATGGACACCATTTATGGATCACTTCCCCAACTACTACCTAAACTGAAGGGCCTTTGCACATTCAAGGCTCGTCCTGCAGTTGCGCAATCCCCCGGGACCCCGGGGAGCGTCGCCTCCCCACAGCTTCCTCTGCACCCTCCCACAGCAGCAAACAGCGAGCCAGCGCTGCTGTCGCCTGTGTGACAGGGACAGACTGTGGCTCGCAACTCCTACTCGGTGTGCAGAACAACGCTGGGACAAGTCACCGCATCTCAGTCACTCAAACCTCTCCCACTGCCCCTCTCTCCTCCCTCCTTGCTCCTCTGGCCCTGGCATATGAACCTCCACCGAGCATCACCCTCCTCTTGGCGCTAAGTTTTGCCCCTTCACTTCTTTAAAAGGAAAACAAGCAACCCCATGTTTCGTCTATGGCTAAAGCTCTTCACAGCAATGACTTTCTTTTCAGTAGAGATTTTTTTACCCAAGAGAACTTTGTTACCAGATTGTTTTTGACTTAATGCAAAAAAACCCAAACCAAAACGATTTCTAGAAATTAAACTGCAACTCGGCTTGGCTTATCTCCTTCTCTCCTGTACAATACTTTGGCAGTTGCAGAAAGTTCTTTCCAGAACTTGCAAAGATGTGGGACTGGCTGTTTCTGAGCACTATGTTAACCCAAGAGCTCACGTCCCATTAGGGCTGGACTGCTGCGAGCAGGTTTCGGTAGGCAAGTGGTTAAGGAGTTCAGCCTTGTTCAGGGACAAACTCCCTGAACAATCACTGATTTTCAGCACTGCAGGAGGAATAATCGATGTTACTGGAATCCAAAAACGTCTCTTGCCAAGGGTGTCTCCTGAGGTCATCAACGCTCCTGTGGATTAGGAAGGGCAGCAGAACAAATCCAGAGATTAACAGAGGAGAAAAGTGTAACAGAAAACGTGTGACACAGGAGGATTAGCGCTCCAAAGAAGGAAAGCAAGTTACAAAAAAGCAAGATCATATGGAGAATTCGCAGTCGGCATAACCGGCTCTGAGACTGCCTTGCTTTACTTTCTGTAACTGTCAAAAAGACAGTGTTCACATACACCAGATTAAAAGGACATATAGGCAATCCTAGTATTGGAAGGTATGGGAAAATTACAAAGTGGTTCAGAAAATTTCTGTCTCACTTCTTGAACTTAAGGTTCAACATCTGCTTTGGAATGGGCAGATTGGATCCAGAGAGACTAGAAAGACTTTACAAGGAAGATTTTTAATGTTTCTTTGAGCGAACTGGGCCAACTCTAGCCCAGCTATTGAACTGCCAGATCAATCAATCCTTTAGGAGAGCAGGCATTAAAGGAGGAGTGGAATAGAGAAGCCATCCATGGAGAACGCTCCAACTCATCCAGAATACAGAAATACTGTAGCACTGCAGCCAGTACAGCCCAGGAAAGCAAAGTGGGGAGGGACGAGTGGGGTGCACTTCACTTCTTGGAAGCTTTCAATGCTTAATTATAATATCATATGAACACTCAAAATATCAAGATCTGATAGTACTGCAAATACCTTTTTTTTTTTTTTTTTAAATAATTACTGGATTAGGATAAAGTTAAGGTGAAGAAAACACGTTCTTCTGAAAGTTTCTCTTGGAGCCATGTAAACATGCACTGCACAACGTCCTTCCCTTTGGCCACGGGATTAAATAAAATGATATGTAACAAACACTCCCCAGAAAGCCCGGCTACCGCCCTTTATCCTAAGGGCCGAGGAAGCTCAGCTCTGGACTTGCCCCACATGGCTCAGGCTCAGCTTAAGGACAATTCTTCAGCAGAACCTGTCAAACACCAAGAGCAGTCGGTGCTGCAATTCCCAGGAGATCGCCAGTGTCTCCGCTGTAATTCTGCCTTCAAAGCCTCCAGCTGGTGAGCAGAGAGGCACAGCCAGGCCACCAGCACCCTCTGGACTTCTGTTAGCTGGATTTCTGGGTGCATTTCTCTTTCTCAAGAGGCTCTGGATGACGCCAAGGTGTGAGCAAATACAGGTAGCACCCAAAGTACATTTAATCCACTCTGCTCATCACTTTGCTGAATTTATGTTGTCTTTATTGTGTACTAGGAAGCTTAAATACATGTGAAGAAAGCAACAGCTGTCGGGGTAGAAAGTTTTTATGCTCTTTATTTGCCCCCTGCCTACACTAATTAGGATTCCTTCTGAAAAAATGAAACTGAATTGAAACATACTTCTTTTAACAAAAGATCCTCCTTCATCCAAACATATTCTTATTGCATTTCTCATGGACACTGGGTAGCTAGTAATGTTTGTGCAACTGTGAAGGACAGAGGAGGAGGAGGGAGAAATACACTGGAATACAACAAGGAAGAAACCTAAAAGCTTTAGAAGACTTCATCAGCCTAAGGGGGAAATAAAATTGGGTAAGGCTGCTTTTAAACAAAGAGAAGGCCATGCTCAGGCTGATCTGTATCATATCCCTACGCTGCACGACCAGAAATCAGAAGAGAGACCGTGAAGAGATAGCAGAGATTGTGGCATTCCCTTCCATCCTGTTCCAGCAAGTATTATTTATGGGAGAATGAAGTTGCCTTTCAACTACAAAGCATTACTTCAGCTTGAAACCACTGCTCCCAGTAAGACAAAATAATGAAACTGTTCCTTCCAAAGAAGAATTGAAAAGCGTTTGAAATGCTCTGAAATGAACACGGCCACAAAGATAAAAATAGTTAACCCATGATTTCTCGAACTGAGGAAGAAGGGTGTGGGTGGAGATGACAGTCACCACGGACCACCTTCGCAGGTGCTGCACTGCTAGAAGGTGTTGGAAGAAGGAGCAGAAAGCGAAGCCAGGAGAAGGTGACTGGGACACAGGCAAGGCTCTAACATGAGGAAGAGGAGCCCGGTAGGTCTGGCTCATTGCTTTGGCAAAACCCCTGGCACAGAGAAGGTGATTGCAATAGTTAATGGCCAACAGTTTGTTTCTCAGCAACTGCAAGGCATCTTTGCTTTTTATTTTCTATCCTGTCTGACAAAGTCCTCTCATATGCTCCACGGCCCAACCATGCAGACGCCTTTTCCCACCCAGGTGAACTGTCTACAATGCAGCACCTGCCTAGCACATATGGAGAACCACCACCACAGGCAGAACATTTTAGGTAAATTCCCTTTAAATGAGAGTAATAAGTCTTGTTTTTGCTGTGCTGAGGAGATCTGACAATCCCACGGTATTGTTTGGACAAAGCCAGATATTAATGAGAATGAAAACAAGAGAAACTGCATCATTAGGACAGATCAGCTTCTTTAACTCAGGAGAACAAACACTAGGACTGAGGTTATGGACCAGCTATTCCGAAGCAGGAAAATGAAGAAAAAACTGAGTAATATAAAGAATACTACATCAAGCCAGGTTAGTTTAAATTATAGGATGAAATGGTGTACAGCTCAAACATATTTTTATGACCTCAGGATGACAAATTGATAAATTAAAGGAAGTAATAAGTAAAGACTGCTGAGCTGTAAAAAGCTCAAGGATTTGAACATGAAGGATGTTTGGCATTCCTTGTAGGCATGCCAAATAGTGAAATGTATTTCAGGAACACAAGAAAAACAAGAAAAATTGTGATCTCTGTGCAGCAAGTGAAGGTTTAATATTAAAGAAAATATAAGAACGGCCCCAAACTTTACACAGGTATTTGGCCTCAGTTTTCACCAAGGATAAAGATGCTGACCGTGGGAGCAAGGAAAGGTGGTAAAGATGGGTACAGATATATCAACAGGTACCAGCAGTCAAAGCCAGAAATCACGGAGTGAGATTCACTCCATCTCATTTTAAGGAGTCAATAAGTACACTGTAATTTCAGGCCTCTCCTTGCAGTCAGAGAGAAATGAATAAATATATATCTTGATGTTTTTAATGTAATCTAGCCTACTTTACATTAATATTCTAGGACATGAGGAATTGCACCTGAAATATGCCTGATCAGAGGAAGCCCAGTGGAGTGGCACAGGTGTCAGATGACTCCGAAGAATTTCACGTTTTGAGGTGAGGGGAAGCTGCCTCTCTCCCATAATTGGATACTTTAAAAAAAAAAAAACCAACCTAAACAAAACCCCTCTAGGAAACAAAATGCAATTAACCAAAACATGGCACAGGAAATCACAAGATGGTGATATGAGGGTTCTGAATAACTGTATCCATTATGAAGTGCTTCCTCAGGATAAAAAAAAAAAAAAAAAAGCAACTATATTAGGAAAAGAGTAAGAGGGGGAAAACGCAGCTATTGATTGTTCATCTGACATAGTATTATGCAAGCATTTCAGTACATTTAAAGATACTGAAAAATAATCAGATCTCCAGAGGTAAATAAAAAAATGTACTAAAACATGACATGAGTCTACAAAAGATGGATTGAACCCATATGGCTAACTGGCTGTATGACCACTGATTCCCTATACAAAGAAAACGCAGCAAAGCTATTTTCTCAGACTTCAGTAAAGCATGTCGTCAGGCAAACTGGAGAAAGACAAGGACCAGCAGAACAACAGGAAGGTGAATGAAGCACTAAATAAAACAGAAGATGACAATGGCTTGCATGCTGAAAGCAGCAGTGGCAAACCAGAGAGGGTGCGCTACTGGCATCGCTCATTGACAATTGCAACTAGTCTTCTAACTATTTTATTTAATATCTTCATTAGTGGTCTTAGCACAGTAAGTAGATTACTGATAGACCTTAAAAATTACACAGAAGCGTAACAGACACCACCACCCAGACAGAAGTATCATGCAGATGGGACATTCAGAAATAGGACAACATGACTAAACAAAAAATAAACTTCTACATGTAGCTGGACTCACGATGCAAAAAAGTCTGCCCTATGCCCAGAGAAGGATGCTAGTATGGTAGCTGAAGTACGACTGTGACAAAGATAAACTCAGTTTCACCGTGATCAGGGTATTTTGAGTGAGGTTTGTAAGAGTCAAGCTAGTACAGAAGGCACTACTGAGGCCCTCCATGGAACAGCTCCACCCAGTTTAGGTCATCTGTATCTAGAAATACAAACTCAACATGAAAATAAATGCTTAAGAATTCAACCAAACTTTCTAAGCTCTAGTCTCAAGAGCTGAGAAAATCCCTTCCACACTTACATCCCATGGTCATGGGTCCTTAAAAACTAATAAAAGGAACGCTTGGGCTAACATAGATTCTTGGAGTGTTAACCGCTTTCTGGCAAGAAAATGCTTACTGTAATCAGAAATACTGCTGCTGCACTTGAGTACTGCTTTACTTTATACTATATTGGCTTCAAGCTGCAGCAGGGTAGGTTTAGACTGGACATAAGGAAAAAATTCTTCACAGAAAGAGTGGTCAGACACTGGAATAGGCTGCCCAGGGAGGTGGTGGAGTCACCAGCCCTGGATGTGTTTAAGAGTCATTTAGATGTGGTGTTAAGGGATATGGTGTAGGGGAGAACTTTGTAGAGTGGGGTTGATGGTTGGACTCGATGATCCCAAGGGTCTTTTCCAACCTAAATGATTCTATGATTCTATAAATGTGCATTCCACGGTGCACAGTACGAAGACAAATCTGCTACCCAGGAACATGTATGGTCCAGGAGTTCCCTAAATACTCTTTTAGGAACAAAAGAACCAGGAGGTGCAGTAATAGCGCTCAAGTAGAAAAAAATCCAGGTTTCAAATTATTCAAACTCACATTTCACTTCCATCATGAACAGAGCACTAAGTGAGCAGCACACAGGCAAGATTAAGAAAAGACCATCAGAAACATCACTTAAGCAGAAGCAGGCAAAGAAGCACTTTGTCATCGAGTTGCAAATGAAGTCTGGCACACACTCTTAATTCTGGGCTCTTTCCTCACCCACCTTGACTGATAAGTCTTCCTCACCAGATGGAGTAGGAAGCTGCAGCTCCTCCCTTGGCAAGGCACCCGGGCCTCACTGGACTTCTGCAAGGATCCTGCAGATACCTTGTCTCACTAAAATGGTTGAGCTGACTTAAAGGAATATCAGTGACACTAGAGTAGGTCAGAACTTCATTTTAATTGGTTAATAATAGTTTCAGGTGCTATCTCCCAAGCCTACTACCTGACTGTTGGGGCTTTAAAATTACATTACTTGCTCCCCATTATTCATTTTCTTTTCCCTTTCACTGTTTGAAAGGTTCAAGTGAACAGGAAAATGACTTCCTATTCAGGCAAGACAGTGAATACAACGGTAATTAAATGAGCTAGAAAAAGAACAGCTAAAATTGTAGTTCTTATTCCTCACTCAACTCTGTTTACAGGAATCTCAAGTGTTCCTGTCACAGCAACAGGTAAAACACTCTCAAAATGGAGCCTATAAATTGTTGGTATGCCTTTCACAGACATTAAATCCCATCCTTAGTATTCATACTAATTTTCACAGGCAAAGATGGGAAGAGGAGAAAGCAGTTAAAATATAAGAACACAGCTAGAGTGTGAAAAGCCTGTTTGTGTAGCTTATAACCTCACTGACAGAGAAAACCAGATAAACCCCTAGAAGGTCTCATGTGATAACCTAGTTTTCAAAGCATGTTTGCATGCACTCTCTCCCTGAGCTCTGGATATCAAGGCACTTGCCTTGACCATCATTCATCTGCCTGTCAAGATGCCCTAACAACTTCCTACATCCCTCCGCTGCTTCTTGTCCATCAGCACAGATGATGCTTCATTTACTCTCACTTTCTTTCCTTCTCCACTCTTTTGCACTCCAACAGCCCTTGTTGGAAAGGATATACATACACGTTTTCTTCCTCTCCTTCCCTTCTGAACTAGTTAACTTTCACTTAGGACATGGCACAGAAGAAACCTCCACACGTGGCCACTCCAAGCCATCTTCCGAAATAGAGAACTTATGTTAAGCGTCTATGAATTTCCCCATAGTCAGTTCTCACCAGTGTAGTATTTAAATGCCTACATTTTGGGGAGGAAGGGGAGCTTGAAATCATTATGATGCAGTTAACTGACATCACTTCACAATTCACACTCTTCCAACACAAGCGCTTTGAGCTATGACATGAACACTAACTCTTTCCCTTGCCTGTCCCACACCCAGGAGCCAAGCACCTCACCGTAAGCAGGCACCTCTGAGGTGTCTGAGCAGGAAAAACTGAAATCACACATCATTGCTGGCACAACTTTTACACCCAGAAGTTTTCACGTCTGAAATTGAAAAAGAAGAGCCTGTTTGATGACAAAACCCCTTCCACGTACTTCCTGACTGACTGTTTGGTCTTCACTGTTAGTCTAAGCAAAAGATCTTGAAACCTTTTCGGCGCAAGCACACTTGAAAGTTTCAGGACAAGTCTCAATTTCCAAATGAAAAACACTTTTGTTATTGAAAGCAAGAGATGTGAATAAACTTCCCATTTTAATTTATGGTAACAGTCACATAAGAATCAGCTTTATAAAACTTCAGGGAAAACTTCTATTTAATGAGGATTTTAATGCACCATGCTAAAAAAAAAAAAAAAATGAAGGAGCAGAATTTGCCCCCTTTGCATTCCCTGACTTACTGTACCTGCTCAATCCCCTAGCACTGAAAAGCTGACTTGAAAACCTCAGATGATTGGTAAAAAGAGTTCCTGCAGATGAAGTTTACCCTGCGCATCACAGCAGCGTAGAAAAGCTAACTGCTTCCTAGCAGGAGCTGGTAAGGTGATTCCCAAGGGCTGCTTCCTCTGAGCTGTGTGGTGGCGTGAGTGTGGCCACGGTTGGCCAGGGGGTCCCACCAGGAGTGGATCCCGAGCAGTCCAGTTCCTGATCCTCGCCTTAACCCAGAGATTAAAAAGAGCATTTCAAGTTTTCTGAGCGTGACTTCCCTCTCTGATGGTTTTTGTCTCTCTACAAGCCCCCTTTATCTCCCTCCATCCCTCCTTGGCAGCTGGGGATTTCTGCCCAACTGGCATCTCCCTCCTCTTCAGCCAGTTCGTGTGGCCATGGCTCCACACCGGCAGCCTGCAGGGCCACCCCTCGCTGCTGGTTACAGACAGGAAAGACCAAGGTGCGTGACCCAGCTGGCCCCTATTAAAGATAATGTTATCACAGCCTCAATTGTTCCTGTCTACATCTGCTGGTGGGAGGAAATAATCAACTTGTCTGAGCTGGAACAGGGGATGTTGGAGAGCTATGAATCAGAAAGCTGCTTGTGTCAGGAAACTTCAGCCATATGCTGCATTAATAAAGGATTTTTTTCCATAGCTGTGCTAATAAATGGCAACTTACCATTATTTCTCCCTATTTCATTCTATTTGCATGGAAGTGAGAGGCAGGGTGTTGGGGAGGCGGTGCGGGGAAAGGCAGAGACCTACACGCATAACCAGAGGTAAACCTTCCCAGTGCTTCACCTTCCCAGTGCTTCATACGCAACTGCAGCCATACACAGAGTCTAACGTGTACGAGATCCACACTGCAGTGAAAATACAACTGCTAGGAAACAGGAAGCGCTGCAGGATCTACATGCATGTCCTGAAGTGCTGAACTCTAAGCCAAGTCATCAGAAAAACACACAAGACTGAAAAACAATGCTGTCATCCTCCATACCAGCTTCCTACTGACCTACAGCAGGACCCACTGCCAGGGGTCCCACAGGCCAGTTCAGCCCTGGTTGCAGGTGCCAGGAGTGCCCTTCGGTGCCGACCTTCAAGGATTTTTATTCTACACAGCAGCCTTTAAGAAGAAAAATACTAGAAGTGGAACTGGTCAAGTTGCAACGTTTTAGCTAAACCACAATAAACTATGCTCCAAGGCAACATACTTTGAGAAAGCTTGTCTTCTGTCCCATTACCACCAGCATTACCTTAATTAGTTTTAGCAGACTGTCTTCCTTTAAGCTGCAGTGCCTGCTGTGCTCTCACATCTGGAAGTTCATCATCCGGAAGGTCATTTAGGACCTTCCAAGTTACTTCCTGCACCATGCTTTTTTATCATTAGCCTATTTTACTTGGTGTTTGAATACTGGATCAGGACATCAGAGAGATGCCTGTGAAGCTACAGCAGCTGTGAATCTTACAACAACAGAGGTGGCACCTGGGCTCTTTTATTGTGCCTCAGGTGTCTGGACCATCAGCCAAACTCAAGGATCCTGTAGGTTGTTACAGTGGTGTATTTAGCACAACTTGCCTACTCCACTTTTGTGACTAGCCAGGAGCAGAGTCTGTTACTACTTCCCAACGGCGTGGCAATAGTGTAAGTTAACTCACCATCCTGCGGTTGATTAGAAGTGCAGAAACATCTCTCAACACCCGTTATTTGCTATCCGTAATACCCAAATGGTCTATACGATATCCTATTTCACTTATAGACAATTTTATTGTTTTCTCCTATGAGAAACAACCCATGGGACCAGGTGACTCTGAATTGCAACTTTTTGCAGCAGAAGTTCTCAAAGAGAGGGAGAGAACCCCATCCCACAGTCCTCATGCTTTGACGTGCTCCCCAAGGATGCTGCAGGCTTGGAGTTGCTTTCCTGTGACAAAGCTCCGCATCTTTAAGTGCGGCTACCAAATATTCCTTCTTCGGCAAGCCAGCGGAAACTCATCTCTGAAAAAGCAGACTGTTTAGGACAGTGACTGGTTGTACTGGGTTTGGCGGGGATAAGGTTAATTTTCTTCACAGCAGCCTGTATGGCACTGTGTTTTAAACTGGTGACAAAGCCAGTGTTGATAAGACACCCATGTTATAGTTATTGCCGAGCAGCACTTGCACAGCGCCCAGGGTGGCCAGGGTGGGCAAGCGGCTGCAAGGGGACACGGCTGGGACAGCTGAGCCCACCTGAGCGAGTGGGCAACTGGCTGTGGGGACTTAGATGCCATCTGGAGTTGACTCACCGCAATGGTCTACAGAGCATCTTCCACATTTGGGCTCATGCTGTTGCTTAACACAGATTTAAAATCATGTTATACAGTTAAAATTAGACGTGAAAAATATGTTTTAAAACTTCTGGCTGCCACAGACCAGGTATTTCTGTTGTTCAGGTAAACATCAAAACTCTTTTTGAAAGTCCCCTTCCCATCTCTACACAGGCATAAGCAGGCATCCTTCTAAGATGGAAAGACACAGAGACAGAAAACTTGTAACTACAATTAGCATACTTATGGCAATGTGACATTTTCAGTTGTGCAATTTAAAAGACGGAAAGTCATTTCACTATTGATGGATCTTGAGTTTTGGCATTCCACTTTTTTTTTTCCCCTCCAGTTATTTCAGCTGTTCAAAGCTTTTCACCTCCTTCAAGAAATATTTAAAATACGCTGACTGAATATGCCCTTTCCAACACTAGCACAGAAACAATTTCCCTAATTTATGGCTAAGACAACGGCCAAGAGACACTCCCAATTTCCTAAGAAAATGAGTGGACTATCCAGTAATCACACCCTTAGTGAGGCCACGTCATTACTTATGGCTATGACTGCTAAACGAGGCCTAGCTAACGAGAAGACAGCAGCTCGCTCACCTTACATGAGAGCCACTTGTGTGTCACTACTCCGGTAGCACAGGCTCTTCAAGGAAGGGGGTTACACAAGCTGGGGGGGGGACACAACCAACCTTCGACAGGAAGGGGAACGCGCCGGTGAAGTTGGTTGCTATTCAGAGCAGTAGCAGAGGGACCACTGCTGAAGCCTTGTTTGCATCGTCAAAGGAAGTGACATTGCAAACATGGGTTAAGGGTGGACAAAAAAAACCAGAGAAGTCATTTAATTTTGATGATGGTGTGTTTGCTCCAAAACAAATACTGAAAGTCGTATATTGAAAGTCTGGCTGAGTTGCTTATTCACATTCTCCTAAGTGAAATTTGAGTGAAACAATTTGCTCAAAATTGGTAAAAGTTCTCCTCTGAACCAGATAGTTTAATTAAAGGCAAAAATAATCTCAGAAATTTTTAAGAAAGCCTAGACATTCTTCTCACAATTATTATAAAATGTCAAACATAAGGAAGGAAAAACAGCCCAAAGCATGTTACTTTCAGGTTACTAAAGAGCCCATTGGGCTGGGCTGTCTCTCTTTAATAAGTCTCTAAACAACAACAAATCAACAGGGGGGAGGAGGGAGATGGAGAAGGAAGGGCTCAAAAATAAACCAGTGTTATTCAAACACTGCTAGATCCTAAATAGAACACAACAATACTGACCAAGCAGAGACACAGAAGACCTGGCATGGCTCCAGAACACAATAACCATTTGTCTTCTTTGCCAGAGGCAAGCAGCAGCTGGGGATGCCACTCGGGGGGATAAAATAGCACCACGCTACAGCTGGAGGATTACTCCCAGGAGCAATGCAATACATAAGAATAAAAGATGACAAGTTAGATGAATGCCCTTTGAGAACCTTTTCAGAAAGGACTAAGTGTTCTTCAGGAGAAGCAGGAAAATTAAGGATGGAAAAAACCGCCACAATCGTTTTGCCAAATTCACTTGAGAGTGAAAATGAATCAACATGCAAAAGGCTTCATCTGAATTGGCCTGAAATCCTGCAAGAAAACCCCGAAGGGCAGATCCCAAAACACTGGAGATGCCCAAACGGTATTTTGTGAAAACAGAGTATTTTCCTAAGAGTTAATGGGAACCCTTTGAAACACTCCCCAGAGTTTGCATGATGATTACACACACTGCAATGGGAGCTTCTGAGTGGCAGAAAACGTCTTGAGCATTTCATAACGTAGCAGGGGAAAGAAGCAGAAAGCCAGCAAGTAGTATTTATTTATTTATTTATTAACAACACCTTCTTTAAAATTAATGTTTTAATACTACCTGTAAACCTGCTGCACAGCAAAATCAACCTTTTGGAGAAAGGTGTAAGACTGGAATCAAAATATAAAACCCTTCACAACACTATGTGCTCTGTAATGTAACCAATGCCATTGCACCTACCTGAGCACACTCACCACATGGCTGCTTCAATACGAATACAGTAAGTGAAAGCAGAAGTGTAGGTGCTTCAGGAATAGACCCTTGTGGTAATATAATCAAACATGCAAAAAGGACCAGACCAGCAATACAGGAAGCTCTTCTGCTGTGGGGTTGGGGAGCTAAACTGGGAGAGACTTCCCAAGTGCAAATGGGAGGGAAGTGAGAAAAAGGAGAACAAACTTCTGTGGTATGACATCAAGCTTTACATAAAGTAAATTATAGCCCTTTCTAAAACACCATTAAGTCAATATACAATATCCCTGCTAATGACATGGAATGGAAACAATTTCTTTCCTGCACCTTTCAAGGCTGCCAGGAAAAAAAAGCGCGACAAGACTGGAAGGAACGTGGTGACCAGCAACAAAAAACAGGCAAAAGGGCTCGATTTCCAACAAGAAAGCTAAAAATAGCTAAGATATCCAAGGCAACATAAGGACTCAGGTTCCCAGGTCACAGCTAAATTTATTTAGGTACCTAAGTCTCCAAGGTGGTTAGTTCGAAACTGTTAGGTAACAACCAACCAAACAAGTTACTTTAAGATAAAGTCTGTGGATTTGCAGCTCGTGAACAATGCTGAAGCCAGGGAGAAGCAGCCAGGGAGCAACCCTGCTTTCACCCCTGGTGAACAGGCAGTATGGTAAAAGAGTATCAGCATCTAAAAGATGCTCTGCCCCAGAAAAGAGATAATGTTCAAGATGAGCAGCATACAAAATGGGTTAACTAGAATTGATGCGATGGAAAGGAAAGGTATGAGCTGATCTGCAGGAAGACTTGCTGGCAAACAAATGTGTTAGGCCATGGAGCAATCTCCCACAGGAACTGGTGAAAGCCCGATTGGTTGGAGCTTTTTGAAAAAAAATTACACCAAACAATAGAGAAAACATAGGAAAGAATCCTGCACTTCAGGGAAACAGCGCGTAGGTATTTCCGCATCTACAGAGCCTTCCTCCCCAACTCAACCAACCAGAAAAGCTTTACTCAAGCCGTTTTATAACTGGGTCCTTCCTTTACCGCAGCAGCTTTGCTCCCACTTGAGGCCAGCCACGGTGTGGGGGAATCAGGCCTGTCCCCTTGGGTAAGGCAGCACCAGTTCTGCGACCACAGGCTGCCCCGCTCCGATCTCCGCGCTGCCCACTGTCAGCTCTGGACCATGCCAGTCTGCAAAATGTGAAACTATGACCGAGAAAAAATACCTCCTGCATTTGAAAATGACTGACTTAATCCACTCTGTAGAGATTGCCATGTCCATAACCAAGGCAGGCTTGCAGGGCCAGTGTTCTGGGATATTCATATATTGCTTACTACAGACATGTGTCATTCAAGCTCTAACTAGAACATTCCAAATAAATCTGCTCGGAGCTTTAACAAGTCCTTACACAGCTCAGCTCTGTGGTAACCACAATGCAGTAGACAGTAATGCATCTGAATACGCTCATAATACAAAACAACCTGTCGTAGTTAGATTTCAGCCCATTAACTATCCTGTAGCAATACAGCGCTGAGTAAACACTGGTTTGTTAGCTGTGACCTATAGCTTTTTACAGAGGAACGTACCAATATAAATGTATTATGGTAAGTGCTACGTGCTGTAACGTATGCTGGGGTTCCAGGCACTACTTTGTATCAACGACCAACAACCAGGATTTTTAGAAGTCCAGGTCATTTCACCAAAGGACAAGAGCCTCTCCCTTCAGCACAGAAACTTAAAGGAGTGATGGTTTTTAATATTCGGCAAGTTCATAGTCTCTACAGCACATGTACTTTGACACCAAACAGGCTACCAATGCAGTTAGGGAACGCCCTATGCAAACATACCAGGGAGTAAATAAAATCAGTTAAGAGCTTTAAGAGGCACCCTTGGCTCACCAGTAGCTAGGCAGCAAAGATTACAGAACACACACTTCCACAGTACATCCTGAGTCAGGTGTTTCAGCACTGTGGGCATCTACATGTGATAAAGACACTGTAAGAAACGGAGGCAGGTCATGAAAAGGATGCCCTGTCATATTTATTACTGCAATGAGTAACTGACAATAAGACTTCAAGTCTCATCATCCTTTGTCACTAAAAATCTGTCATCTTTCTTCCCCTTCCTCTCTTTACACACCCTACAACCCAGGATGACCCCAGAAAGCACAAGCAGTAGACAAATCATCTCCAGACTGCCTTGGCAATGATGGTATGATGCTGTGGGTAGGTCCACCTTTGGCCTTCCTGCTAACAGTAGCAATTTCATTTTTAAACATTTGATTGCCTGTAGACATAAGCAAAGAGGAAGAGTAGCTGAAACACGCTAAATACCATTAAATTTATGAAGATAACATGCAGCAGGAATTGTTTCTATGATTAAAACCAACAAAACATACGCACACATGTAAGGTACCTCAATACTTTTTTTTCTTTAATGTAGCTGATCCTATAATATACAGGAAAATAGAACAGGATTATCCAGAAAAATTCAAAAAGTTACTTATGCTTATTTTGGATTCACCTTATTTCTACTTGCCACAGTTAGTGGTGCAGCAAGAAAACGGAAAGGCAGAACCAGCCCAGAGCAAAAATTAGCACCCGCAACAGGGTGCAGCATGTGAGAAAACTCCCCAGACAGCTACAACTGCAAGAGCACATTCTTAAAACATACTGATTTTGCAGGAAATCTCAGAGAGCTGGTGTTATGAAACTAACAAAACTCAAGAAAAGAAAAGGAGAAAGCAGCAGCTGGAACCATCAAGGCTGGTATAATGGAAAACCAGGTGCTCTCCTGCAGAAAAGGCAGTCGGCACTGGCGGAGCTGAGGCGCTGCAATCCAGTTGTGTTACCACCACAGTGGTGGGCTCTGTTAGCAGCTACCTAAGTGTAATGAGTGATGCTTGAAGGCAGGGGCAAGAGAGCAGAAAAGTGTCTCCTCTCTCCGTTGCCCAGCACTCAGCAGGCCGCATTGCACAGAGCACCGACGGTACAGCCTGTACCTGCAGAACAAAGGAGAGCAATCCTGCAACAACGATTTTTAAGCCAAAACACCCCCAGATGACCATTAGCCCCATGCATCATTGTAGCTTTCCTCCCCTCCTCTTCTAGCCCCTTCCAGTCACCTCTTTGTCCCAGAGTCACTAACAGACCAGCGCCCATGATGCAGGAAATCTGTCTTTACCAAAGCAACTGGGTGACAGGTGGTGATACGGTGAATTAGCGAAAACAAGCTCTTGTAATGCAAAGGTGTGTGCTGAGCAATGAAGGGTAAATATAAAACTCAAACTACGGCAGTAATTCCATTGGGAAAAGTGTTTCACTAACTCTCAGAGGATGTTAAAACCTCTTTGATTAGTTTAAGGCTCCTAAATCCCTGATGAGGTTCAGACCAATACTGCTAATTAAGGCCCAGAAAAATTATCCAAAGTCTCCAATGTGGGAACGAAAACAGGTATTTTAACTGCTTGGAACACCCACCACAAACTGGCTTAAAACATGCATAGCTAGGGTTTCGTTTTGCTTCCTTTAGCCAGCCGTCTCCCCAGGGAACAATAAAACCCACAGACAAGCCAGCCAGCCTGACCCCTCCAGAGACCTCCTGCATCACCCCACCTTGCAGAGGGATCAGCTTTCCCAGCCATTTCCTTCTCCCAGCAGTTCTTCCCTCTGCTCCAGCAGGATGCAAGTCACTGAAATGGGCACCTCCACTCCAAACCCTGTGCTTGCGGGCTAAGAAACTAAAGCTTATAAAAGGCAACTTGCCAAATGCTTGACCTAGTGTCCTCCTGGTTAACCTGAATCATGATTACGGTGATACGTTTGGGATCAATAGGCAAGAAGAGTAGAATAGAAGGTTAAAGCACGTTTTGCCTAGTAAAGCTTCCAAATTCTTACTGTCCATGAGACAAGTGGGAGCAGGAGACAGAAATACAGACAGAGCCTGTCAAAGAGAAAGAAAAAAAAGGAGATTCACCCCGCAGCAGAGACTAAGAATATATACAGGAGAATTCAGCTGTTTTCTTCACTGCCAAAAATAAACGTCTCAAATAAGTGCTTCAAGTAACTTTTAAGTATTAAAAATAGTTTATGAAAAATGGGTGCCTTTCAAGCTGTCTCCTTCTAGGGAAAAGTTCCCAGCAAGCATAATGAGAAATAACTAAGACCTAACGGCAATTAGTTTCCAGCCCATCCAATAAATTGCATTTTATCATTTTTATTTCTACCTCAGATTGACACAAGATAGCTAGACATAAGCTAACAACCTACTACACAAAGGTGACAGCAGCAGAGTAACAATTTATTGGACTTACTCTGGGCTCTTTGATTTGGTTGGATTTTACTTTAGGAACCAACAGCGAGGGAATTATTTTTACCAGGGGATATAAAGCTTCTCCCTCTTCATTCTGTGCCTGCAGGAGGGGTGACCTTTGTTTTCTTGGTAATAAAACTTTTCTTTCCCAGTCTTTCTGTATGGTAGACATACCAAGCTCATGACATTAGTCTGCTATTTCAGAATCAGAAAGTTGTCTAGAGTTCTGGAGAGAACGGGTGGTATCATCAAGAACATGTCTGGGACTGCCCTGTCTACAATACATGGTATTTTAAAATGCAATGGGAGACGTGGTTGTGGCACAGTCACACATTTGTGTTAACTTGAATCTTCCCAGGCAAACGAGCCAAGGAGGATACAGACTGGTCCAGATTAGCAACATATTTCATGCTCTTCAACAGATCGACTGGTCCACATGGAAAAGATGCCGCTGTTGCTACCCATAATGGCTACTCCCGCAATCCTGCTTTCCCAGCTACCCTGCAGGAGCGCTCCCACGGCTCCTGCCCAGAGCAGTCTCCTTTGACCTCAGGATGTACCAGACCACAGAAAAGGGTTTTTACCTGCACTGATCTTGGCACTGTAAAGCTCATCTTGTTTACACAACTGCCCCAGTCCCCTCTGGCAAAACCAAACTAAGCAACAACCCACATCAGCCATGGATAAATTAAAATGTTAAGCTCAACTATGCAATGAGAACAGCATTCAGATCCTGCCTGTTAATTTTCTCACAGCCTGGTGCAGACTCACCAAACACCCTGCTGAAACCCTGCTTCGCAAAGAGCTGCTGGGGCAAGAAGTCCCTCTTTACTACTGGAAAGAGCAATCTCTCACTCCCTCACCTCTTCAAACCCCTTCAAAAAAGCATATTAAAAGTGCAGCAATAAGCTGCTGGTGTTGTGGTTTTTTTTCTTTATAGGGGAAGAGAGGGCAGAGGTTCTGCAGGTCACCACACTACTTGGCTTCTATATTTACATCTGCTAAATTTGACCAATTCCCACAGAACCGAAGTCCCTCACTGAATACTGAAAGTATCTCATCTTGTGGGGAAAACCTTTCAGTTTAGGGGGAAAAAAAAAAAAAAAAGAAAAAAAGAAAAAAGTTCTCATGCTGGAATTTGTATTACATTTGTATCACTTGTCCTATGGCCCAAGTCACAGAACTTCCCCTCACTGTGACCTCCATCATAACTGACAACCTGCTGAAATACTTATGTTTGTGAAGAAATAATTATTTTAAACAGTTTCAACTAACTGTGAAGTTAATTTGATACCTAGTAGTATCTTTTTATGATGATTTCCCCTCAACTAGAGCACCTCATTTCCACTGCAATGCTTGCAAATTTCATGTACCAACTGCACTTTCTATGCCATAGAAAAAAACAAATCACCTTTCAAAATCTGGAGAAACACATGAAAATTTAGTGCTGGCAGTATTAATTCTGCCACATTTTTCTTTCAGAACATTGCAGCCAGTCCCAGGCTGTAACGCAGCATTCAGCAGTGGCCCAGAAGGCAGGACTCCACGCTGAGGTGGGTTGAGCTGAGCAGTTTAGAGGAGACTGTCCTCACAGTTCACCATGCTGCAGGAGGCTTCCCATCATCAGCGCTCTCTTCATATAAACAGTCATTCAAATGCTATACTCACATGGATTAAGAGATTTGGGTAGGTCTGTGGTCACACACAGGCAGAGACATGCACGATCTGCCTCTTTGCACAGCCAGAGCAGACGTAACCTGGCTCTGCCGTGGATGCTGCCTGGCCTCACTGATGTGGCACGGGGCTCGGGAGGCTAGTAAGTCCCAGGGAGAAACAAAGCCAGTCCTCTGCCACGCTAGCACAATTTTGCAACCTCAAAACGAAGAGCTGGCTTGCCTCCAGCCAACTTCAAGTACAGGACAGGCCCCAAAGACACGTCCTTCAGTACAGCCTGTTCTGAACACCACAGCCCAGACATTTGTGAAGGGGAACAAAGAAGGATACGAAGCCAGTGCAAAGAGTGGTTTGAAGTTTGAAATTTGTTCTTCAAAAGCTCTGTCCTTCAAGCTTCACCTGCTTATGCTAACTGCAGAAACATTCACCTCAAAAGCAAGTTCCATACGCAGAACTTAAACAAATGAGCCAGTAAAACCATAAAATAAGGGACAAAATGCAAACCAATGACCAGCAAGTTATGTGTATTCTTGACATAAATACACACTTTCAGCATGGAGAGTGACTTGAACTTTTTGGTAGACATGCCATGGCTCCACTACTGAGCATCTTATCCCAAAACTACAACACACAGAAAAGCGTCATCTGATGTTTTTAGTGTTAGCCTTAATAAAACACACACACAAATACTATTTAATGGCCTTTAGTTTTAGAATAGCTTGTACAGAGTTTATTCTTTTACACATTTATTCTTGGTCAAATGCACAGCTTTTGAAACAGGTGAAATGACAAACACATGAGGCAGTGGATATTAAAGTAGATGGGCGTTCACCGTTTTGCACAGAAATCAGACAGGAGAGAAAAGTCTGCTATATAGTTCCCAAAACTGGACTGAAACGACAGGAAACACTGTGTGTGTTTTTAAATGCAAACCAGTGCAATGAGGGCACTTAGCTGTGCACTCTAGCCACAACTAATGGTTTCCTGTTCCCATCAAATGTAAGTTCTTCAAATCCCTGACTGCTGTAAGCATCTGCAGAAAGGACAGCACAACCTTAGATAATCCCTTTATGCCACACACAGAACAAGACAATCAAGACAGGTTTGGTTTGACCTACCCCGTCAGGTTAAACAAACTGTGTGATAACCCTGCCCAAAGCAGACTACATGTGTAAGGGCATAACCTTGCCCTACCTCCTTGTAGCTGGTTCATGTCAGATAAACCCACGACCTTGACAACACAGTGAAGTATGACTTTCAACATCTATAGTGTCACGAATGAAGTAGGCGTGCAGAACGACAACCTTCAAGTCAGTGAAGTATGCTACACCAAAAAATCTCAGCCCCTTAGTGTTGAAATATATTATAGACACAGTTTTGGGTTTGCAAACCGAGATGGAGAATTCAGCAGACTGTTCTCTTGTTGAGCTGTTCCAACTTACAGGTTTATTGTATGGCAGGGTGAGTTCGCAATTAAGGAAAGACTTGAGGTCCTTCACTAAGTCAGTCTCACTATTTTAGTAGAAAATATCACTGCTCATGCTCAGCACCGTATCTTCATACCTTCCTTAGTATGAAAGTGTATTTTACACAGGATATTTTCCAAGCCAAATAATAACGTTCTTTGTTTTCTCCTCCTTGAAAATGCCAGATTCTAAGGTCAGGGGACTACAAATTTGAAGTAACTGCAGGAATACCAGCAGCAACAAACTGAACTGGGGAGGGACTCTTTATAAGGGAGTGTAGCAATAGGATGAGGGGTAACGGTTTTAAACTGAAAGAGGGTAGATTTAGATGAGATATTAGGAAGAAATTCTCTACTGTTAGCGTGGTAAGACACTGGAACAGGTTGCCCAGGGAAGTTGTGGAGGTCCCACCTCTGGGGGTGTTCAAGACCAGGCTGGATGGAGCTTTGAGCAACCTGGTCTAGTGGGAGGTGTCCCTGCCCATGGCAGGGGCTTGGAACTAGATGATCTTTAAGGTCCCTTCCAACCCAAACCACTCTATGATTTTATGAATTCCACTGAAATCTCACCTTTTCCATTAAAACTTAGTTTCATACCCAAACTCAAAACTCAGGTAACTCAAGACCTAAATGCAAATATTGCTGTTTGGTTTCTTCTTGAAAAGCTCAAGAAATGGTAGAATTTCTTCAGCCCACATCACAGAATCAGAAAAAAATAGTTAAAATAAAGCATTGCCTTTCAACACTCAACATCTCCCCCACCTACCATGTGCTCCTTGAACCAATAAGATCCATAAGCACAATGTCAGCCGTGTTCCTGTCAAGTTATGTTGCCTGACAAACACAGATGTGGGGCATTTCGCATGTATTTTTGTCCATACCTCAGACCCTGAGGACAATTTTTTAAGAAGAAAATGTTTTCAGATTGCATTCAGCTTTCCCCTCCAGTGCAAGCTAAGTCTTTTAAGTCAAGCAAGTTATTGGTATCAATATACAACAATAAATGGCCTGAAATATACAGACATTCAGACTTGAACTTATAATCCCTCTTGATCTCGAAAAGACCCCCAAACCTAAACAAGATAAAAAACCCATCACTCTCAGGAAAATAAATGTTGATTATTAGAAACAGCAGAGTCTTACTGCATTAGTACAGAGCTGTAAAGTTGGAGTACCGGTCTAGATCCCAGACCCCTCCAGGGAGCTTTTATTCCTTAGCTATTACTTGGTGAAGCACTAATTAAGAAGATTTAACAGATTAAAGTGTGAGTTGCTTTAAAATCAAATAGTTATTTCTATTTTAAATACCCAGGAGATGCTCCATTACAACATTTGCAGACATCCCATGAACATCTACAGAAACAGAGAGAATCATTAGATCAGGATGACAAACATTTAAGTGAAGACTGAAAAGCAAAGAATTTTACAAACAGTGCCCCACAGAAACATGGAACTCTTCAGTGAGTGAGATGCTTTGTTTTGCTTTAAATTTCTATTTACTTGCTGTTTCTGGGTGTTTCCTCATTGTTTTATACTTCATGGTACTACTGTGAGCATGTCATGGGCAACCTCATTGTGCCATAGGCTGTTGCTAAGTGATCCTCTGCAAACACTCAAAGTTCTTGAGACAAAATCATAAAAAATCCTGACAGATTCAATAAATAAAGTTGCAGAACGTCAATCTTAAGAAAAATTTATAAGAAATTAAAATTCCTAATCGTCAGCAACTATGCTTGGTACTCCTATCTACTGAAGATGAAGTAAACTGTTAGCTCTTCTTTTAAACATTAACTTGATGGTATTACTGCACCAAAACTTGGCTCCAGGCAGACATATCTGGGCAGTAACAAAGACAACCTTCAAGACAGCATTTCCACGGACAGCATATTTTTCATACATGATTATGCTGCATTTACATTGCAATTCCTTACACAGAGCAAAGACAGCATAGCATTACTTGCAAATCACTTATGCTGTAAGTAGAGTTAAGCTGTACTCACTCCAGGAGAGTCTTGGATAACAGTTATAAAAAACAGTCCACAAAAACTGGGAATACTCAGCACTAAGGAAAAGGCACAAGCAGTCAGACTTGTTGATTTGAAAAGGACACATCAGAAGAGTCACAGAGCTGAGAGTTACAAAAAAACCACACACCAGACCCCCTTCTGGCTGCTAAGAAAGCACAGGGCACCCCACCCCACAACATCCGCTGATTTGGGACTAGTTCGGGACAGATTTCCTGGGACATGACCATGGCTTAGCATGAGAACAGCTTTCAAGACCCAGGTGGCTCAAGGGCAGTGGGGGCTGGCCTTCTGGAAGCACCTTTGGGGTTTGAGCTCCGCCCCTACAAACTGAACAAACCACTCTCTGACTGCAATGCTGCAAGCATGGTGCTTCCAGCTGGTTCCCTGGTGTTTCACTGGGACAACCTCTGGGTAAGGCGCTCCCTCCTCCACTACTGTCTGGAGAGGTCCTCCCTGCACACAAGAGTGTACGTTGGTTGGCAGGGCAGGGGCTTAACTAAAGGCAGGCGTGTGATGAATGCAGACCTGCTGAAAACGTCATTTAAATCTTAATCAGCACTTCGCCATTTAAGAAAGAGCTCGACAATGCAAAAGTTGAAGAGACAAAATCTATTTTCACTTGCTATCTAACTTTCAACAATGCAAACTAACTACTCACTGACCATCAGGATGTGTTGCCATCCTCTCTCCTTCCTTGGGCTATATTGGAGTAGGACAGAAGTAAGTATAAGCCACCAAACTGCTGTACGAAGAGCTGACTGACCTAAATTAGTAAAAAGACATTACACCAACCAGCCCTTAAAAGGCACTGCAAGGCCTGGACCATACTGGATAGACTGAACGTGCTCTGGCCCTAGAAGCTGCATACAAACCAGAGGCTGGCCGTACCAGCTCAGGCACGGCACTGTCACACCCACGCAGCACACAGCGCTCAGAAAGCCAACGCTGCTTTTGTGCGCATCCAATTCTACATGCTCAGTCGAAAAGATCCAGATTTTAGGAAGCACAGAAAGAATTAGAAATGCACCGATCTAATCATACACGAAGGCTGAAGAAGCTGGGAAGAGACCCAGCGGACAGTAACATCTAAGACAAGCAATCACAGCTTGCTTGTCACAGTTTATCAAAAGAAAGCAGAGAACTTGAGCATTCAACACACCTATTAGGCAAGACTCACAACCGGGGTGTAGTTTCCTCACCCAGCAGGAACTGGAAGTGCTGCGAGGAAGGTGCATGCACTTTACTGGCAGGAAAAAGGTCCTCTGGCCAACGCAGAAGTGTCACTGTTAGAAACCCACCAGCAGCTCTAACCTGCCCTTTTTGGCTCAGAGGTGGGGAAAAAAAAACAGGAGCAGGGACAGTGGGAGGATCTGTCACCAGCAGGGAGCAAATGCTATCTTTATCTCCTTTTTAGTCACTTAGTTCACTGATAACCAGCCATTAAGGCCTTCAATGGTATGCAAGTCATCACAGGGGGCTCATGAACATCTAATCTGCTTTGACTCTGTTTCAAACTGTTCTGTAGTTAAAGTTATAAAGAAAAAGTTCTGTTTCGCCCTTTATAGCTGCTGTTCTTTTTTCAGCCACTTAAGGATGTTATCATAAAGGAAAGGGTATTACAAGATAAGCTCATCTAGGTCACAGGAAAGAACATTTTCCAAGCTAACCTAAAGTACAAATGATCTCTCTGCAATCAACATAAATTCTCTATAGACTGCAGTTAGCTTGTCCTCTAATCTTTGCCATCAGTAAGTCAATGAACAGTTTTAACACAGTAACTCTATGCTGCTGAGGTTCCAGGACAGCAGAGTTGTGCAACGAAGCTTCTTGTACAAGAAAACATTTTCAGATGCACTTAGACCTTTGAGTAAAGGAAGCTCTTGGCTCCAATCAACAATTTACTACAAAAACAAAGCTAAAAAGCTTTTCTCCGTTTGCAGTCAGCCAAAAATTTCTCTGCAACAGTTGTTTCCCTTACGCTTCAGTCTCTTACAGTATTAGCTCAGACCCAATGGCATCTTTTCCATCCTGTCTTCAGATGGCTCTGTCAAAACACTGTAAATAACTTGTTTGCACTTTGTCAAGGTACCAGGAGGAATTTAAAAAAAAAAAAAAAAAAGTCTTCAGTAACTACCGAATATTCACCTGATAACAAACACTCAAATGAGGACACAATATACATATAAGTTAACATATATAGCAACTTTAAACTAGATACAAAACCCCTTTTATTCAGGGAAGCATGCCAGTTGGGAAGTTAAAATGAGGCAACTGTAATTTGTTGCCGCAACCTCAGGTTAAAAAAATTATTAGTGAACTCAAGTAAGACACTGAAGTACCCTGGATCCTAAAATAACAGCCAAAGAATACTCTAAGGCAAGTCCATTGCTTAGCAATGACAGAAGCAGTCTATGGTTTGTATATAGGTGTAGTTTCTGCTCTCCCACTCATAACCTCTGTTGTGCTATTTTTCAAAGACAAAGGAGCAACACATTATGATTTAAGTTTTTGTATCATGACTGAAATGTCTGATACCTTTATGACTGGTTAATTGAGAGCATTGCCTTAGAATCCTACAGGTCAACAAGCAAACTTTAAACAAAACTACAGAAGACAAGTTCTCTTGACATGTTTCTATTCATCTCTAATATAAACAACAATTAATTCTTCTGACTTCTTTAGGAAAATAACCTTAACATAAGAAGAGAACAATTAAAATAAAACGTACTATGGCATGAATGTTTAAGTGACAAATCGATGCTGTACACCAAAGGCAGGCTTGGATTTCCTTTGTTTTTAATGCACAGTTGAGTCCAGAGAGCACACCTGGATACGGAGCCTCCTAGAAGCAAACCTACAGTGCTCTATGGACGGGTGAGCAGGAGGGGAAGCAGCCGAGCACCAGCTGTGACTACCACGAGTGAAGGTGCCCCACAGCACTGCACAGAAAAAGCTCGATGGCTTTTGTGGTTCCTCTGTCTTTGGGATTTATACAGACTTATTAATATGACAGTAGCACCTGCCTTTAAATATACGAACCATATCATGCCCAGTAGAAATCTGAGCAACGGAGATATATGCACGCAAACCTGCTGGAGGAGGCTTGTCTCCAGGCTCCCCCCCAAGTCTATAGGAGGAAAATTATCTCCTGCCCTCAACCTTCTCCTTGAAAAGAGCTTTCTAAAAGGAGGAACTCTATTTCCACCACTTCCTAAGGGACCGCTTAGGGCAGATCATACCCTTAGGTATCCAATGACTATTTTGATCCCTTTAATAACCACGGTTGTCCCACTCTTGCTCCCCGGATAGCCAGCGGAGGGCCACACTAATCTCATCTAGGAAGTTGCAGCAGCAGTCTACTTTTTGACAAGTCATGTGAGGGAAGGAAAAAAAAAAATAACATACCACAGCTCTCAAGAAAGGAAGTTCAGCTGTTCTGATTAACTTGAAGCCACTCTGCTTTCTTCTGCTATAATTCCACAAAGACAATCAGGTTCAGGAAAACATTTCCAGGTTTCGCTGTGTCTGAATGTGCCCTGGTTTATATAGGGGCAGCTGAAATACACGTTAATAGTTTCTCTAACTTAAGGCTGAAGACCAAATACAGGAAAATTTAAGAAACTTTAGGGCCTAATGTCTTTAAGCACCAGGTTTTACTGGAACCCCATTCAATCTTGTGATATGAATAGGTTTATCTCATTTAATTGTGAAGTGCCAGAAGAGCAAACAAGCAGGCAATGATCTCCAGACACAATTATCTCAGGTCACAGCTAAGATCAAAGGAGTACGTAACTTTTGCAGAAGCTGGAGAAAGGAAGAGTCAACAACATACACTAAAAACACTTCCCCAAAGCACCGATCTTCTGCAGAGTCCTCTGGGAGTTCAGACCTACCAGCACCCTCACTGAGGAAGGCAGGCATACAAATAGTCTTCTTTACTGTTCTGATGACATTCTCTCTATAAAGCTTTGGTTCGAAGCAAGCAAGTCTGAGCTATGGTGGATACCAGAGTCATCGCACCCAAAGGAACGTCGTTGTCCCTGTGGAACAAAACCCCAGGTCCAAAGACAAAGCTACAAGTGCTGTCACAGAAATAAGCTTGCAG
Source organism: Larus michahellis (assembly GCF_964199755.1). Lineage (NCBI taxonomy): Eukaryota > Metazoa > Chordata > Aves > Charadriiformes > Laridae > Larus > Larus michahellis. The sequence goes on along the minus strand of NC_133899.1, from coordinate 40,023,099 downwards.
CTCTGCTTGAGCAGGAGAATTGCCTGATTTCACACCCAAAACAAAGGATGGGGCATTCAGCTGGGAGAGGACACCTCAATGCTATGGTGAGACGTACAGACACCCTCCACACTGTATTAAATTAACTCCTCAACCTTCCTACTCCAAGAAAAAACTTCAGAAGAAAAGGTCAAAAGAGCTACGTGCGTATTTGTACTTCAACACAGACTTTGCAGTTTCAGCAAACCACAAATGAGACAGGTTGGTTTTAAAATAAGGCATTTCCTGAGTTACATGTCTCCAAACACACAGCATTTGCCCTGCTTTGATACCATATCACAACACCTGCATCCAGTGAGACAAATAATCCTATTGTTTAATGGAACCCAAAATTAAAGCCTGGTCTTTGTTGACCCATAGGTACCACTGGAGTAATCATGATTAATAAAAGCAATGTCTAATTGTTATTTTGTGCAAAGAGTGGAACTGCATGCTGCAAAATATTCCTAGTCAAAAGAAGGCAAATACAGAGTTTTACTCCCCAGCATTTCTGTCAGGGTCTCATTTATCCATACTATTTCTTGAGGAGGGATTTATAAAGCTTTGCAGTATGCAGAAGTATCTGGGAAGGCACATGCTGATGGTTGAGAGAATATTATACACAATAATCTTCAGAAATTACCTGTTCCCATTAATAGTCCCATTTTCCTTTACACACTCATCCTACTCTACATCTCCACGATTCAGATATCTCTAAGCAACTTAAATGGCATTCCACGAGAAGGAATATTACCTTCATCAGGAAACAGAGGTAGAATTTGAAAGAGAGTTGCCCAAATTGCCTGCAGTAAGTGACAAAGCGAGGCAACTCCCCACTGCAATCTCAGTCCCATTATAGTAACCAAAGTCTTTCGCAGAGGTCCCATGGGGACTAGATTTCCACCCAGGACATCCCAACTCCCAGCCTTTAGCCCTATTAGGAATCACTGCCTCATCACTACATACCAAGAGTCAGGAGAAGACAAAGGGGCTAGGCAGAGCTTGCTGCATGGCCCAAAGCCATACAAGCTTAAACCTGACAGCCATTCATTCCACATTACTTACAGATTTCTAAATCTTTAGTAATGTTTTCACTCACCCAGGTGACTTCTGCAAGTGGCTGAGGAGCCCACACCTCTCCTAGGCCACTGGGATTCGCAGTCAAAAGAAAGCAGTCAAACCAGTCAGTAAGAGACTCTCTCTGAGCCACAAATTTTTTTTCATGGTTCTCTCATTCACTCACCAAGATGAAAATAAATCGGATCTAAAAGCATTTTGATTTGTTTGGCTTATTCTGTCTAATTTTTAAAAATAAGTGCTTATTTATTTAATCTGCTTAATCCACATGGTGGAAGCGTTCTGTAGTTTTCTCTTCCTTCCCTCCCCAACAGATGTGCAATTATTCTTCTTCCCCACTGGACCAGAAAGGGCCACACTGTACCTAACTGCCCAGTCTGCTGATGCAATACGTAGCAGTGTGCCAAAAACATCTCTCCCTGCACTGGAGCCTGGGCTTCATTCCTGCTGGGCAATGCTGCTTCTTAGCTATCAAGAAGCTCTCACAGAGCGGGATCTCCACTTCTGAGAAGAACCAGAGAGAGGATTCTGCCTGGGATTTGTTTTTCCACAGTCCTGCTATTTCTGGGGTTGAAGCTGAGATTATTACCATTTTGTTAGAAGACCCCACTTTGTGTGCTTAGTACACTCTGGGTAGCACCAAAGCTAAGAATTATCAGGATCTTCTCAAGGTTTTAACCAGCGAACCCCCACTTTCAAGCATGCACAAAGCACTTGACACAATCCAGACTGAGGAGGGCTGGAGGGCTTCTGTAGCATCATTTCCAAAAATGCACTGAAGGCAAAGCAGGCTGCCATTCTCAGGAGAACATGCACTTTACTGAGGGGCTGGCATGCATGTGAAAATAAACTTTCTTCTCCCTGTAGTAGAGAGCCAACTCCCCAACATCTCAACAGCCCTGCTTGCTTTGGAAGCTTTCCAGTCACATCTTTCTGTATATGCTATCAGCTATATATTTTATAAGCTCCTTTTCTCGGTTAGAACGCTGCCGTTCCAAGCTTATTCCATTAATGCTTCATGTGAAAATAAACCTCTCCACATTTCAAGAAAACAACAGTTCCCTGGCAACAATTAGTGGAAACTGTTGTCATTGGTATTTCACTTTGATTGAAGAATTAAAAAGCGGGGGGAGGGGACCCTCAATTCTCCTTTGCAGGCTTCAGTAAACCCACGGCTCAAAGGACAGTTTTCTTCTCCAAAGTAAGAGATTTCAAATATCTCAATTCCCAGAGAGTTTGGGGGGAAAAAGGAAAAACAAACCAGCAGCCGAGACCATTGTAACTACTACAATCAGCTGTTCCACATTGAAAAACATGTTGTCCTCCATATCCCACTGCTATTAAAAAATGTGCAGCTTGAAATACAATGACTAATCCCACTTTTATAGCCAACTGACTAGAACATCTTTCTAAGATAAAAGAGAGCATTAGTGTTCATTTGAACCAAAAATACCCACCGAAAATAGGAAATCTTTGCTATTTTAAAATAAAAAAAATGTGAGCAAGAGCTCTAGGAAAGCTTGGGCATAGAAGTGCTTGAAACAGCTTTGAAGTTGCAAGAAATACGAAAGCTCCAAACTTTGTCACACAAAGACCGAATTGGCAATTTGTCAGAAGCCAAAGGGCTGCAGCTAATTATTCTGGATTTGCATAGCTTGTGAAACAAAAATAAATGCATGTCCCCATCAGAGGTACTTGTGATGATTTCCACTTCACTGCACATGTTTTCAATCTTGCATTCTTCAAACTAAGCCAAACAGATTTTTCCTGAAAAACAAGGTAGATGGAGATGTTCTCTCTTCCCCTCGTCAGCATACGAAATCATAAGAAACTGGATACTTCACTAGCTAAAGAAGAACGAACAACTTGTGATTTTAAATTTGGCCCTATGCTAATTTTGGGAATGGAGGGGGTAAACCGAACAAAACCAAGCTTTTACTAAAAAAGATCAGAAACAGCTTTACGTTTTAGAAAACACCCAAAGTCCTTCTTTGCTAGACTCCATTATTAAAAAATAGATTATTTTTTATTGTAAATGTCTCATCAGACAACGACTGCATAACTTCAGAGGCAGTCTGTCCCTTGAAATAGTGATGAAAGAAATCATTAAGAAATGCTTCAATGTAAGCATTTACTGGCAAGTCACCCCAATGCCAGTGCAAGTACTGCTCGGCCTCAGCCTTGCCAGCAGGCCACGGCAGATGGGCTTCGGTCACATTTGTCACCTGTTCAGAGCATCCTCAGGCCACCAGCTGAAGCCACTCCAGCTGAGCAGGCAGCTGCATGAGGCTGGAAGAGTTGGCAAGGGAAGTAAAAAAGGAGGGGATGACAGGGAGCAACTCAGACAACGAGAAAGCCCACTCTGGCCTTCTCTTTCCCTCCCTGTAAGGGGAGGTATGTAACAGCCACAGGAACAGCCTTAAGATTAAATGCAGCTGAATCGGTGCAGTCTTTCACTGGAAGAAAGCCAGCAACACCAGGTCTGCTCACCACCTTCACCTGCTCTTCCCTTCCCATCGTGCCCCACAGAACAGCATGGGGAAGCCCTGACACTGGGTGCCCCACACCTCTGCTGAGACAGCCACAGCTGGAACTCCTCCTGCCAGCACAGCTCCCAACAGCGCTAGGGCTGGTACAGCAACAGCTTCCCCCTAGGAGCTCGGCCGCATCCTTCAGTCTTCCCACCTGCAAAACTGGAACAAGAGCGCTTCCTCACCTCACAGGGTACAAACAAGTAAGCACCCAAATTCCAAAAGCACCCTGAGACTGGGGGGATGTCTACTTAAAAATATTAAGCAAATGACCTATCACAAGGTAAGAGACATAGCCCAGTATTCTGTTAAGAGCCCATATTTAAAAGTCAGGAAGACATTTGTGTTTTTTTTCTTGCAATATAACACAGGTCTGTAGCTGCCCCACTGACTTGGATTTTAGCTGCAGAAAGCAAATCTGGATCTAAAAGACTGCCAGATCTTAAAGATGCTGCTACTCAGAGTTCTGCCACTGCCTACTGGAAAAATAGAAATGAGCTAACCCGTTCATGCTCCCAAATGTTTGTGTGCAGGCTCAGGCTCATACTGTCTTTGGAAAGTTCATAACTTTGAAAGCTTTTTATTTAATTCATCTACTGTACTATCTTTCAAGCCAGATAGCTTGATGGATGTTACTCAGTTGTACTATATGAGGTCACACATTTCAGCTCTTGTGCATTGTGTTCACAGTGAAGTCTCGTTATGTTAAAATTTAATCAGTATTTCTAAAAAAACCCAATTACTTATCGCCGCACAAGTTGAGAGTTTCTTTCTTTGTTTTCTGTGTGATGCTTGAACAACATCTACCGCTGGATAAAGGAGCATGCCTGCTTAGCGTCCCACTGCCAGTCCTATTCTTCCATTATTTCTCTTTGGAGGATGTGCATGTTTCCCCACTCAATAAAAACAAAAAGCTGGAACTGCTCTTTCTGCTGAAACTGGAAGTCTGAGACAAGACAAAACACAGAACTTGAATACAAGTCACAGAATGTTAATTGCTGTCTAGCAGCAGCTCGCTGGTCATCTGTACAGCACAATCAGCCTTAAGGAAGTGAAATAAGAGGATTTCATTGGTCTAGGTAAAGACTAGAGTACCATCCTAATTCCTCACTGCAGAAGGAAACAGAAGTCACACAGGTGCTTATTTGAAGACTTCCCCTTAGTAGCAGGAAATTCTTTCCTGCTCCTGTGAAACATCTTTGGAAAAGAATAATCTGATGTCTGTTCACCAAAGTCAGCACATACCAGTCCATTGTGCTTTACTATCTGGAAGCCAGTAACCGAACCTTACCTTCTGACTCACTACTTATTACTGGAAAGCACGTCTATGTTCGTAAATTTTGAATTTATGCAAAGAAGAAAATAGATAAACAGCCTGTGTGGTTTTATGTTCTGAGTTACTTATCTATTGTCAGGATTAAGAGCTGGTTTCTCTTGAACAGATAGGTTCCTTAAAGGAGCAGAATGGGAAACAAATCAAAAAACCCTGCTGCTTAACACAGGAAAACAATATTTCCCCTGCCTAATAAACTTTGTCCAGCAGAGCAACACCAAGACATCCTCCATCTAGAAGCAGGGCTAGTGGGACATATCATGTGAGGTGACTCAAGCAAAGCTTTCTAGTAATGCTGCATGGAGAAAGAGCCCGTGTCTGATACATCCCCTACTGGCTACAAGTACATGTATCAGGAGATATGAAGCAACACACAAGTGATGGGCGAGTGGTGATCACACACAACCATCCATCCCGCTGGAGCAGAGCAGGTGGCATCGGTGTTCAAGGTATGCCTTTGGGGCACAAATTCCCAGTATAGGTTAGTCTGACATCTCAACTATGCTGTGAAGTTTGAGACCATGAAGTACTTTTACACAAAGTCCTGCATAGTTCTGTCCAAATGTATCCCAAAATGCTCTTCTAATAAAGAAATCCTTTCCAATCATTCTGTGTCTATCTGATGACTAGCCATTAAGCTACACAAACATCAGAAGACGAAAAGGCAAGCCATGGAAGGACAGCAACTTTAATCCACAAGGTAAAATGTAATTTGCCGTCTGTTCAGCTCATCTGTGCATCACTGAATTCATCTCATATGAGCACCTTGCTTCTTCAATGTACAGTGAACGCACAAGGCACATATAACAAATGCAGACATTGGATTTAATACACTGGGGTTTTATTACAATAAGTGTCCCCTAGACAGTGACACAAATATAGGCTAGCTTTCTCCCTGTGCTGCCTGTGAAGCTGTGCTTCACAAATGCTGGTTTGTATTTATCAGTCTGGAGATGTTACTATCACAACTGATAAAGAAGCCGGTCCTTAGCTTTGAGCAATAGGAGGTACAAGTAAGGAAGAAGATGCCACAATGGTGAAAGGTTAAATGCAACTAGTGAAGTATATGCCTGTTTTCCTTGTAATACTGTGCAGTTCTCAGAGAACCACACATACCTGAAAGACGTATTCTCCAATTTAACTAGCAATGAGAATTTTTTTAAGCCTTTTCTGATAGTGGATTCTTTAAAACACATAGCTCTTCTAAGTACACAAAATAAGCCAGAAGGAGAGAGCATGCTTACCCTTTGATCTTTTAGTGCTATAGTGCCCTACATTACAGCTGTCACGGTAACATAATTCCTTTCCCAAGTTTCCATCATCCTTTAAGTAGCATTCTTGTGTGAAATATGACCATTCAGACCTGGCAAAGAACAAATGTAGCCAACACCTGAACTTATCTGTAGATGGGCTACAACTTGAAGGCACTTTAGTATCATTTCTCTGCTCACTGGGTTACAAGAACATTCCTTCTGCCATACTTTTTTTCCCAAAGGCCAGCTCCTGTTTCTGTTAAGCCTGACTGTGAACATAATAAACAGAGTAACATTGCCTAATCAACTATCAGATCTTATTAATCATCAAACACAAGAAAAGCCTAACTGCATTCCCACTTTCACCAGGGCACCTGCTGAGTTAAGACTAGATGTGCTCAACTCATGCTTCACAAAAGGGGGATCCTCTTTTTCCAAGAACAGTATACACAGCAGAGAATTGAATGGAAAAGAAAGAAAAATAATTAAGCCCAGGTCATGTTGACATCTAAGTGACAGCATTTAAAATCAGTAGATCTTCCTCATAAGAAAATAAAAGGGGGGAAAAAAAATACAGTTTTTACTCACCTGTACTACCTCTACTCCTCTTTTCCTGGAAAAGAAAAGAAAAAAAAGGAATAGTTAATGTTGGAAATGTGGGCAAAATGTAAAAACAGATACTAATTGAAAAGGGTTGCTTCGTACTAGAACACAAACAATAAAAATCTGCACTGATGAACCTGATTCAAATTCAGGAAAGCACTTGTTCAATTCCATTCCCTGCCTAGGAAGCACTTCCGCAGCTCCTAAATCATGGCCTCAGCAGTGACCCAAGATGCGTATTAGCAGCTGCCAGGTGAGCAGAGGTAGGAAGTGGGTGATGCTAGGGAGGGAGCATCTCCATTTTAGTCAGTTCTACTTTGCTCTTCATTTCTCATTTGCCCTCAGAGTGTGCAAATGGCACCACAGCCTATTCCACATGCTTGACAGATCTTTGATTTTGATCCAAAGATACATGTATAAATGTCAGGGAGAATGAACACAGCACCTTGCAGCCATTTATCCGCTTATTTACAGCCTTGCTCTACCCCGTCACCTTAGTACACAGCACGCTTCACAGAGCTACACATACACACACAGTGACTTGCATCAGTTATTCTCTGCTTGAAACCCTTGCCAAGAAACTTTTAAGCTGTCCCATGGCTTGTTTTCATCCCAAGCACAAAGATACCCACACTGGCTCCATGGAATAGCCCTGCAAACAGAGCAGGGAGGGGACAAAGGAAGGGTACAGGCACAGGCCAGGTTCGGAACAAAGAGACTGCCCTGCAGCTGGAGCACCCTGCCCAGATGTGTCATCCTGCTCCAACTCCATTGCAGATACATCCCCATAGATCCGCTGCTCAAGACAGACAATCTGTTCTGGAAGCAGTGGCTCAAAATCACAATTATTTAAAACTCCAGCTGGTGGTTTTGCACTGTGTCAGATGGACCCAACTGTGCTGGCCTCATCAGAGGCAACAACCCCTACACCATGTAGCTGTGCCCGAAGAAAAGCTAATAAATTATGCTAATAAATTATACAAGCAAACATGTACAAATTCAACCCCATAACGTGAGTATGCTCCACTGTCCCAGGCCAAGCAGGCATCAAGCTACATCCCATCAAGGCTGGATGGGACTCTCTGCATCCATCTACCACCGATGCTGTGGTTTCCTTTGGGCAGAAAGGGACACACAGCCAGGTATGTGTGAGGAGACAGACATACCCCGTTCTAGATGGGAGGCACTCTGGATGTGGGGACACCAGAGAGTGCAACGCCCCATGGTTTAGACACACCCTTGGACCTTGTAGTCACTCAAGTCTGGCTCCCACAGGAGCAGAGTTCAAATACTTGGGGTTTGCCAGAAAGGCCCAAACCTCTGAACACTGCTTTGGCCACACAGGGACTAGTTCTAGTGATCCCAACATGCCAGGGATAAGAGACTGGAGAGGCCTACTAATTAGACACCAAAACATTGAGAACTGCAACTGGTAGAGCTGATTTAGGCAGATGTGTAGAGTTGGTTATCTACTCTGCTGTATGAGAATTGCGATTCAGGTACATGCATCCAGACAACGTTCAATCACTGCATTTGACAAGTTATCAAGCAAAACAAACCATTTCTGCTCTAGTCTTGAGAGCAGAACTGAACGCCTGGCACAAAGCCCAGCCATCCCTGCTCCGTGCCACCCTCCCAGTGTATGCAGGCTACTTAAATATGTTAGAACCTCCTCCTCACTTTGAAGGCATGGGAAATTTAACTTAAAAATCAAAAGCCTCAATAAGCAGAAGACAGGAATCTCTCCTCCTCGTTCCCACTAACCCCATGTGTGAAAACCAAATACCCTTTTTGGGGAGGTCATGGAGCAGGACTGCCTAACTCTGCCCTCAATGCTTTTCTATATAAGAACGTCTGTGTTGTCTGTAGTCGCAACTGCTGCACGGTGCTGAATACACAATGGCTCCTCCAGTTTTCCACCCAATACAGTCAGTCTTTCTTTTGGGAGGCCATTACAAAGATGCCCAAAGGGACAGACGATCAATCAGCATCTACGACACAAATTGCTCCCTTCTTCCACTTTACCAGTCTGGAGTTTCTCTGGCCTAGAAGCAGCATGCGCTGCACAGCCACAACAGAGAGCTTGTAGCTGTCAGCAAGGAAATTCAAAAGAAAATGAAACCAAGCACCTCTCACAGAGAATTTCAAAGCCCTCTTGCAGATAACAGTAGCCTGTAAGTGGTGGGTGATTAATATGCTGCCATTACGGTGTGGGAAGCTTTGCTGCAGACCATCACCTGAGGCTGGCCAGATGCGTTCCAACTGTGTTTTGAGAAGAGAATATGAATCTCATAGAGAAAGAGTTAATAGCCAAATTGTTGAAACCCTGATTTTCACACAGCTAAGCAAGAAAAATAAGAAATATTAGGTGGGGAATGCTTTTTCATAACTTAGGGCAGCAGCCTACTCAGAAGCATTCCAAGTATTGTAAGCTAAAACTTAAAATAACCAAACTGGCCACATTTTTGCTCTGTCTGCCCTGAAGTAAACAGAACTCAAAACTGCCATTGAAATACACCAGGCTTTAGACAGGACTGCTCCAGAGCCCCTGGAAGAACGGAGGCTGATAGCAAAGGCTGCATTTCTTGCCATGCCTGCACACACACGAAATAAGCTTTATTCTACTTTAAAGAAGAAAAATACTTGCAAGCTAGTTGCCAAACCTACTTGAGAAAGAGTCAGTCCAAAAAGTTTTCTATAATCCCCCCCAAAATGGACTTTGTAAATGTACTGGGATTTACTGAAACTGACTGTATTGCTCCAGCAGAAGGGAAGAAGCCAGACCAGCACACAAGCAGGGAGAGAAGGGGTGCCTGCTTAAAAAGGCACAGGAAGGAGGAAACAATTACCAAGGTTGGCTTGTAGCACTGGGTCTTCCCCTTTTGCAGAAGGGGGGGGGGGTTGGGTCATCCCTTTTGGTTACCTGAAACATGAGAACTTTTTATACTTAAGCCCAAGGGACCAGAAACCATAGAAGCATGCATATTTTGAGGATTTGTTAATTTGGGAAAAATCCTCTACCAAAATACCTTTTTTTGAAAATAAGTTATTTTAAAAACAAAAAGTACGCAAACAACCAGGATGTCAAGCAACCATGGACCTCAGTTCTGCCATTAGTCGATTCTCCACCTCGAAGATTTCCTAAACCAGTGACTCCAGGCTTTTCAGCTGGGCAGGTCAGAGCTGCAAGATATCCCTTACGCAACCAAGCAAACAACACCATCTAACCACACTAACTGCCTCATGTCACACGTGAAAGGGCTGAGGGACAGGCACAGAAAGAAAGCTTATCCTACACACAAGAAACTCTAGGGCCTTCAAAAAATAAGCAAACAGAGAGAACAAAGCAAGCTGTGGGCCACAAGCGATTCCCCAACAAGGGGCTGTCTGTGCAGGACACTCAATGGAGGTGAGACGGCTGCTGAATTAACTGCTCTGGGAGTTTGACGAAGCCATGGATCTGCCACCACTTCTTCTTATGCTGCTTAAAGAGCTAGTAAGAAAAATACATCTTACAGTCTTGGTGTACGTTCTTTTGGGCTGTTTCGTTAGCAGAGGACAGGCTTTCTGTTAGCTATGCTGAGACGTGCACCGCAGATGCACTTAACATACACGAGAAGCTACAAACTCCTCTCCCAACGCCAACCACAGATGCTTGCATGGGTACAGGACATGAGCAGGGAACTGCAATTTCTGCAGACAAGCCAGACAGTTAAGAAAAATTAAGTGAGGGAGACTAGAACCGGTCCAGGCTAGGCAGAATGCTTCCACAGGTACCAATGCCTATGTCAAAGGTGCTGCCTCCTGCAGGGAGCTATTTCACTTGGAGTACTGACCACTACTCTTGTGTCCCTCATGGTATTGTCCATGATCCTTCTTTCTTCCCACGTAACGTGAAATTGAGCCACAGCCTACCAGAGGAAGAGCTGCCATTCCCAGCTGGCCTGGCTGCCTCTTGATATTGGCAATAGACTACACAAAACCAAGAGCAAGTCTCTTTCTCTGAGGAAAAGAAATATCATTATTAGCTGTATTCCCCTTCTCCCTCCAAAGAGGCAACACAACCAGGTCAAAGAGACACTATGTCTGCCCACTTCCATTGAACAGATGTTTGAAAAACGGTCAGTTCTAAACTGTATTGCCAGACATTACTATTTTTAAAATACATTTCATTACAAAGATCATCTGGACAGCAATCTTGTACTCCAATCATCAGTAACAACAACAACAAAAAACAACCCACAAACAAAAAAAAAACCCAAAACAAAACCAAAACCCGATTATTAGCAAATGTTAGTAAACCTCTGGGAGGAAAAAAAAAAGGGAAAAAGTCTTTGAAGGTGATAAAACTAAACATCTAACTTACAGCAAGGCTTCAATGTCTTCAACTGGCATCATATGCCTAAAGCTATGGAAACCTACTCAGATGCAACACAAATTACTCACTGGTGCTTCATGTGTTCCCTTCCTTCAGCACACAGCTCTCTAAATCACACACTGTAACATTTAAAGGAAAACCATAAACATTTAAGAAATGGCTGCATAAGCCTGCAATACCAAATCAAACCTAGAAACTTGTTATGACTTACTAGTTCTATACCTGAAAGCAGTGAACAACTCTAATGGATAATGCAAGCCTTACCATACGCAATAGTGATTAAAATAATTACCATGCAAGTTGACTTCATGTTTAAGTTAGAATGATGTGTGGATTTAGAGAAGAATTCAATATCAAGTTACTAAAAGCACATGAATTGGTGTTTTGGAATTCATGTTTTACCACAGCCTCAAACTATGTAGAACAGTTGGCTTTTGGGGTTGGGGTTGTTGTTGCTTTTTTTTTTTAACATCCAAAGTAAACATTTTTTACTAATTCCCCATCTAGGACCTGAACATTATAGTGAATGACAGTTAAAAGAGAAAATGACTATCAGGTCACATATCATAGTCACAGTTAAATTAAGTAACATATTTTTGCTGTCTGGTCTGAGTGACAGATTGAAAAATGCCAAACAGGATTTACAATTTCTGTTTTAATAGCCTAAGAAGTTATTTGTGCATGCAGTGAAGTTCATTTTCTCAGATAGGAGAATGTTTCACCTCCAAAATTTTCCATGTAAAAAGTGGCAAATAATAATAATGTATTACTTTGATATTAAAAAAAAATCATTTTCCTAAAAAAACAACACACTGGCATCAAAGGGAGTTCTATAAATATTAAATGCATCAGAGCAAAAACCTGCAGCCACAAAGACTTCCCACCACAGTGAAATTATCAGCCACAGAGGAAGGCACCGGGCAAGCAATACCAAAGCAAAGCATGAAAACCAGCCAATACCGGCCATCTGCAACCCTGCAGACAGCCCGTTTCTCCTCCTGGCACAAAGGCAAGCTCAGCTCATTTGCTTTAGTTTTTCCATCATCAGAATACCCTGCGTTTCTGTTACTAAATATTTGTGAGGGTCCTTGCTTTTATTACTTTTCATCACTGATGGACTCCACCTTATTGTCTATCAGGGAAGCAACCAGGTGGCAACCTCAGCGCAGGGGTGCTCGCCGCCTGGGGCCCCAGCTTGCAGCCGCAGCCATCAGGGCACATGGAACTTAAGTGAGAGCATCTGAAACATGGCCAGACTCAGCTGTAACGTGGGGATTTTTTGTGGTTTGTTTCTTTGCACACAGACTACCAAGCAGGCAATTAAACAGAGCTAATTGTACCAACTTATATCCAACTATTCTTATGTTTCAGCAAGCTTTTCCCCTTCAGTAATCAGTATTTTGGAAAGATTTATGACTGAAATGGATCAAAAGTTGGCATTTGGGGGAGGAAGTCCTCAATCTTCTCACTCTGTAAAGCGTCATAGATCCAAGGGAGAAAGGAAATAAAGTGACAAGACTTTGGGCTGTCACAGAGGACCTTTTCGGTAGGAAAAAAAAAAATAAATCACAGAGGGTAGCCACATTTGTGCATTTCTTCCTTGTTTTATAAACAGAGAATGGTCCAAGCAATAGGAGCCCTCATACATCAGACACTACAATACCGTAAGTGATTTTCACACCACCACCCCATTCACACATGACATTTGGTAGAACCATCTGATCTGAACCACATCTTCAAAGCATTATGTTATTCCATTTACAGCTATAAAAGTGCTTCTTAAGAGCACTGTATCAAAGCAAAGCACCCTGAAAGGGATGAGAAGATAAGAGAGGATCTTGGTAGACAGCAGCAGCATCACTCTGGTATTCACCTGCGACACCGCAATGCTTCCACGTGCCACAAATTCCCACCACAACACACACACACATATTCACCAGCATCTCACAGCGAAGATCCAGCCAGAAACCCACTAACCCCTTATCCTGCAAGAGCAAAGAGAAAACGAAGCATCCAACATCACGACTTCAGAGGTTCAAGTAGCAGGGAGGAAAAAGCCATGAAAGAAAGAAACCAGACACTGTAAGCAGTGACTAGAGGAAATAAACTGCCTTTAGTCACTAAATATTAAGACAAAGTTTCAGTAATAGCTTAATGAAACATTGCAGGGCTACTAAGTTCAGCATTAAAACGCAGGTATTGCAGAAATAAAATCTGTATATCCCAAGTTATAAAAGCCATAAAGTCAGTATATGCAAACTCAGAATGATGTGTTTTCTTTTTAAACTAGGCATTTAAGACGGATCAGTGCTGCTGAGCTCTGCCAGACTCTTTTCTTGGAACTAGTGACCCCAGGTTCTGAGAGCCCATACTCGCTGCTTTCCCAGCAAGGACACAAAACCTTTAACCACAGTCATTTGAGAAAAGAACTGAAGAGCCATCAGTGGGGAGAAGGAATGATTAACAGCTGCACAGAAAAATTATTAAAGGCAATGAATTATTCGTCCTACCAGACATTCAGAGACATATTTAGTACCTGATGACAATTATAAGCAATTGGGCAGGGTTCAGTCTTCAGCCATAGGCTTACACCACCAGACATTATCAGATCCAGCTCCCAGCTATGGCAGGCAGCCACACCATGTGATCTCTTTATAAACTTATTAAAAACCATCTTCAAACCAAGACATTTTGGCACTGTATCTTCCATTACAAGACATTAATTTCCCAAAGGTCAGAGTCCTTCAAATTTGCAGGCTAAATTGTTCCAGCATTATCCTTTGGCTTCAATAAACTGCTTGCTTCCTCAAGCACTGGGAAGAGCAGACATGTCCTCTCTGCTCCCAGCTCCCATTGTCTCCCCATGGCCCCGGTCACCCCAGTGTTAATATGACCCTCTGCAAAAAGCAAACCCATGACCCGTCCCTTTCAAAAGTCTTTCTTGGGTCACGAGGTGATGACTGAAAGACACCTGAGAGGAGGTGGCAGAGTCACAAGGCAGAAGACAGTATCCCTTCTGGGGACAGATATGGTATTTATCTTTTTTATATCTATATTAAAACTCTTACTGCAGAAGCTATTAGAGGCCTCTAGAAACACATGAACATATGTATATTTCACAAGGAAAATGAGCAATAACTTCACACTAACAGGTTTATAATCTGAAGGATGCTTAATATTGCATACTTGCTCTCCAGTGCCACGATACTTTCAATTAGCTGCCACACTGAAGCAGAAGTTTTCTGCATGTGTTAATAAAACGTCTTGTCACTATAAGCATAAAACACTTTAATATTTTATTCTCTGAAATCAAGCTTCTGAAAATCTATGTTTTATATTATTCTTAGCAACTCTCCTCCTATATTAATTTCAGCCAGCAGTTGCAAATTACTGTCTTATTTTTCCAAATCACAGAATAAGTCACTAGTCAGCAAAAAGATTCTAAAACCTTCCATTTTCCATTGCCAGTGGAGCCCTGGAAATCAGGTATGCAGATTTTCTTCTTCATCAAGGGAGTCTTCACGCAACTTGGGCAAGAAGGGCAATCCCCTCTTTACCAAGAGGTACATTGATTAGCAGATTGGTATTTTACTTCTGACTTTCCAGATATTGCCAAATTGCAGGAAAAACTATAATCCACTCCTTAACATCTATTATGCTTAAGTAGGAAGGCAGATATTAGTGTCCCCTCAACTCCTCCAGTACTAAAATGGAATATAAGGCAAATAAAATCATACTGAAATACTTTCCATGAAAAGCTACCTACACTGAAGCTGAAAAGAGAACTCGCATTGACCCAATGGATGAAGATTTCCCCAGTGTAATTTCTGGATAATGTGGCTAGAACTGCTCCAGCCTGAAAACTAATGGGAAATGGATACTTCCACTTTTCCCCTGCGCCAACAGTGGATCCAATAAGCAGATAGTATTTTTCAGTCTTCCAGATGACACAAGTCACCACCTTTTTCATTTCAAAGAAGAGAACACCCAATGTGCTCAAAAAGCACAATGTAACAGTCAGCAACTATGCGAAATGGCATTAGAAAGGGCTGCCAGAACAACGCCATTTTAAGAAAGTTAACAACAAATTACCATGGTCAGTCACAAAGAGTTACATGAAACAGAGAGTAGTAAAAGTAAAGAAACACTTGGTGGCCCAGCTGGCATTTAACTGGATGTATTTACTGTCAGGAAATACCTGTGGCTACAACTAATAGACTTATGCCAAAGCTCCTAAGAGGACTTACAGACAAGGGCACACTCAACTACAAGAGTGCTGCAACCTGAAAGTGCAGGGCTGCAGGTTCAGTTCAGCCTTAAAGTTTCTCCCCTGCAAATCATCACCATCTTGGGAATCTCCTTGTCACGGAAGGGAAAGCTGGCAGTGCACAAATTGTGCAATGACGGACTGACACAGTTTTACATCCATACTGTATGCCAACTGCATTTTGATGCCCTCAGTGAGCTTTGTCCAGCGATAAGCAGAATTCCTCCTACCTTTGCACAGGTCCATCTAACTTTACAGTCAGTTGTCAAACCAAGCTAGCTAATAGCATTAGTCAAATGCCTGTTCTCTTAAACTGAGATACCATGGCATCTAGTCAGTTGCAGTACCACCCCTCCAAACTCTACCTGTCATTATGTTGGCCTCTGCATTGCTTGAGCAGTATCAACTCTTGGAACAGACAGATTTACCAGTAAATCCTTGAACTGCATCAGAGAAGATAATCAAGCTTCCTGTCTGTCTGCCTCCTTTCAAAGACCACATCTTTTGCAACAGGAACTAAGAATTCAGAAGTGCTGAAGCAATACATAGAGAGTCAAATCCACGCATACATCTATGCTTCTGCCTACCTAGTGATAAACCTATCTAGAAAATGGAGCCTTGCCTAGCTTTAAACTCCTCACCTCAGGTACTAAGAGATATTTTATTGTGGCAGTGCGCAGCTTAGTGCAGATTGCAGGGCTCAACTGAGGATGTAGCCAGCTTCTGGGTTTTGCAGCCAAACTTCATTTTTCAGTCTCAAAATCCCCTGAATTGGCTTGTTTAAAACTATCTCGCTGGCATCTTCTTGTACTACAGTCAAAGCTAGACTGAACAGTAGGCCCATTCTGACTGGAAAAGAAAAACAGGATGAGAAAGGCAGAGCAGGGGTAAGAAGAGAAGGGATCTTTTTGTTCCAGCATAGGCAAGGCTGTCAAGGCGAGTGGGGAAAAATCTGGTCCACAACACACTTGTACTAGAAGGCCAACAAAATCAGGTTGCTCCTACATATATCCATCTAGGAGGAGAGCAGCTCACAGAAATAAAAGATTTAAGACAGATGCAAGCAAGCCTTGGTTTATTCTCAGGCTTCCTTTAGGCTCCTGCCTCACTGTTCATTGTGACCCAACATAAAGTTACTGTTCAATGTATGTTTTAATTTTTAACTCATGTACATCAAGTCTAGTAAAACCTGCATGCGTATTTTATGGAGAGCTTTCTCTCAGAATTGTGACAACTACCAATGTTCCTTTATTAAAACTGTTACCTCCCATGTTTTGGTTAATCAAATAATTAAAGGTTTCTGGGGCTTTTGTAAGGCAAGATGAGTTTTACATAGGGACGGCATACATTTTCCCCCTGTTTGAACAATACAGAATCACAACGTTCGTTAAGACACCCAGAAAATTGTTTCACTAGTGGTTTAAGACTTATGCACTATCAAACAGATTGAGGGATCAAATTATTCTTCTCTATTATTGCAGATAAACTGTATGAATCACCAGTATTGGTTTACCAGTATTAAGGCAAACGGCTACTGTTATCGGCTACCAAGCAAGGTTAAAGAGACATTACAGGGATTTGGGCCGAGAATATAAATCTAGCTGTATTTACCTATCTATATATCTCACTGTATCTTACCCAGAGAGAGAGGGATCTTCAGATTAAATATGTTTACGTCACATATAAGCCTTCCCAATACCTCCCTGTTCTATTTGGACAGGGAGAATTCAGATTCAAGAAGTGCAACACATCTGGTAACCTAACCTACAACGTGCGTAACTCTATTGACAGCAGTTGTCTTTTTTTTTTGAAAGAGGAAAGCAAAAGAACAGAAAAGATGACAAAAAGTGAACAGGTTTGGTCTCTCAAGCTCACATCAGAATTTTGAGTGCCCAACCTATCTTAACCTACAGGAAGCAGACTCAAAGTGCCTGGCAATTGCCCTCTGAGAATCTGAGCCTTTCAGTACTTCTCTTAGTTTTAGGTATCTGCCGTAGCCACTGTTAACAATCTCATTGGAGCTTGCACACAGCTACCTGACGAAAGCATACAGAAAAAAACTGTATTAGAAACACTCATTTACCAGAACCATTATCCACAGTTTGTCTTAACTAGACCGTAATCCCTCTAGGTGGTGCGTTTGTAAAGCATCCCACAGCATCAACCTGGAGAACTACCACAGCGTTCTGGGGATCTAGCAATGCAAATCAGCAATGCAATAACAAAAAATGATTCAAGAAAACAGTGTGTCTTCTTCAAGTCTCTGGAAGGTTTGCAGAGCGTACCAAGGTGACGCTCAGCATATTAAGACTACTTGGAGGCATTTATTATAACAGCATAGACACTCTGAAGAAGAAATTTTGTCACAATCCTATAAACACCAAGAATGAATTAAGAGTATCCAGGGTGGGGGGATCTCCTTTCTACAAATGCCTTTCTACAAAGGGCATAGGTATGGCAAGCCAATCTAAAAAGCCCTTAGTGTCTGTTAGATTCTCACATGCTAATCAAAGCTCAGAATTGAGTAATTTTAAAGAAAAAAAGGTTCCTAAAGTAGACTTGTGCATAGGCTAGAAGCTGCTGCTTCCACACCCCTCCCTCTGCCCCCTCCCCATCACCTCTCTCCAGCATGCTACAGGTACCCCATTTACTTTCCTAAATCCCATCTGGATTCCTGCCTCTTACACAAATAAAAGCACTCTAGTGGCTTGCCTCGATATTCTGAGAAGGAGCTTCAGCTGCTCTCATTTTCAACATAAGCATGCTGCACAAAGACCATCAATCAGTCCAGTATGGCCAGTGAGATGAGGCTCTGCTGGGCCCCTGGCTGGTACTGCAGGTTCTGCAGGTCTCCAGCACACCACAAGGGACAATGAATGCACACCTCCACTCAGCTAAAACCAACAGGTACAGAGAGAAGAGCCTGTCTGACAAGCCAAGTTTCATCTAGAAATGCCTTTTAATCCACTAACCCTGAAACCAAATGCTGTACATCCACTGCAGCTTTCCAAGACTTTGGCAAACAGCCCTGAATAAACCTTTTGGGAGTTTTTATAGAGGCCAGACACCCACTGAGACATGCATGAGAAATGCGTAATACACAAATTTTTTTTTTTCACTTCTTGGATCTTTAAAAGAGACTAGACCAGGCATTTTTTTGGCAGAAATTAGAGACGTATTTAAGTCCAGAAACTTGCCATGCAAAAATGAGTTTATTCGTCTCCAGCCAGGCTTCAAGTAAGATATATAGGTGTCTGGGGCTTTTTCCTTCATGCGAAACTTCATTATACAACTTCATTATACGAAGTTAACACAAGAAAGTTAACATGGCTGTTCACTGAGGAAACCTGATTGCAACTCTTTTTTCCCCCTCCATATGGGACAGCCCTAGTGTTCTGGCATCGCACAAGTCAGACACCAAGTCTCCCTCCAGTTTTTTAGCTTTGAGAGCACTTGCAGTTTCTTGTCTCCTGCGCTCACCAAGTGACCACTGTTTGCATAAGCAAGGAACACATTTTCCTCTTCATTTACGGAACCAGAGTCTGTCATAGATTCATAGACATAACTGACAGCAAAAGTCAATGCCTAGAAGTTACTGTGGCCACCTATACACGCTGTCAGATACCAATCCAGAGTTTCATCAGGCTAAAAAAACACCCATGGAAAGGTTTAGCATGACATAACTAAGTAAGAGATATTCCTAGAAATCTTTTCTCCTCAAACTCTGCATCAGCTTAGGCTCACATAACTCATCCAGTCAGTTCCTCCGTTTTGTTTACTCCCTTTGAGATGCATCTCAAGCTTCAGCTTTTAGTTTAGGGCACTTAAGAATGCCACTGTTAAAGAGGACTGGCTGGTTAAGCCACAAACAAAAAGCTGGCTAAAAGCAGTTCCAGTATCATCTGAAATTTGGTTTCACCTTTTTTTTGCTACGCAGCTCCCTCCAAAAACTGTATTAACCATGTCAATAGAAAACAGAAATTCCCTTGGAATCTGAAAAGTGCAGTTCTGCAGCCTTGTACCATATTTGAGAAGAAAATGATGTTCAGCAGGAAATACATGTTACAAATTAAAGAAATGTGAACTGGATTGCTTTTCTCCATTTGAACAGATTCAGATGCCAATACCAATAATGGGAATTTCCTTCCCCTGCAACTGACTCTTCTGCTTGAGTTTACATCAACACAGATCAAAGAAAAATGATTTTACTATATTTGGAAGCCTCATTAGAGAGGCTTGCAATAAAACGAAAGCTTGGCTTCCAACAAGTGATGATCATATTGTTTGAAAATATTCCATTTATTGACACATGGCCAACTTCCCTGAGAAGCAACAGGATAGAACATTTGACAGTGCTGCAGTGAATCATCTTGGTGACCTGCACAAATTACACATGATCCTGGAAATCCAATAAATTGTCTTCAACATACAATATTCGAGTGTGGTCCTACTTACAAGAAAAAAGGATCTAAATGGAGAGACAGCAAATTAATAAATGTTTTTTATTATACAGCATACAGAATAATATTAATAGCTGATGTGAACATTGGAGGACACACACAAAAAACCCCAACCACACACCCTGGCCAAAAGCCTTACCAAAAGGTTCAGATAAAAGAATGGAGTTTTCCATTGATCTCGATGGATGGGGCTGCAGTTTGAGGAGTTGGAAATCCAACACACGGAACAAGGTACTGCTGCCAACCTTTTAATATAAAGGCAATGTGGGTCATGAAGATTCATCAAAATACACCAAAAACTTTGAGCAGGGATCGACAAAGGATTGTTATACATAGGATCAGCCAAGGTCAGAAACCACAAACTTGAAGCTGGAGCAGAGATTAGACCATGAGACAAAAAGTCTCCACCACTCACGATAGTTTCTGCACCTGAAAAGGGCAAAACAGTATCTCCGAGGAATTGCCACCTTAACTGGTGAAAATTCCCTGTCCTGGTGTCCACTTCAGAGAAGCACACCTCTGTGCGTGTGTTATGAACATATCTATTTTATCAGGCATTTTGTCTCCTTTACATTATACTGAAGTTTGCCGTTAAAGAAAGATTAAAATCCTTCGTATTTCTTCCAGTCCATGGGCTTCTTGCTTTAGGCGGTGGCATATGTATAAGTCTGCCAGAACACCAATTTTCTTGTTTGCTTCAGTGGATTGTTTACAGTGCAGTAAGAGGGAAAAAAAAAAAGAACCCACTTTTATAAACCATAAAACACAGCTACTGCCTAGTTTTTATCCAAGCTGATAGACAAAACGCACATCCCTCCATAAGGTAAAGTGAATGACAGAGACAGTCGTTCTTCAACATAAATCCCGTTCACTCACAAGAAATTTAGAGCATCCTATCACTCTGAACCAATTTTTTCCAATGAGCCTCAGCCCTTCTGCAGGCACCACTTCACCCAAGAAGATCACCTTCAGAGCTCTGTCTTGGGCCAAGTGAGTACAATATCTGCCTTGCTGTCTCCCACACCCCTGACCCTCCATGGCACATCTTGCTACTAATCTCTCTCACACAGACACACTGGGGTACACACACACACAGGGTGCTCTAATTAATCCTGCCCTTGTTTTTTTCATAACTTATCCTAGACAGCAGCTGTTACACCCATCGTTTCCATCAGTGACTGAGCACATGTGTTTTAACACAGCAACTTTCCCAAATTTGGCCAGGACACGCAGAAGCTGATATTCAACCCCGAAAACGCTATTACATTCTCTAACCAGACTCGGTTGTAGTCCAGATCCGGATCTGCTGGGAGGTCTGCTGCACTGCATAACTGGAAGAACCAGACAATTTCTTGGGCCTCCTCAGATTTTCTAGAAGCTGCCTCAACAAGCTAAATCATACCATCATACCAGAGCTCTGTTACTCATACCCTGTTCTCCCTCTCAGGAAAAAAAAAAAAAAAAAAAAAAAAGCCTAAGGCCAACAGTTCAGCTGCATCTTTTACATTCGTTTCCCTTTATGGACTTATCTAGATTCCCTGGTACCTGCCCCTCCCCATTACAACATTGGTTTGATCACAACACGCTGATGAGTTTGTAAGATAACCTAAACCCCTCTTAAAGGGAAAAATAAGAAGTTACATTTCTATTCTAATCTACCAAATTTTCATTGTCGTTATCATTGCTAAGGAGGCGGACGTATAAACAGCTGATCCAGCTTTTGAGTAGGAACTGGAAAGGCGGACACAAAGAGCAGCAGCTAGTTGTTTTCCTCTGGGTTATTTCTGTCCAGTTCCGCCCTGAAACTCGCTCTTCAATCCCAATAATTGGCAGTAACTAATTAGAAGGAAAAATGCAAGCAGTTTATTAAATGTTTGATTAAATGCTGATTACATGTTTGACTAAACATGATCACAGAACAAATCTCCCTTGGACAAGCGTACTTGTTTTCTCTTGCTCACTTCTTTTGTTTGTAGACATAAGAGATAAGAACTATGGAGATGATGCTCTACCACACACTGGGATTTCAAGCCTATAGGTGACTGCACAACACAAGGCAAGGAGAAGCTGACGATTGCTCTGCTGTTTCAGGTTGCTTTTCACATTGCCCATCGTCGGATGCATGCTGCTAACTTCTCACGTTCTCTCCTTAGGGCTTTGACTGGGGGGTGTCATATGCAGGATCAGCTCAAAGATACTGCCAGAATTACATCACAGGTTAACTGGAGATAAAATCAGCATAAAAGAAAAGGACTTGCAGAAAGGTTCCAACTTTTAAATTGCTGTCATTCTGAAATATGTACAAGGACTTGAAGAATCCTTTTACATGGGGGAAAAAAAAAATCTGCGTTAAATAACAGCTTCAAGTGATGTTGAGAATTATGGATGTTTTGGATGGATCCTTGAACTATATCTGCTGAGGAAAGTGATTTTTGTTCATTCCATTTCCTGTCACTTAAGAGTTATCGAGTAACAGTTAATGAAAGTGACTGAACCATGTAATACTTATAGAATTTTACACACAGAGAAACATACGCATTTACCTCTCAATCTCTTAGTAAAGTAAAATAACATTTCCTCAGAATATTTCCAGGAATTCTTGTCTGTGAGGGCAAAAGAAAATCCTTGACCAAGTGTCTGCTTTTACACCCTACTAGCACATCTATCTGCAACAGGAAGATTTCTTATCCCAAGAAGTCTTTTTTTCCCAGGCAGCAGGTTTTCACAGCTCTGCGCACATCAGATCCCTGCAGTCAGCCCTGTTTCATAAAGAAGGAGGCTGCTCCACACCCAGCTTTGCGTAACCCCCTTGCATGCAGTTGCTCGGCCTCACTGACTTCACCCTGGCACTGGGTAGGTATTATCTGCCTACCGGGACTTGCAGGGTTTCATGTTTGGTCAGCACACAGTCCAAGGTGCCACAGTGAGCTGCAAAATACACAGGCATCACCTTAAGGGCAGAAGCTATTCCAATCTAGCAAAAACGTTCTTCTGGAACAATGAAGTTGTGACGGTTATAAAATGATAATCAAACCCTTGCAAAAGTTGCACTCTAAGAGGCCAGATAACTGTAGTTATCTTATCTGGACTACTCCCTTACACTTCAATGAAAAAACTACATCACCCGTAATTATTTTGTCTAATTAGTTTCCAGATAAAAGTAAAAAAAATGCCAGGGTAATAATTTTTTTCCAAGAATAATCTGAACACCTACATTTTTTTCCTCTGTCTGAATTCTAGCATCACCATCCACAATGTGTAAAAGAAGTCTTCCTCCAGCCTGGCCTGCATGTCTCCGTACCACCACGCCAAGGCAGACACCAGAAAAACATCACCCCCATCCCACAGACAGCTCTCAGACCTGCAGGGCTGCAGACCATCCTCCACAAGACACAGCCAACCAACAGCTCATCTATGTCAGTCCAACGGTATCAAGGACAGACAGCCTTGGTTTTGCAGCCGAATCCTCTCTCAAGGCTTCAAGAGAAGACCAGCTTCAGTGTAAAGTACTAAAGCAGAAATTTTCTGAACCAACAAAAAGCACTGGCCTACATACTGGTGAGACGTAACACCTATGGTTCCAATTACTGATTTCAGATAGAGTTTAAAACATCAGCTCTGTGCCCCAGGGCACTTTTAAATCACAGACCCTACTTACAGAGATACACTACAGCTTTATTTATATCCTTGTCTTACTTCAGGATATTCAGTCAAAAGTGATGCTGGAAAGATAACTGACCACTTCATTATGATTTTATTCCACTGTTTTCACATTGTGGTGCTCTCCTTAGAAAAATCTTTTTTCAGGAAGACTTTCCCTGGTGATGAATAACTTCTCTACTCGCATCACCAGGAAAAAAAAAAAAGCCTACAGACAAACAATTCGGAAACGAAAGGGAAAAAAAAAAATCTAAAACTGCATTTTTGGCCATTTAAGGCTATGAACTGAGAAAGAATGAACAAGCCCTTATGTCAAGACAAAACAAAACTGTAATATTGTTAAAAGCAGGAAGACTTCTCTTTTCCAAGTATTTGTCCATAAAATATGTCACTGTAACTAAGGCCCTAACCCACAAAGTTTTGCATCCTACCTAACAATAAACTGCTTACAGATGCTTCTAAACATAACCTGCATGCTAAACTTGCCATTAAACTCCTCCCTCTGCCCTTACACGGGAGAGAACTATAGAATTCATAATATCAAAGGTGAAGTTTCTTCCTCAAATTTTACCACTGCCTTGCTGTTAGGATTGCTCAAGATGCACTATCTAATGTCCCTGCCCACCTACAGCCACACAGTTCTTGTGCTGTAATTTAACGGCACCCAGCCAAACATCAGCGGTCTTCCACCTTTCTAGTAGTGTAAGGAGGCATGGCAAGCTTATGCTGTTGCGTACCAAACACCTCCACTGATGATGAATGTGGTAGGAGAACATGGGTGACAGAAGCTGTGGATGAAGCTTGCCATTACAGAAACTTCCACAGCACTGCTCTTTCTCACCTCTTTTCTGGGTTTTGCAAAAGAGCCACGTGAGCTCTTGTCTGTAAGGTGCCTCCCCTTGAGATGTCTGCTGTTGTATGAGACAGCTACAAGATTAACACTGCAGTAATCTATCCTAGGTAAGATCCCACTAGAACCAAACAGCTTTTCTCAAACTACTTCCACAAGGCAGAACTATATGCTAAATCCTCTGATTTTTGTCACCTCTCATTGTAGGTCCTTATCAAAATAGCCAGTCAAGCAAAGGCATTTACAGTGCCGTGCTGCTTTACCGTGGGTAACAGCAATCCTTCTCTGTTGTTGATTCCATGACACTAAAAGCAAAATCACTGTAAATCATTTAATACTTGTACAGAGAGATTAACTGGTTTTGTCTGGAAATGAGCCTTACTTGGGAAGGCATTCCTCCCACATGCACACATTAGAATCATATGAAGAGTTGCATTCTATCCATCAACTCTTCCACTTGCTATATACCTTCTACATGAACATGCAACAGATGACAGTTACTTCCCAGTAATTAAGCCACAGAGAAGATTTCCAAGGCGTTCTTGAATAACTAGCTTACCAGATTTTCCATGAACTGACACCATAACATAATTAAAGCTACGGAGAACTACCTTGAAGTAGTCAAGCTGTTCCTCTGAAAGCTCTCCTTTATGGCAGAAGTTTGTCTTTGTTCCAAAAGCCCAGATACAAAGGTGTTTTTAAAGAGCTAAAGTTAGAACTCAATTTTCAATGTACAGGTTACATATGAAACAGGTTTCAAAACTGATAACCTCTGAGGAGGACATACTGAGTACCATCAATGCCTCAATCAGAACACATCCCAGGGACAGGAGGCTGGGACCATAACCTCTGCCTCTCATGCTGGCCCTCAATATTTCAGCTGATGCGTTTTACCCTCCCACACACCTCACTTAAATACTCCTTGGAGCAGTAAAGGCTTCCACTGGCTGCATCCCGCAGGCTCAGGCTCAACAGTTATCCTGGACACTTCTGCATCTCACTCCAAAAGGCCCATCCATCCTACACTCCTTTTGTGTGGAAAGAACTACTCCTTCCACGTTCATCCTGCAGTACCCACTCCCTCCATTTGCTGTTATTAGAAGCCTTGAACATGACATCTGCTCATTTTGGAACCCAAAGACAGCGAGCTGAAGAGCCCTCAGTCTTGCCAATCCTTGCCTGGGAGGGTACTGCAACTATTCCAGTTAGTCTCTTGCTCTGGTGATACAAGGTAGCAGCTGTGGTCCCGGCCTTTCTGTCTTCCACAGCAGGGTAGTCTGGGAGGAAAGAGAAAAGCAGCTGCTAGGGACCATTCTATCTTTCACACCCAAGACAACCAACAGTGAGCTTTTGAATGCCACTGATCATTTTGGACACTGTCTACCACAGTCTGGCACCTGTGGGGCAACAACAATCCTGAATTTCATAGTTTTGTGGTAATGCTCAAGACTACAGTTGGATTAGCCATCCTGGGCTAATACCATCACGAAATAGTCCATTCAGAATGGGAACTACTCCAACAGCCCTTTACCACTTACCACATACCTGACTGATGGACAAAGCAGTCACAGCTTTGCTTAACATAATTTCTTCAACACAAGTGGGACCATACAGAAATCCTTCCGAAGGATTTCCAAAGCCAAAATAAAAAGACGACATTGAAGTCTCCTCCTGCTGAAAGAAAAAAAAAAAAAAACAAACCAACAAACACGCACGACCTGAAAACCACACCTTAGAGAAGCAAGACAGAGTGGGCAGAAAGAGCAACCTCCAACAGGTCAAGGGCACGGGAAATCTATGGGACACTGTCAGTCTGAGCATAAAATAAGAATACGTGTAATAAGGATCTCCTGAAGCCATATGTATTACATCAGGGCAGGAAGCCATTACTAGTCCACAAGTAATCCAGAAAACCATGGTAAAAGTTTTTCTCACAGCAGAACAATTCAACAACCTGAACTTCCTTGAGAAGGAGTAGGAACTGCACCCCAATTTAAGTGCATGCATAACCCCTTGCCTTGGATCTGGAAGGGTGTTTACAGCAGCTCAGAGCATCACGCACCCTGCTCTGATCACCATGTCCGTTTTCTTTCCCAGTCGTGGCTGACAGCTTTCCATTTGAAAAGCAACCAGGAGAAGAGGTACAGGGCCTTGTTGTCTAAAAAGCCTTCATTCTGTTTGGGGCATTTTTTTCTCTCCCATGAGTGAGACCACTCCTTGAAATTTTTACATACACAGAGATTAACTGAACACACTATGTTCTGCAGACATACTGTTTGCAGTCCTGTAGGTGAGACAGCCAACATAAACAGAGCTCACCTTAAAATACTAAGCTTCATCTAAAGCAAATTAACTGCCCCCCTTATTTTCATTTGGGAGTGTTTAGATTACACTCGTCCACTTTCACTGCTAGGATGTGACCTGGACAGTGGTTTACAGCTACATCCTCACCTGTAAAGGAAGACCAAAACACTGCCTGTGCTGCTTGCTGGTCACTTGAAAGAGGTATTCTGCTATTTCTCAGGCATCATTTCAGAAGACGCATCAAATGATTCTATTTTTCAGAAAATAAATAAGCGGTCTTAAAATCTCCTAGGAGATCTAGGGCCCCATTTAGAGGGGAAAAAAATAGTTTCTTGGTACAATGGTGAATAGCAGCTTCCTTTAGAAAAAAGGCTGCAGAGCGTACCTGACGTTTTAATTTTTAAATAAGCATAACAAAACCAAGCTGCTACCCACTTCTGATACAACCCTCAGCCAGACAATCATTCAAGTCTTTCAGACGTTTATTACAAGTAAAATTGTGTATAATGAACACAAAGGGGTAAAGACTTCATGAAGAGTCAGTCCCAGTAAACGACTTGCAGATGTGAAAGAAAACTAATCACTTCTCAGAAGGAATTTATCTTTTTTTAGCTCACAGCTAGATTAATAAGTTACATAGCACCTTCTTAGATAAGTTGCTATAGAAATAAGTTTCCTACTTTGAGAGGGTTTTTTTTCCAAAGTTCCCATGTTAGGTAAAGTGTTTTATACCTAAAACAACCCTCCCATTGGCCTCAGCAGGTTTAGGCTCAAGCTCAAATTTATTTGTAGCTTCCAGAGTTTTTCACTTTTCTGTGTTTCGTCAGGTTTTGTGTGCACTTGGAGAACAGCAACTCTGTCTACAGGGCAACAACAGCCTGCTTGGACTTCAGGCACCCACCCAAGAAGTAGAGAAAACCATAAGAAAACAACCCTTATCACTATCACTGTCTCTTCTGGACTGGATTGTTACACAGCCTCCTGGCTCCTTTTCTCTTCTTTGCTTTTCAAACTATAGCTTCATTTTCACCACGAATTAAAATGACCAAGTTAGGAAAGTCAATGCAGGAAGATGAAATCTTAGCTTGGCAAAAGCTGAGTAATCACCTACTCTGCATATGATAAACTGAAATCATTTACTAGTTAAATAGGTCCGAGAGAGAACAGCGGTTAAGAGAGCTAGAATTGTTAAGACACACTGGAAGCCTCAACGACCAGGATCAATGATAATTCTTTTACAGAAATCACCAATGAGGAGGAGACACATTTTAACAATTTGAATTTTAATTTTGAACTATGCTTTGGAATAGATAGATGCGAATTAAGAGCTGATGACAAATGGCAAGACAATGTAATAAACCCTTTGGCTCTCATTTGAGATCCAATGATCTATGAGCAATTTGCAGTCAGTTCAGCCACATGACAGCATTCTGACAGGTTGGTATTATTTCTGCATATGACAGGTAGAAAAGGAATTAAATTGGGAAATTCACTGATTTGCTTAAGTTAAAACAAAGTCTATTACAGAGCCAAAAGCCAACCCTATTTTGGCTGCCAGGCCTATGCCTGATTCAAGAGACTTTTCTCTATCCACTCTCTTGGATCTGAGAGTATTCCTTGATTTGGAAACTCCCTGTACCTCTCCCCCCAAGTGAATACATGAAAGACATCAAGATTTAAACACATTTCCATTTTTGCAGCTCATCTACATACACCTAAGACTTTACCATACTTCAGAGCTGTCTGGGCAGCATGCTTCAGAAACCCAAATGTATAGTCAAACTATACATTTGCAATACAACAGGAAAGAGCCATCTCTCAGGTTCTTTGGGACTGGCCTTGCAGGAATGCCTCTGAGTTCCTGAGCTAGTATAGGCATCCAACACCGACATCAGACATTTTGAATAAACAATTTAATTTCCTGAAGTGTTGGAGGGGAGGGAAAAAGCCAGGGAAAGAATTTTCACATTCAAAGAAATATAGGGAATGGAGGGAAAAAAAGTTAACCCTTTAATAGTTTTTATTTCATCAAAAGGAGGTCAAGCTTTACTGAAAGAGAACCTTCATCCCTGTTCTTATAGAAGGTTCGAACAATTAGCCCCTTGAAGCCAAAGTGGCTGCTGAAAATACCCCCACACAGACATTACTGTTTTAAAGACCGAAAAATATTTAACCAAAAACATTCTCCAGCACAAGCCCTCCTTTGCTGTAATATTAACAGCACTGCTAGGCTGCTCCATTCTGCCTGGATCAGCACCAAACAACTGGCAATCTACTTCGATTTAATGGGAGAGGAAACAGGGAGATTTTACACGGACCACGTGCATTTTCCAGAAACAAATATTTCGTGTTTCAGGTTTCACTACCAGCAGCAGCAAGCATGCTAAAAATCTGTTGTTACAGGGAGCTTTCACACCCACGTATCAGTCAACATAAGAAAAGGTGGCAGCAGCACCAACAAGTAACAGGAAACTCAAATACTATACTTGGTCCTACAAAAACATTTCAAATTATGCTACCGGATACTTCGCTGGGCCAAGTAGGCATTCAGAGCACTTTCAATGGCATCGTAGTTGCATGTTTTAATTACTACCTAACACACTTTTGATTCTTGGCCATCAATCGTTGTTATCAAGCCATTACATCTTTTAAGTGCCTGCTCTCAGTAGTTATGGTGCAACAAAGCAAAAGTGAACCAGCAAGAGGTCCACGTGTTGATCCCAGGTTTGCCACCAAATTTGTGCCACTGTGAACAAATTCAATTTCCATCCGTTAAAAAAAAAAAAATTAAATCTGAACACCAGGTATATCCAGTTCCCAAAGAATCCAACTACAGAGATTTCCAACAGCTTCAGAGGGACCTGGATTAGGCAGAGGTCTGCAAACATGCTCTGCTCTCACCAAGGTCAAGAAAACTCAGCACCTTAACAAGTAGGAGCTTTTGAGAATATCAGCCTAATTCATATGCAAGGATTAGTATTTTAGGAATAAGTACTAGTACAAAGAACTCAACTCCCATCTAACTCATCTACAGAACAAGAGATTTAGAGATGTTGATCTTACACATCAGGAAACAGCTTTGCCCAAGAAGAAATCTGAGGTAAAGCTGCCTTAGAATAAGTGACTTTGTTTCCAAATTCTTTGCCCAAGCTACGAACCAAGCATTTTAATTAAGGCCTCCTAATTGCAGTTAGCATAACTTGGGGGTAGGGGGCAGGGAGGAAATACGCTTTTCCACAGTCCACTTGTACCAAAGCTGACAGACAAGCAAAGAAAAGTAACTTTAAAAATACACGTTAGCTGCAGTAAATACTGTACCCGTGTTCTGTGGTTTCAGAAACACATTTTCCTCTTTGAAGACAGCTCTTCTGTCTGATTCTACAGACCTTTTTCACAATGACAAACAGGAGAAACTAGGAACAAGGGAAAATCAGGGAATTACGCCGTTAACATAGAAACAGCCACAGCACCTCAGACCGAAGGTCCGACCTACTCTGCCTTTAGTGTGGCTGTTCTCTCTGTTCTGTAGCCAAAGACACAAAAGAAACATCCCAAAATACTGTTTTTCTTCAGTGATCTCTTGCAACTAGAGCTACACTGTTTCATTACCACTGCAACAATACTAGAGGAAAAGATGCCAAAAAGGAATGGGATTAAGCATTATATTTTAATAGATGATTCAAGACAAACAAGAGATCAAATCACAGCACAAAAATATTGTGCCAACCCCCACCCAAACAATACCTATTGTGAGTCAAGATGCAGCTGATCAGGAAACTGCTTAACACAGTAGCACAAAAATGAAGAAAAAGTTTTACTAGGAGAGCTGGTGGTTGGCACAGCACACATGGAAGCGATAATCTCCTGTAACCGTAATTCTGTACTACACACCTGAGTTTACTTTAGTTAGAGAAAAAAGACATAACTCCCCAACGACCCTATGCCTTCCTCATTCAATCACTTCTGGCTCCTTTGGGCTCCGAATGTCAGACCCCTAGTTGACTCAAATGAGCACTTGCGTCCCACCAGCCTCTTAGAAACATTCACAATTAAAACACAGCAGCTGACCAGCATCAATTAAGTAAAGTCTTCTCTGCTCTCCACAGCCTTCTCAGGGAGACATGAGCTCACATGCTAAAGGTCCATGCAGTTTGATTACAATACTCAGGACCAGCAATAACCTGTTACATACTTGATGGAAAAGATGGCCAAGAGAGGCTTTAAGTTAACTTCAAACCATAGTAAGATCCATCGGTTTTACTGCAAAAAAGCAAGTTCTGATCCACAAGAAAGCTCTACGCTGAAGTGCAATGCTATTTGAGAACAGGCAATCCATCATTAATAAGCAACAAAATGATGAAGATCAATGCCCTACAGCACACATAAAGAGTAAAGCTACAATCACATTGTACTAACAAAGGAATCGAAAGGAAAATTAGCTAGACAGTTCTTGAAACAAAGTTAGCCGCAAACAAAAGCAATTTAAACTTGGGGATGTCTATGACCAAAGATTTTTCACTCCACTGAATTGTGAATAAAACAAAATTCAAAGCACAAGTTCTCACAGATGCTGAAAACCGAGGGCCTAAAATAGCATCAGAAAGAGAAAGAAAAAGAAAATGGAGCTTCAGCCCCCCCACCTAGCAGAAAGCTTGTACTTTCTATTCCTCAAAGCATGCTAAAATTTCTGTTCTATAAAGGCCAGGAAAAAGAGCAAAAACCCCTACTCTCTTCAAAATTCACTCCAGCCTGGATAGAGTCCCTGGACTTTGATCTATTCCTTGAGACAGAAGGAAAGGTTACACCAAAATGTCAAGCCCCAACCAGAGCTTGTCCACCTGCAAATAGATGTCCTTCTTCCTATAGCCCCAGCTCCCACTTGCAGTCCATGCGACCAGGAACAGCTAAATCATTTTCTCTCCATAGATTAAACCTGCTTTAAAAGGTGTCAATTTTGAAAAAGAAAACTTCTGCTGAGTGACAAAGGGATGCTGTTCAATTTGATTATCACGTACTCTTTGCACAGCACACAGAGCTTTAACCCAATGTACTGGCAACAATAATTGTTCCTTTTTACTCTTACGCTTTCCCCTTTTCTGCCAGATAACCGGGTGCAGGTCAGCAACTACTTTTTTTTTTTTTTTTTTGCCATCAGCCTTTCATCAAAATAGTAGACTGACTTAGATTCTTTTTCCCTTTCCTCCCTCACATACACTTATGCACACTTTTACAGTTTTCTTTCAGTGCCTGAAAACTACCAGATTGACAGCTCCAGTGAATTAAGCTCCCTCTTTGTCGGCAAAACAAGAGCAGCACCACAGGCAACCTCAGAACAAGCTCCTTCTATCCTCCTCTTCCCACCTCTCCAACGAGCAAGCATATCTAAATGCTGAGCTTCGCACACAGCTCTATCATACCAGGGGCCTTGTAAAAAGCCTCTGATAACGTGGTTTACCCAGAGTATCTCACAGGAGACTAATGTTAAAGCCATACGTGACGGACACATCATGAGTCGACACATTATCAGCACGCACCTGTGCCAGACAGCACAGTAACTCGAAAACCATGAGGCTGGCCTGAGTGCACGAAGTCTGTGCTTAAAGACTGACTGGCAAAGAAAATCCATTTTAGACAATAGTGCGAAAGAACGCTGAGTTGAGGCAACTCTTAAAGCCATACTCGAAACTACAGAAAGGCACTGTTAACTGAAAACAAACAGAAAGACCAGAAAAATTCAACGCGTTCAGTACCAGACAAAAGATGGGTGCAGATTTTATTTGAAAATTAATTGTACATTTGGCACAAATGCTACAGAGACAGAGCTTCCATTACTATTGCAGTACTAATATTGTACTTCACTTTGGAGCGCACTCCTCTGCAGTGTTACCACTTAACCTGGTCAGGCAGCAAACGTGGGTCTGGACACTGTCCTCTCTTCCATTACAAGACGGGTTTAGGTTCTACAAAACCCTCTACTGCCGGTTGTAAATGCACTAGGTGAAGGTAGAAGACGGCTCCTAAGATGTACCCAGGCGTTAGCTCCTCCTCCTCTCTCTTTTGCAAGCTTTTTAACAGGAAAGTCTTTACTCTTTGGGGAAGAGCTTTTGACTTCTGAACTTTTTATGACATCTTGACTGAAATGATTTTTCTTTCATTGGTCAAGAGCCAGGGTGTTTTAGTAAAATGAACATGTATACACTTAAAAATAAGTAATGCCTATTCCTTTACAGGTTAAAAAAAACCAAAAACACAGCAGAAGCAACTTTATATTTGCTCGTGTTTTACTCACAACCAAACTAGAGAATAGCCAACATGTGTGAATAGCATCCTTACGTTTCTGTGATGTCAGGAACGAAAGTAAGTTCAAAAATGCATTAAAAGTTTTATGTGGAGCAGATCCATGGACACAACTGCTGCCACTGCAGTCTGTAAATCACTGACTGGCAGAAGGCAAGAGGGTCTGCAGAAGGGAAGGTGAGCACATTTGCTCTGTGCCTCATACTTTCTCTAAGCATCTGCTACAGCCACCATCCAGGTGCCAGCTGGCCAGGTTCAGGTCTATTTGGCTGGCCCCACGCCCTTCGGCTGGCCTGTCAACCAAAACAACTCCGAGCAGTTAGGACCTCTGCTCCGAAACAAGACATACTGATAAACTTGTGCGGGAGAAACCTTGCCATTGCCCCGTGCTACCCCCTCACCCTTCAAATGGCAGCAAGGAGAGCCCATACCGGCTGCACCAGTACCAGAGCCCAGCGACGGGAGGCAGATGGACCCTCAGCCTGTAAAATCTCCTGAACTGAGATTGAGTTTTTGTAATACAAAGGAATAGCACGTTCCTGAACAAAGAAGCATCTACACACAGCTTTTATGACATGCAGACAGAGCTAAAAAGCAACAGCTTCATCCCTGTGGTTTGTTTTTTAACTACAAGGAAATAATCAAGATTCTCATTGAAACATACATGTCTAAGAAATAACACACCCCATTGGGTTTAAATGTTCATTGCTGGGCTCGCTAAAACAGCGTATTGCTGAAATAGGTGTCATAGCCCACCTACACAAATTATGACACTTTCTACCCTTGTAGTAAAACCATGCTGACAAGATAAGGAATAAGCCCTAGTCATTACACCAATTCTTGTAACCACAAAAGTCATTTCAGAGTGGCAGGGAGAAAGGACTGCAGTGCTGTGTCTGCCAATGGGGCAGGCGTGGCATGTCACCAGTGGACCTTTATGCTATCATTTCCTTCCAGCGTCATTAATCACCCCAGACATCACTTGTTCTATCAGCTATTAACCAGTTGCCTCAACGCACAGATAACTTTATCAAGGTTAGTCAGTAAGAGTCATTACTAAGCACTACTACATGCAGTGCCCAAGGCCTTGTTTCCAAAGAATCCTCTGAACTGTTTCCTTCTGCTGTAAGAAAACACATTACACTAGTACAGGTACCTATCCATACCTAACATCAGGGGGGAAATTACAGAAAGTAGCAAAAGTCACCAGCACTTTAAAGCACATGATATCAGAAAAGGACAACTACGTTGCTTTTGGCCAAAATATTCAACTAAAACCAGGCCTCTTAAAGCACCGATTTTTAGCCCATTAGCATTCTTCAAGGGGGAGAGACTCCCTCAACGTGCATGCACATTGGCGGTGTGGTCTGAAGGGACAAACATGGGCCTTCAGAATGACAGCCAGGAGCATCCCAGCCTCACAGGTCAAGATTTAGTATTTTTTCTTTTGCTACAGATATGTCTCATTCAAGTATTTTTCCCCCTTTGCCAGTGCCATCATGGAGAATTCCGTTTCCCAAGGCAATGCCTCAGGACCCAAACCAAACATGCAGAACCAGTGCGTTACTGAGAGAAAGTACTGAAAACGGCTTGCTGACAAGGAAAGAGGAGTGTGAGCAGTGTGATGAAGAGAGAAAATAAGCCTGTTTTTTTAAGGAGGAAGGACCGACTTCAAATTCTTCCAGGCAAGCAAGCATGACTCGGCAGTATGCGACAAGACAAAATGAGATGCATTATAAATCTTCACTAACTGGCATCTGAGGGGAGAAGATTAAACAGCTCAACATGAACTCAACCTGCTTCCAAGTTCTGGGCCTGGCCCTGCCAATTACATTCCCAAGAGTGCTGTTAGACCTAGAAACATGACTTTCTCCACTCTGCAGATCAGACCCCTGGGAGCCCTCAATGAGCACACACCCTCCTCCCCGCAATCGGTAGTAGCCCGGCTGTGGGAAAGAGCAGACTTCTGCTTTGGTTCCCAATTCACGGGAATTATGTGACAGAATTTGTACGAGTGGCAATCCCACACCGGACAAAATAGCCCAAGCACTGCAGCTGGGAGGAAAGAGAACTACAACTAAGGACATTTTACTTGGAACTAAAGGACATCCCCCCATCAATGAAACTCAGTCATTTTGAAAGCCATTCTTAAAGTATGTGGCTGTCCTCCAAAGAGGATTTCTCTCTGCAGAGAGAGAGAATACTAACTAGTATTTGTGTAGTATTTGGAGAGTTTGGAAGTATCAGCAGTTTCCTCATTGATCATATAAAGGGCGTAACACGGTCTGAGGAGAGTTAAATTCCACTAGTACAAAACAAACCATTGTTATGAGGATTGAACGCTGAACTCAAAAACGAGAAAATGAAGATAACCAGACAGAAGAGGGTTTGTTCCACAGCACTATAGCACAGATGTGCCCATCACAGGTGCTTATTTTATCTATTATCACATTTATTTTAGTGTGTTTCACATGCTCTCCTTCCTTGTTTCCTTGGAATACGTTCAAGGATGTCACTGCACCAAAAAGTGACAACTGTTGAGATGAATAGCACATTATCTGGCCAATATCACGAGATATACTGTCAATCGGTGCTTCCCAGGTGCAGTACACTAAGGCAGAGCAAATGCTTGCCGTCATCTCTGATACCCCTCGCAGGTTGAGCCTATGTATTTGAAAAAGTTGCATACATTTAGACTGTATGCCTCAACTTCCTGACTCCTGAATTACTAAAGGGACTTCAAACCACTTAAAGTTCACAAAGAACTGTTTCTCAGGCACCTTCTGCACTACTATAGATCGTGCCAAACCAGGGACAGAGGTGACCTCAGGAGAGGTCAGCATCTCTGCCTTGAAATG
The DNA here is from genome assembly GCF_964199755.1 of Larus michahellis. Lineage (NCBI taxonomy): Eukaryota > Metazoa > Chordata > Aves > Charadriiformes > Laridae > Larus > Larus michahellis. Next base: position 39,987,210 of record NC_133899.1, on the reverse strand, counting down.
GGACCAGAGGCCCACGTCATTCCCAGCACATTTGTCCAAACCGGTCTTAGAAGTCTCCAGCGATGAATTCCACTGTCTCCCTAGACAAACACAGTATCTTTTCCACTTACCTACCATCCCTCCTTCTTGGCACAAAGTCCATTACTTTTTGTTCTGCCTACAATGGAACTCGTGAATACACTGGGGGTTTTTTTGAGGGATTGTTGTTTTGGGTTTTTTAATTTTTTTTTCCTACAACAGCTTTTGACAGTGTCCAGAGATCCATCTCCAGCCTCCTCTTCTTTATGCTGAATAATGCAGTACAATACACAGTATTTTTAAGACCTCCGATCCTTCTCACTGCTCTCTTTTGGGCACTTTGCAGCTGATCTGCCTTTTCCTTGAAATGCCGTGCCCCAAACCAAAGGCAGGAGGTGAGGCTACTGCAGCGGCAGCCTTATCAGTGCTGTGCAGAACAGAGGCATTACTTCATGTGCCTTGCAGGCTGTATTACAACTTATGTACCCCAAGATGACATTCGCCTTTTTTTTTTTTTTGTCAACGCTGTCAATTTGTATTCAGCCTGCGATCTGCAAAAGAATGCAGATCCTTCTCTGAAGAGCTGCCACCTCACTAAGCTTACTATTGTTCCTCGCTGCGTACCAGTTCAAACAGTTTGTGGTAAAGGGATGCACCATAAGGAGGACGCAAACTTCCTGAAGCTGAGGTAAATGATTGCTAGATCATGAAACAGAGTTCCTATGAAAGGGTGATTGTTACAGTCACTTCTGTTGCAGAGCGGCTGTGCTCTGTGTTCCCATGAAATGGTTCTGCAAGCGTAACGCAGTAAGCTTTTTGTGAGGAGGATGCCTACCAATAAGTGCTCTCAGAGATTAAGAAAATGCACATATATCCAGTTCTTCTGGGATGTAGAGTCTTCTCTGCAGACTACTGGAAGAATGAGCAAGAACTCAGAAATACAGTGAACTTTTTCTCCAAGAAATACATGGGGGCTTTTGCTCCTGCCTTCAACACTTTTTCATGGCTTAGTATAATTTCTACTATTAGGCTAGTTGTAAGTCCTTGTTAGACCTGATGTCAAAGAAACTTACCCACCCATCCGGCCCCCGGTAACTTCTCATGATATAGTATTTCAGACTAACACAAGCAACAATGGAAGCTATTGATCAACACACGTATGTTTTATTTTTAGGGCTTTTAAGGCTGTAAAAGCTAACTGGCACAAGCCAGGCATTTAACAAAAGTAGTATTTAGGGTTTTTTGTGGGGAATTGGGGTTAAAGAAAATCCCCTGAGTTCCTCCTGGAAAAAAATATGCAATATACTTCATGGTCTGCTATATAAAGAAACAGATTAAATTAATACCCTCAAACCAGCATTATTCTTAAATCTATCTTAAAACTCACATTTAGGTTCTTGTGCACAGGCCATAGCACACAAGAGACCACAAATAAAGTTTACAAGAGAAAAAGAGAGCTCTACAGCACTAACAACAGTGTTTACCATTTTATGGTAGATTTACTAAAAGAGTAGTTTCTCGTATGTACTAAAAGGAGGCTTAACTATCTATCACTGAAATGAAATGTGCAGAAGTGGAAGAATGAATTTAGCTTAAAAAAAGAAAAAAAAAAACAAACCAGATTGAGTCACACAGAAATTTAAATTAGGCATGCTAATATTCTGGTAGGAAAAAAATCATCGTTTGCTATGTTCAGCAGATCGATCTGGTATCACCACCAAAACAGCTTCATCATAACTCAATTAAAAAAAAAAAAAAGAAAAAAGAAAAAACGCACAAAACCAACCCAACCCACCACGGTGACCTGTCATACTCAAGTGGTGTTCAGCACAGGTGATATAAACTCTAACAGGAGCTACATACCCACAGAAAAACACATCCCCTTGCATAAAACCTAAAAGCTGCTGACCTGATGCAGGTAGCAATTCAAGAACACGGTCTCAAGTTTCAGAACAGCCTTCAGCAGCGAGTAGCACCTGTGAACCCAGACCAGGCCAAGAAGCCTTAGCTTCCTGCGTGACAACGAATGAATGCTATCACTTAGTCATGGATGATCTTCCAAGGAGGGAAGATGACAATTTGCCTTGCTCACTAAAAATCAAGACAACTGGGCTTTACTAGAGGCATTCTTAATTACCTCACTTCCATTTAATTCTTTTGTGGGCAGAATTTGATTTTCCTCATAATTTCTATAATTTCCTGAGAACTTTTTCCTTCCAGACACTCACCCTGCTTTTATGAAACACACACAGCACAATAAATTCTGACCATAAATAATATGGACATTAAGATGTACAAGCACAGTTCTTCTGTCTGTCAAACTGCAGGATTTATCATGACACGGATTACATCTTCAGGCAACCCCTCAACTCCTTCACTATTCATTTTGTACATGCTATAAAGAGGAAATTCTGACTCATCATGTATATAGCTACACAGAAAAGTTACCACATTACCATGCAAACTTACAAATTGCACATGGGAATGCTTTTGCCACAAATAATTGAGAAGTAGCTTATTGTTCGGAATGGGGGGACTTTAAGTTACCTCCTCTGGATGAAGCGTATTTCACTTCACCTCATATCACTGTAACTTATTCATGTTGCCATAACCTTACTGCCTGGCATCTCCGTGGCTCCCAGAAGAGACTATATTAACAAATGACATGCAGACCAACTGCTAAGGAAATGGAGGCTTTTACAGAGCAAACAGCCATTTGTAAATGGCTGCACCTTGCTACTCTGAACTGGTGCCAAACACAACTCATTTTCTGAACACATATATGCATTTTTCTGCATCACCACTACTCCTCATATGGCGTGAACAGGAGTCTTTTTATTCACAACGTCCATAGAGACCTGGCAGCACATACATCTGTGCATATTTTACAAAAAGATAATATGGGTATCCAAGAGTCCTTACCACCATCTACAATTCACACCACAGCTCTGTCATCTCTGTAATGGAACAGAGCAATTCCATTTCCCTAACTTTGTATTAGTGCTCTTGCACCTGCACGGTGACAACCATTCCAAGGTCAATGTGATGAGCAGGGAACTGATTGTATTGAGAGTCTTTGCCAACTGCATAACCACTAAACCCAGCCTGAGACAGAGGACGAGACCAAGCAGCTAGAGGAAGGAGGAACTTTTCCTTTCAGTGGTGGCAGGGACACATGACTACCTCAGAGCTACACACTTACACCGCAGGCTCCTAAATTCTCAGTTAGGAGTCCCCAGAAAACCTTGTCTTTCTTTTTAGCAGGTGCACTGGTTTTGGATGGGATAGAGTTAAGTTTCTTCATAGTAGCTAGCATGGGACTAATGTTTTGGATTTGTGGTGAAAACAGTGTTGATGACACAGGGATGTTTTCGTTACTGCTGAGCAGTGCTTACGCACAGTCAAGGCGTTTTCTGCTCCCCACCCGTGAGTGGGCTGGGGGTGCACAAGAAGTTGGGAGGGAACACAGCCGGGACAGCTGACCCCAACTGACCAAAGGGATATTCCATACCATATGACCCCATGTCAGCATATAAAGCCGGCGGAAGAAGGAGGGGGCAACATTTGGAGTTACCGTGTTTGTCTTCTCAAGTAATGCATGATGGAGTCCTGCTTTCCTGGAGATGGCTGAACACCTGCCTGCCAATGGGAAGTCTTTATCTCAACCCACAAGTTTTCACACTTTTACCCTTCCAATTCTCTCTCCCATCCCACTGGGGGGGAGTCAGCGAGCAGCTGTGTGGTGCGTAGCTGCCAGCTGGGGTTAAACCATGATAGCAAGCTATAGATACTCTGTATTTTGCCAGTAGCCAGCTACCTAAAGCTCTGAGACTGTGCCATCACCTTGGTGGAGCTGAACATAAAGACTCACAGGAAAATCTGCTTCAGATGCACAAACCAGACATGTGAACGCTGCAGTCCTGTAAGAGGCCCTAGTCAGGGAACTGCAGCTGTAGCATATATGCTAACATGCAGATAACACTGAGTTCAACACAAAGCATGGTGACCTAGCATCTTTGCTCAAAAGCATATGACAACTTGGCAGTAGTAGCTTCTTAAATTGCCTCCTGACTAATAAACTCACTGAGGAGATAAGAAGCCTGTACTAAGTGCCCTGTTCCACACAGAAGTGCTCAATCCCACATCACAACTCGGTGGGAATGCCCTCTTATCAGCAAGGCTGAGACAGAGACTGTCTACTCCCCAGTGAAACCGTACCGATGCACAGAAAGGAACAGAAGAGTCTTACTCCACTGACGGCTTATGTAGAAAGGAGTCGCTGGGTGGAACCGAAAACCGCTGTGGGAAGCAGAGACCAAAACCGATGACGCACCTGCTCCCAAAGGAATGCCCCTGCCATGGTACTACAGACATGGCACAGAGCTGGAGAGCTCTCAAGGTGCTACCCCAGGGACCACTGACCTTCTGCAACAGGGCTGTGAAACCACACTGCCTTTTTTGCTCACCACACCACTCAGAACTCTGAAAGAGATGTAGAAGTATTAAGGGATGCAGTGGGCTGTAACCCAACAATCTGGGGACCGCTGGTCCGGGCTATAAATGTGGAGGTAGGTATGACCACAGGCACTGCTTTCATCTCCTTGGGGTACACCTGGAGGGCACAGCCAAGGCTCTTATGCTCTACAAAGAATACAGCTTAAGTAGGACGTATCTAATGTGCTGCAGTGAGGAACAAAAGTGCAGGTGACCTCAAAGGCCTTTGATACAAGGAAGATTACCTCGTGGATACAAAATTTAGGTAAAAGTCCCAAACACTGTGTTCGGGCAGGACAACTGCTGTGCCAGTCACACATGTCACCAGAACTTTACATAACGAAGCAAAAACTTTAAGAAAAGGCAGCAGGTGCCTATAAGTTCTCCAGTAACAAAACTGGAAGAATTCAGATGCCAAAATTTAACAAGGAAACCTATTGAAACCCAGCAGCCTAAGCTGCACTTTAAAGACAGATCCAAACATGAGGAAAGTATTTAAGGGACTTACCCAGTCTTTGTGGAGCAGAGACCTGAAGGCAGGTCTGCCTATGCCCAAAAGCAGCACCTTAACTGCTGGTCCACTCACACTCACTCACGACTCATTTCAGCTAGGACAATATAAGAACTTTTCAGCTGCTGGACACAAAAGCTGGAACCACTCTTAAGAAAGCGGTTCAGCGCTTAGGCTCTCTCTCAGAGGATGGTCCAAAGAGATTTTAAAATGTCTGTCCGTGATCCCTTTAGGACAGCCACTAGAAGTGGCTGCACTGGCAGATTTTTCTCATCCTAACAATATCCCTGATTTAAACCCAGCATGCTTCAGAAGTTCATTAGGAGGCTTCTCTTACTTTCCTGCATTGTATCACTGCTTCACTGCAAACCCGTACAAACAAAACTGAACTTTGTAGTCATTCAGAAAGTATATCCCTAGGCAACATGCAAATAAATTCCAAGTAACAGTCACCATAAAGTACATAGAGTAGACAGACATAGACACATAGTCCACTCTAAGGCATGAATCACTGTACAGGAATGAGTACACTTGCCTTATTTCCTACCATACACAATATTTCTGTTAAGATGTACGTTGAGCTTGGCACCGCTTTTTCTACAGCAACAAAAGCTTACAAACACACAAGTAATCAAGTAGATAATATGTATAAAATACTTGAAATCTTTGCCTAAATGAATGCAGCCTCCCATTGGTGTCAATGGAAGTTACGGGCAAGGAAAATAGAGCATCCAAGATATCATCGCAGCTTGCTCCAGTGACTGTACTGATCTTTAAACTAGCTTCTACAGAAAGGCTAGTATTAAACACTTTTTAAAACACCAAAGCATGACTGAACAGACATATCTATCCAACGTCTGTAAATGCTATTCAAAGTGAGCTTAGCCTGTACAGAATGAGATAGCCTAATTTTCATCAAGAAATTAGTAAAGTGTAACAAGAGAGACACTTTGGGGTCAATTTTCACAGTACTGCAAGGACCTAAAACTATTAATAAATCTGTACAGTACACAAAGAAATTGTAGATCCATGTTATGTAACAAAAGTGTAAGGAATTTCTGAAGTAGAGAAAAATTAAGCAGAGAACCGAGTCAAAAAGAGAAACAAGGACAGTGGAGGGCAGAAAGTCAGTTTTGGAGATTCCTACACACAAGCACATAATACCAAGAATGAAAGACAAATTACTACAGAAACTTTTCTGAGATTCCCCTTATTTTCCAGGAACAAAAACCAGCCTATACAAAACCTCAAGTCCCTAAAAATTACATTTTGCTTATGCTTATTAGAGTTAGAAGTATATTCTGGAGTGTCACAAAGACTAACCAAAAATCTCTTAGGCAAGGTCAAAGCACAGCATTATTCATCCCAAAGTATTTTGTTTGGAGAACCACATGAAATTTAAAAATACATTAAACCAGAACCTGTGGCCTTTTCTATACTTTGAAAAACTCTGGTAAGTTTTGCTGAAGTTTGACAGAGAAGATACAGAATGCCAAGAACACAAGCTGATGTAAAAGCTTCTGTTACGTTCTTGAAATAGTTTTCTGTTTCTTCTGCCTCCTTCATCTTTACAGAAAGGAACAAGGGCTGCCAACAGAAATCTTACAGGGACTGGTGGTTTTAGCATGGCATGCTGCAATACAGTGTATTTTATGAGACTTCAAATATATTCTGCAAAGTTTGAACAGGCATCGCAGAAACCAGAACACAGGTTACTTAGAATATTTTCAATTATCAAAATTAATTTCATATACTCAGTATAAACTTACTATTGGAATTAAATAAATAAGAAAAAGCTGTTATTTGGTATCAGAAGCTGTAATGCGTGTGTCACAAGACCTTGGACCCGCATGGAGTTTACATTTACAATTAAATAATAAAATTGTGTAATATACTGCATATATTATCCTCTAAGCCATTCAGATAAAGTCTAATTACAGCAGCTTATCGAACTAACCTTTACCTCTAGGAGTGTGGAAAATACATGGAGTTATATTACCTTCAGACATCCCATTCACGTCTGCGGTAAATACAAGCTCATTCGGGGGTTCGTATAACCTAATTTTATGTGTTTTCACATGACATGAAGGAAAGTTACTCCCACTGATTTGACTCTTTCTAATAATAACTCAGCTTCAGCTCCAAATTTTAGCAAGGTCCGTAGAGAGCCCAAATGAGAGTATTTCACCGGGAATACTAGAGACCGCTCGGGAAGTGCCAGACACAAATTGACCCTGGCAATAAACCCGGGTAAATTTCTGTGCCGGGCCCTCGCACACACACACACAGAGACGCCGGGCACCGGCCCGGACCGAGTTTCCCGGGAGCGTGCGGCAGCCGCCCAGGTGAGCGGGAGGCAGGAGACCTCAGCCCCGTAGGCACCAGCCAGCCCTGCCGCCTCCCGCTCCCGGCGGGCAGAGCCGGCTGAGGGGAACCACGCACCCAGTACAAAACGCTCGAGGGCCGGCGCAGGCCACGGCCGAGCCCGGAGCGGCCCGGCCCCGGTCCCATCCTCATCCCGGGGCCGCCGTCCGCCCCAACTGCCTCGGCGGCCGCCCCGGCGCTCCCCGCGGCGAGGGCCGCCTCCTTACCGGCACAGCTCGGCGAAGGCCTGGAAATTCAGCTTCCTGATCTTCTTCTCGCTCAGCCAGTAACCCACCCGCTTCCCCTTCAGGAAGGTCTGCATGGTGCCGGTACGGAGAGGCGGCGGCCGCCCCGCGAGGATGGGGAATCAGCCCGGGGAGGTGGGGGCAGCCCGGCCACCGCTCGCACTCAGCGCCTGCCAAGCAACGGCTTTAAGAGAAGAAGAGAAAGAAAAAATCAGTCCGTGTCCGGCGGAGGACGCCGGCGCTACCCCCCGCCCGCCCAGCCCTGCGCCGCTGAACCGAGCCAAGCGCAGTCTCCGCCGCGGCGTGCAGCCCCCGGGCAGGCCTTGCCCCGCACCGGCAGGCACCTCACCGAGGCGGGCGGGGAAGGTGCCTCTGCTGGCGGGGAAGCCGCTACCCCCGCCAGCCCGCCCGCTGCCAGCCTCGCAGGCACGCCGCTGCCGCCCGCCGCCCCCTCCCGGCCCGCCTCCGCCCCCACGGACCCCGCCGCCGGCTCGCCTCCGTGCTCGCCCGCTGCTGCTGCTGCGCGGCCGCGGTGCTGCTGCAGCCGCTCAGCTCCCCATTTGCCCCCTATTCGCAGCCGCCTCCACTTCCTCCTCCTCCCCCGGCTCGTCCCCTCCTCTCCCCGCTCCCAGCCCACAGCACAGGGGCGGGCGACCGACGGCAGGACACACCCGCCGCACCGCGGCCCCGCGCGCACCGAGGGGCCTCGCCCGCCGCCCGCCCCGCGCCGCGGGCACGGCGCCCGCCCGCCGCACCGCCGCCAGCAGGGGGCGCCCGGCGCAGCCTTAAAGAGACAGTGACCCTTTTTTCCGGCTGGCGGAGAGCTGCCCCGGCGCGGCCCCTGTCCCGCCGGGGGCACCGGCATCGGTCTGGGGCGGATCTTGGCCCCGTCCCGGCGTGCTCAGAGGGATACCGGCGCTACACCGCCGGGCCATCCGGGCCGGAGGTATTCAGTGTTCTCCGGGAGCGAGGCCCGTCGATGCGCCATGAAATTGTGGTTTCCAAGGGAAGAACAGTTTATACTACTACTTATACTCCCTATTAGAGCTACTAAAAATGGTTATTCAGTATAAAGGTGTACATCTTTCACAGAAAAAAAGATTCCACTAAATACGCCCCAAAAAAGTATCCTTCTTCCAGCATTTGGCAAGTATCTGTAAGGATTTAACAGAAGTTTTGGTAACAGCTATTTCTTATTTAACTTTTTTTTTGCAGGAGGCTGGAGAAGGCAGACAATCACCAGCATGAGCAGGCATTCTGATTTTGGGGATGTGCATTCCTAAAGACTGAGGCAGCTGTCCTCTGCTTCGTGTCGGAGGATGAATGTTTCAGTCTGAATTACTGTGCTATCTCACAGCACAATTTTCCCCTCTTTGTTTCTCCTTTTCAGCTGAAATGAGCATCATCCAGCCTGAACATTTTTCTCTGTTTCTCTGGGAATGGAAAGCACAGCTTTTATAATAATTGTGCCTTTCGCAGAGTGGCTGGCAGTACCTGTGATCCTGCCCTGAGATGCCGACGATGCTCCCATGCCGATGCTGTCTGTGAACCCAGCCTGGAGCCTGGTGAGGCTGAAACCGCTCAGCGAGTTCTGCTGACTCACTGTGCCACCACGAACGCGGTTTAATAACTTCAGCGGAGTATCGGAAAAGTGGCAGAAGCGTCCATTCAAAGGAAAGAAGGGAGAAAGCCAGGAAAGCCTTAGGAAATATGAAAGGGGTCATCAACCTAAGGAGTAGGTAGAGACCGTTCTACATTCCTGTCGTTATTTACATGAACAGCGAAGTCAGAAGTCATCCTAAACCAAGAGCGTATTAGAAAGTAGGTGGGGAGTGGAATCACCTACAAACAGCTCATACCGATGTTTTTCGAAAATCTGTGTCATAGAACCATAGAATGGTTTGGGTTGGAAGGGACCTTAGAGACCATCCAGTTCCAACCCCCTGCCCCGGGCAGGGACACCTCCCACCAGACCAGGTTGCTCAAAGCCCCGTCCAGCCTGGCCTTGAACACCTCCAGGGATGGGGCAGCCACAGCTTCTCTGGGCAACCTGGGCCAGGGGCTCACCACCCTCAGAGTCAAGAATTTCTTCCTAATATCTCATCTAAATCTACCCTCTCAGTTTAAAACTGTTATCCCTCACCTTATCACTACACTCCCCGATCAAGAGTCCCTCCCCATCTCTCCTGTAGCCCCTTTAGGTACTGGAAGGGGCTATAGGGTCTCCCTGGAGCCTTATTATACACAGTATAATAGCACTTCTTCTCCATTTGTGCTGGCTTTGAGGAATAAATATCTTTTCTTTTTCTCCTTCATCTTTAAATTTTTTGCCACTGATATGTTATAACCTTTATTTTTCAGAGAACTTTTTATCTAAATCATATTCACAGATTTTTGCACAGTTCATTAATTAACATAATTAGAATTAGTAAACGTATTTTGATAGCATGATTCCTGCTGCAGAATGTTTCACTGATATTTAAACATTTTGGGGAAGTGTGGTAACTTCAGGAAAATTTGTAACTTGAAAAGGTCCAAATACAACACTTTACCAAGCACTATCAAAATTAGGTAAGAATCCTGAAACAAAATGATTTGGGTTTCCTGATTTGAAGTGTTTCCTTTTGCCAATACCAGCGCTTTATTTCAGCTATCGTTTCACTGGATTTATTTTAGACTTTATAAAAATTTGTATCAGGATGTTAAGCTCAAAATCTGTATTTGTATCAGAACAGAATATGAATGTATTAGAAGCTGTCTTCCTAAGTGATTTCTTTATGAATGTTTTTTAAGAAATGTCACCATTCCAGACCAATCTAAAACACAGTCTGCAGAGACAGAAAGATTTATGAACTTCTTCCCAGATTCGGGAGAGCAGGATGTCAGAAGTGTTGAACATTCTTGGCTCCTGAAGAAAATTTCATAGAAATGAAGCACAGGAGCTACAAAGGAGGAATTTGTTTTGCTCCAATATAGACAAACTTGAGTGATGTGTATCAGAGATTCAACCTTAGGAAGGAGAAAGCTGGTAAATGCCTTCATTTTAAACTGCCTTTTTGTGAATCCTAACCCTTGAACAATTTCAAACGTGGGAAATATATTCCATCTGGTGTGCCACTGTGCTGCATTTTGCTGCACAGTGTTGCTAAATAAATTACAATCCTCTGTTTACATTGCAGAGCCAGTTCAAGCAATGCCAAACCTGTGACCACATGAAGCCCCAGGGTAATGTTTACCCAATTCCTGATCAGGAGCAAGCTGACTATCCCTGTGACTTTCTGTGGCCCAGTGCTGTAAGCTGCAACTCGTGTGCTGCTTCATGCTAATTAAAGGGTGAGAGTTGATTAAGATCTTGAGCCCTCCGGCAATCAGAACTATCTTCCTCTTCATCTCAGCTTCACCTACAGGTCAAAGCAGGTTTCCCTTGTTTATCTGGAACCTCTCACACCTTGTCTTCTAACCCTTTCAACAAATACAGGGGCTCAGATGAAGGTTGGACACTTGCGATGTGGCACAAGTTAGTGAAAAATTCCATGGAAGTTAATTTTGGAATAAGATGAGGCACCTCCATTCACTTCATTAGTTATCGAAGTATATTTTCTCAATGAATGACTAAGGGCAACTTTATCAGCACCTGGCAAAAGTCATGACAGGATCTTTTGCAAGGAGTGGAAAGAAGAAGATTAAGTGATTTTCATTGTCTGTAACTTAAGCTTTTTATATTTTTTTAATTTTATTTTTATTATGACCAGACAGACGTTATTCTTCTGCAGATGGCCAGGAGGAAGGGCCCAGCCTCCCATACCAGGACAGGCGTCTCCGTTCTCCAGTTGGTCAAACCACCAAGTCAGATCATGTGCTAACACGGCACTGTTGGAATGAGGCTGCAGGTGGGAAGGAGCACAAAAAAAGCCTGCACTGCAGCTTCTTCTTGGCATTGAGAGACTCAAAGAATAGTCCTGGTGCTGCACAGCACACGTTGTCATCACCAGTGAGGCTGCTAGAGAGAAATGCATGAGAAGCATGATGGGATACCATTTACTTGAGGTCTCTGCTATATCTACAACTGATTCATTACTGCAAGATTTATAAAAAGTCCAGATATGACTTCTTTTCACAGTGGTTCACTAGAGGATATGTGTAAGTGAAGCTGAGCTTCTCCAGTTTGTGGTTGTTTTTTTGCCTAACTTCTGGCAGAACACTTTATAATCTCAGCTATTGTTTGGAAACTTTTCCAAATGTAGTCTGGACAAGCAGCTTTTAAATGACAAACCAGCGAAAGTTTGTACTTGGGGATGAAAGCTCATTTCTGATTTTTGTGTTCAAAATCACAAAGGTTAACTCTGGGCAAGGGACACGTTTCAGCCAGCTGCTGCAGGGTTCCTGTAGTGGCTCATGGGAGGAGACCCATCTAGTGGCTGCTTCAGCCCAGCTCAGTTTCCCAGAACGAGCCATTGCCCACAGAGACTGCACTGGAGAACTGGGCTCACTAGCTGGAAATCAAACTGTCATTTTACAGTGAACTAAATCAGGCGTTGCTGTTTAGAGAAGCAGACCCTCCAAAAACTGCCACTTGTTCTCACCTTCTGCCATGCCCTCCTTCACAACAGCCCAACTGCTCACGTGGCTATGCGTGAACAGGATCAGGAAGCTAGGAACTGAGCTGGATGAAAACTCAGAAAGCTGACAACAGTGTTTTAGTCTTAATACAAACCAGTTCTCCACTCTGGATCACCATCCTTCTTCCTACCTGTTTATAGTGGCACAAGGCAGAAGGCGGTGAAGAGGCTGGAAGGGGGAGGTCAGGTAGAGAAAGCATTGAGCTGCCTCTTTTGGTGGCAATCCCATTTTACAGCAGCAGCAAAGGATTGGTGTTCACCCGTGAGACTACTCCCCTACTCACCTAACAACCTATGCAGTTTATACTTTATATATTTTGATTTTATAAAGAAAAGAAGGATTAGTGAGGACTGGCTGCGACTCATCAGTATTTCTAAGACCTTGTAGAAAGCAGAAGGAATTCAGGCAGAAGGGCTCAAAAACCTTCCAAAAGAGGGTAACAATGATGCCTGGCAGATGACCAGATCTGTGCGGGCCAATGCAGTGCCCTTCGGGGATTCCTGAGCTAACGCTAACCAGCCCCAGGGGAGCACTGCTTAGATTGCTACCTGTTACACTAGTAGCACAACAAGCTCTTATGTTCCACTCATAAAGACAGGATAACTATGGGGTTTTTTTTCAACTGCAAGGAAACCACCATTATGAGAAGATATGTCTTACTTTATGTACAGCTCAAAAGTTTGGCTATCCTGAGCTCTGATGAATGTACATGCTGCAGGAAAGTAAAAAAGGGTCTGGCTGCCAAGTTTGCTCGGTTGGCTTGTAGCACTTTGGGTGCAGACTCTGTATGAGCTCATAAGCCAAGGAAAGCATATCATCAGTGAACAAAGAATTTAAAACCACAAATAACATGCGACCAAGATGCAAAAGATGGAGAAGTCCTGTGCCAGTATAATTTTCTCAGTAGGAGTAGATTTTTTAAACTGAATTACATTTGTTAGTCAAATCCTAAGTGTGGATGCAGACTGTGCTGCTATACATTGCTGTAGCTCTCTTGCCTTCTGTTATGGGAATAAGCTACACGGAAATAATGCTCCTGCAAACTCTTTAATTACAGACACACGGAGAGATTTACTTACCTGATTGCTTCAGCATAGTTAAAATGATTCAAACTATGTGTGCAAGTAAGTCCTGAAAGACTTCTCTGAAGAATTTGGGTGACCTGACAGCGCATTAGGTTTGGATTGAGACTTGGATTAGGACTGAGGTTTGCTGTACCTACAGTTTCATGCTAACAGAGTTACTCAGGTTATAGGTGGTGTGGGGTTTTTTTATCAGGTAGTTTTAAGTACCTATGAGAATTCTGGGAGCATGCTCCCAGCAAAATGAGCCATCTTTCCACAAGAAAATCAATCATATATATTTTGTATTGCTAGAATTCATTATTTTTTTAAAACAATATAACCAGTTTAAAAATGATGAATGTAAATAAGACTGACATGGATGTATAACTCTTGCATATAAAGTGACCTGGACATATAGGAGTCCTACCACTATTATCCCATGTTTGCTGGCTTACATCTGTCTTTGCCTCTTGTGTTAAGAACACATAGTTCCAGATGACCTGAAGTACACATCCTTGTTCCAGTGGTCCTCCACTTCCCCGAGTTGTTTGTGGCTACAGCTGAACCTTTTAAACTGCTAAAACTGAGAATACAGGAAAGATAAAAGTCCAATGTGGCCCACAGTGCCACACCATCACTTGCACTTTCTTCTCATGCTTATGCCTCTGAAGATTGAGAACCCTTTTCCTGTTTTGTTTAAATGCTTCCTTAGAGTTCACTAAAAGTTCACAGGCCACTAGTCTCAGAAAACCATTGTGCTTTCTGCTTCTGGATGGTCACATCAGGAGACACTGGCTTTTCTGCTGTCTGGGAAGGGCAGCAATTTTCATCTTTTCAGAAGCTACCACAATGTGTAGATTTAAAAGTGTAAAAAGAATAGATGCAGAAAAGCATTTCCAAAGCCTATGCCAGCACATTCCAAAGCCAACTAACTGAGGCATATTAAAGAAAAAAACCAAAACCAATCAATCTGATAGTATCTTGAACATATGAGCATGTTATAGAAGGACAGACCTCATTTTTGCCTGTGATGCAGTCACAGAGCAAACTCATGCTTCATCAGCAAAGTTTAGAAATGTTTTTTGAAACAACCCGAATCTAATCAAAAGGAGCTTCTCCTGGACAGCCAAGATTTCTTTAGGACATGCCAAAGCTATACTGAAGTTAACTAAAGACGCTACCGGGAGATAATCTAGGGATACAGTTGGGAAACCCCTGCTATGAGTTAGGTGCTGTTCCTTTTGTGCTTGCAAACTTTTCATACTTAGCAATCAGTGCTGCGCTCACTTGACTCCTACTTACCACTGTACTGGAGGCAGGAATGGTACCTGTCTTGCTGCACCAGTCATTCCCATCCTTGGCTTTTTCCCACTCAAGAGTGCATTTTGAAACATTATCCAATCTCACTACTCAATGACCAAAAGATGCCTTTTTTCTTCTTGCTAAAATACAAATCTCGTATCTAAAGATTAAACTATGCACATACATCTCCTCCACATTACCAACATTCTCTGTTCTCTAACACCCCATCGCTACCTCCTACTACATGCAGCTCTTCTGAAGGAAGAAAAAGGTCATGTAGAGAAGAACTGGAAACTTGGAAGATGAGTAAGTTACAGAAAGCAGGAGATAATCAGCTGTAGTGTAAAAAGGGAGGGGAAAAAAAAACAACTCCAAAAAACCCAAAGCCAAAACAAACTGGAATAATCAGCTGAGCCCACAATTCGGTTATAGCTATGAGTTTTTGCTAGATGTTCAGGCTTGTTAAGTGAGATATGTAGCTCATTTAAGATCACAAACTTTCAGACATTTTAAATTCCCTAGATCCTATAAGACACTTGCAGTTGCATGGATGATAAAGTCCATTAATAGTTTTTTGTTGTACCACCATGCTGTTAAACTTATTGTCTCACATACTCAGTGCCTGTCATTCTGTAAATAAAACCTAGGCAATGAGAACATCAGAATGTGGGACATGTTACAATGCTGTAGTGTCATTATGGAGCTGCCTGGACAGGTACTGCGTCCGAACCATTTTTCTGACAGCTCAAAGGACGCTTCCCCAGACAGGATCACTGCAAATATTCCTAGTGGTTCTGCGCATCTGTGCCTCACATTAATACACCTGATATACAAGAACAGCCTTTAGAATTGAACATACAATTCCTATGCTGCCCTTTGGGATTTTCCCTTCTCTCAGAGATTCCTGTGGAAAATGCGGACTGTTGGTGACTGAAGATTTTTATGCACATTTTACAACATTGTTATAATATTAGTACCTCCTACCTATATTTGACTGGTTAGTAATCTACATACAATTACACCATCAAGTTATAGCGACCATGCATTCTCAAGGGAAGGGTCTTCACCTGGACAAGGCTCTTCTTGAACTATGGGCAAAACTTCTCGTATTATAATGAAGGTAGTTCAGCTTAGGACACTAAGAATTTTCACTTCCCTGTCAAGTTGGCTAAATTTCTCAAAACGCGTAGACTAGTACCATCCTCAAGGTCCTTATGCTCCATTTGCCTCCTCGAGAATGATACAATACTTGCCTCCCTTGATTAGGAGTTCTTTTCATTAACTCATGCTTGATAAATTCAAGGATAGAATCCTCATTATTCGTAAGAATACATATAAAGCCTTTCAACACTAGCTACTAATAACTAGTCTACTAATAACTAGTAGGATATGCTTTGGAGGTACTAATATTATACTGATATTGTAAAACGTGTATAAAAATCACGCAGAGAGTTCTGATGGGGGTGCTTGCTTTGTGGAAACCACCGAGCACCCAGCCTTGCGTGCAACTCTGAAATAAATAATCAATGTCTCATCCTGGCGTGTGAGATGATTGGCTATTGCACACCAGGTAACAGATCTGACTTTTCGGACAACAGGCTGTGTGACATTTTGAGGCAACAGTCACTCCCAAGTGCCCAACAGAATCCTTTCCATTGTTAACGTGCAAAACCTAAATTGTGGGCTTCAAGAATAAGCGAAGAATATGTAGAACAGTTCTGAAAATAAAACTGCATAAGACTATGGTTGACAGACAAACCAGTGCGCAAAATCCTCAAGTAATAAAATGTTACAAAGTGGCTAAATACCAGGTGATCGAAGTATTCTAGAGAATGAGAAATAATAAAGCTTTTAAGAACAGAATAAATTGAAGTGATAGAAAAAGGAAGATACTGATACTTCTGCAGGAAAGTGGGAGTTCTATTTTTTTATAATGTACACAAACATTTCTGTGACTAAACTTATCAACCCTCACATTATATGGATGGATGTCTTACACGTATGCCTCTTGCAGTACATTTTAGAAGTTGGTAACTAAGCGCTAATTCCTAAACTCTAACAGGACACAGGGAAGAGGTTCCTAAAAGAAGACAGACACACACATACACAAACGCCTTTTTTTTTTTTTTTTTAAAATGAAAGCTTAGATTCAGCAAATCTCAAACAATACCCTCTCTACCACCCCCAAACATCCATCTTGATCTATGCAAAAAAGCCGGGATCCTTTGAATGTGGGAAAAGGCCTAATCTGAACTGTGTTATTTCAGTGTTTGTTTAGTAAAAGAAAGTTATGCTTCAGGAAAGTCTAAATATAGATATTCCCTGCTGCACACAGTTCACAGTCTAAGCAAGATAGGCACAGCCTGGGAACAGGGAATCTCAGAGAGACAATAACTAAATCTCTTTAAAGTCATTCTATGGTATTATTGATTTGCCTCACAAAGGCTCCATAGAAGGAAAGATAATTAGTGGAAATTTAAAAGGAAAAAAAGCAAGACTGTCATTGAAACCCCCTCTCATGAGGAAGAGCTGTCACTCCCTCAGATGGTCAGATGTTTCTCTTGGAATATGTATATGGAGGGAAGAAGGAGGCACAGTGCATATCTCTAATGAGTGACCTTTAGAGAGGATTTTTTTTTTACTCTTTTTTTCTGTTGATGGTTGAAAAGTGCCTCTTTTAGGCCAGCTAACGGAAGCCAGCACTTTCGGCCTGCAGATCCCTGGTTGTGAATCTGTTTTTCTTTCTAACATGGGTGACTTTTCAGTTAACTTGTTTACATGAACAAACATGTTGGCAGCAGCAAACTCAGCATGGAAATACAATAACTGTTCCTTTTAGGCAGTATAAGCAGACTTTAGCTGAAATAATGGAGAAGAGTATTTCTCAGAAGTTTAATGGCAGCTTTAGGAGTGATTTTTTGCTGTATATTATTTGTGGAGATTTAGTTAAAAACAATAAACTGTAATGAATATGCTTTTGCTGAAATGCAGTTTATAACTGAAAACTGCTTTGACCAAAGTTCCTCAGGATAGCGCTCTTTCATTCCAGATCAGTACAATGCTGGGTCATATTGCTGGAGCTGTGAGATCAACACCTAAATTGCTTCTGCATAAATTGTATTTGTCCTCTGTTTAAATAAATGCCACAGAGAGAAATATTCAGTTATCAAACATCTCTGATGGTATTCTCTTAGTGTGTTTTGTCAGTTCTTGCTAAACTTTGAAGCCACTTTGTAACTGGTTGAAAACAGAAGGTACCAGCAAAGATTTTATCTCCTTCCTGTCAGAATTATTTTGACCGCAGACAATGTAAACACGAAGCTTATATTCAGTGGTAACCAATGAACAAGGAGCATCACTGTAATAAAATCTAAAAGTTCAGTCTAAAACGCCAAGGCGCTTCTTCATAAGACTCAGTTCTTCAGAGGCACTCTGACAAAGGGTAACTCTGTGTAATTCTACCTTTGGCAGATGTTTACTGGGGATGTTTGTGAGAATGAGTCAGCTATTCCATTTGCAAATCCAAAAATGTTTGTTGGAAAGATGGTAAATATTTCTAGAACTAAGAACAAAGTATGGCTGGTATTCCAAGAACCTGGATAACATGATTGCTTGAAGCTTAACTCAGATGTGGCTGCTGCTAAGAAACAGGCTGGAGCAGAATTTCAGGAACAGAGAATTAGAGATCCAGGTAATTTAAGGTCCCAACATTTCAAATTATAAGAAGCAAGTCAAAGGAGGAAAAGATCTCCATGGATTACACACAGCTCACCTCTGCTTCATGTGGTCAATGTAGCCAAAACAAGCAAACATAATATTGCAATTCAAAATGAGAAGAAATAAAATACTAAAATGCCAACATATAGAAGAGCATCTTTTTTACTCCCAAAATACTAAATGTACTACCCCCCGGTAAGAAAACACATGTTTCCAACACAGAAGTTCAAAGAAAGACAACAGTAAAGGCAAAATAACCACACAAGGAAAAAAAGGGAACCAAAAGACTGTACGCTTACTTTTAGAAGAAACAAAAGTTATAAAATAAAAAATAAGGATTCATAAAACGTGAAATAAAGCATATGAAATTGAAACTGAGCGAACCTAATGTTTCTGACTCATAACAAACAATAATATAAGAAACCAATCAAAACAAGTTATTACACCACAACAGGATACTATGAAATTCACTGCAACTGCATGCAATAAACAAAACTGCTACAAGCTGCAAAAAACACTGGGCATTCATTCACTCACTGATAAAAATTCACATGAGCACTATAAATACTGTTCTGAGAAAAAAAAAGCTAAAGGTATTCTCTTTTCCCAATATGCCTCCTCACTTTTTCAGGCGTGTTACTTAAGATTCTCTCAAAAACCCCTTCCCTTCTGTATTTCTTTACAAACACAGTACTAACTCTTCTTGTTACACATATGGGAGCTTGCCCATCTGGAGCTGAGGGCAGAAGCCATGTGAGGCTTAGGCTCTGAAGAAAGTCTTCTTCTTCTACCAGTTGTCCTCCTCCTCCGTAAGCCAGCAAGTGAGCATTTTCAAGGAGCTCTGTGCTTCATCCCTCACTCCTCAGAAGCTTAGCCCTACCCTAAAACTACTCTAACCGTCTTGGCTTACGGTTAGGTATGACCTTCATAGCACCATCACATGGGCTTATGCTCTGTTCTCTTCCTTTATGCCAGTTTTCTCCTCGGAATCACAACACATATGGACTCCGTAGGGCTCTCAGATATTGAGACAAGAGTTTGGCTTAGAGTTATGATTAAGAAGAAAAAAAAACAGGAATGTGGTGTTCTTGATGAATCTAAAATCAGTGTCCTACAAAGTGGAAGGCAGATGCCTTCTTAAGAGAAGTGTTTCTGTAATTGGATTCTCATTTCTTGGTTACTTGTCAATAATAAGAACCTATCTATGACTATACTAAATCTTTATCCACCCAAAGAACACATGGTATGTTCTGTCCTTTAGCTGCTGCCTTCTATTTGGAAGCCCAACTAATTTTGGTTTGGTAATTATCTCAGGTCTCCTATCTTTGCTCTTCTACTTTGGCCAAAATCTAAGCCTAGTGAAGACCTTCATTTAGTACTAAGTTATGAAAACTTTGTTTGATGCAAAGTTTAGAACTAATCTTTGTTTCCTATTGTCAGCCCTCCTTTGTCCTATGTACTTTGTCAGGACCCTGAGTGCACTAATAGGCCTTAATAGCCCCAACAAGCCTCACCTGCCCCCCACCCATGGGCTCCGGAGCCCCATTTAAGCTGAGCCCTGGGCCTTCAGTCTACACCTGAGCTATGTTGTGGGAGTACAGGTCTTTGGTTCAGCCATGATTGTGTCTAGGCATGTTCATTGGGCTCTAGACTTACACGCTGACTCCCTAGCTTGACCTTAGTCTTTTCTTCTCAGTATGGACCTGTCTGGCAACCACCGGCTTATGTCTGACCCTAGTTATTCTCACCAGACCTGACCCTAACCTGTGGGCTGCCTTCCCAGCTTGACCTTGGACTTGCTTCGTTGCTTGCCTGATGAGCTGGCAGAATTTGGTGTGCCCTGCTTGCTTTGCTCAGGTACCGTGGGACTGGGTTCTGGCAGTGAAGTTCTGCTCTGTCAGCTGTGTTATCATGCTTGGCTCCTGTCCTTTACGGAGCAGCCAGCCCTCACTGAATCATAAAATCACTGCTCCTGATGCTTTTCCATTTTACCTTCAAAATAACCCCAGTATTTCTATAGTTAGTTTCACAGTAACTCATGTGTCAAAACTAAGTGAAATGCTCATTTTTCTTTTTTAACACTACAAAAATCCATTGTTAATTCTCTAATTCTAGGCCTGAACATTAAATGTTAATTCCTTTTGATTCAACAGACTTCTGTCTCCTCCTCCTGTTTGTGGCCCTTTTGAGTCTCACCAGGTGTATGTCCCCATTTCAACATTGAGAGTATAAGTTGTTCTTCCTTATTGTTACTAGCCTTGGTGACTGGAATTTATCTTGAAACCCCTCTAAAGCTGAGAACGGTCTCTTGTTCCATTAATTTTGATATTAGTGGAATATCTTCCCCTCCAAAGGGTGCTGCTAAAAAACCCCAAACAAATCCTCAACTGAGCTATTTGCTGTGTCCCTCCCTACACTATGCCAAAGGTTAAGCACGACACTGAATTTATGCAAACTGAGATCTAGCCCAGAGATATTACAAATCACTCTGTCTGGTGCCATGCCTTAGCTTTCAAAGGCAGCTCGTGTTTGCTATAACAACAAATTTTTTAGGTCTTTCTCTTCATCACTGTAATTTCAGGCCTATAATTAAGACTGAAGAAAAAACCCATAAATCAAGTGGGTTAAACCCTAAACCACCCTCCCTTTCCAACTCCAATCCTTCAGAGGAGAGACTTGTTAAGTAGGAGTAAGCTGCACATTTCTCTTCCTTTTCTTCAGAATCTTAAGTGCAACCGCAGGCTTCACGCTTAGCATGTATATCCGCTGCCAAGCCATATATTCACACAGCCACATATTCATCTGACTGAAACCCTTCTCTTTGACATCTATGTTGATATTTTAGAGGAAATAGGCTCTACGTGGTAGCTATTCCATTTCCCATCACAACATCTAACCCCAATAGAAGAAAATGCAATAAAACCATACTTGAGTAGAAGGTTTGTCAGCTATACAAGAGCTATGTTCACTTCTAGATGAACTGGGACCTCGCCACCTGTAAGAAGGGAAAAGAATGGCATTTAGTTGAGAGCAGTGTCTCAGGGATAATTACCTGTACGTACTTATTCACACCTACATCGTCCATCAGAACTACACTAACAGTTTATTTAAACTTCATGAAAGATGATGAAATCCTCATTCAACTGAAGTCAAGTGCAAAACTTCTGAACTGGGAGTTGGGGTTTCACCTGGCCTGCAGAAGGCTGGCTTTACCTGTGGTGTTGAGCACCATCTAGTGTCCTCACAGCGGCCAAGGAGAGACACTTCTTTGAGCCTTTAGTTGAACGAGCAGCTAAGCAAAAAAAAAAAAAAAAAAAGGCAGCATGGCCTAAGGTGAAGTTGCTCTGTGCAGGGGAACTTATTTCTGACTTTTTTGGGCCCTAGACAGTTTCATTTTTCTCCAGTGACACCTGCAGCACCATGCATTTAGTCATCAGCGGCTCTGAATATAATCCAAAACACTAGTTTCTAACATTTTTCATTGAAACATCAAATGTAGAAGGCTAAGCTATCATAAATTTAATTTTGCAGCAGCTTTTATATACAGCCTCACAAGCACCTACTACATCCCCCCAGAAAAATGGCAGGAAATCCTACCTGTATGTATTTGTTTACACCCAAACAAAAAATGTCTTTGCTTTAGCACCTTTCATTTCTTATTTGACATCCCTTTTTAAATTCTATTTTAGCCTTCTTTTTAACTATAGCTGGATGCGTGTGAATTGTGGCCACCACTGCTTCTCTGTAACTTTAGAGGACAGAATTCAGCGCTGACTGCCAATGAGTCAGTCCCAACACTAACGGAGAGCAATAGTCAAGGTTTTGACAAATCAAATGGAATTGAAATCCATTTTGCTCGTAGTTGATTCAATTTGTGAAGCAATTCAGAAAGTTACAACAGCTCCCAGCATAAGGAAACAGTTTTTTCATGACACCGGGATACAATTTAGTAAAAAGATTTCATTTTACATATACTACTATGTAGTTACTGAATTCTTTTAACTAGCACAGGAAGTATGCCTTAAACATTTACTGAATTCAGGCAAACATTGAAACACTTTTTGCACAAGCAAACTTTCCAAACATCATTGTGATCCACCTCAGTGAACTGCACATATGTGACCAAATCACCCATTTAGATCATCTTTTGGCGTCATTGAAGTTTTCCCAGTACTGTATTTCCTAATAATTTCATTCAATATTTACGTATAAATACATACTGTTTTTAAGTACATATATGCAGTTGTTGGATGCTGTTCCACAACATACTAGTCTCCATTGGTATTTCCCTCAATGTATCGCACCTGGCTAACGCAGCCAACTGTTCAAAACAACTGTTTGGAGTTTCTCCTCTCCTCCAGCGCCTGCGCAATTAAAACAAACGCAGCCAAACGGGGAGCGCGGGAAGAGGTGGGCCCTGCGTCAGGCCGCGGGGGCACAGACCTGTCAACTATGGAGGCCGCCGCTGCGGCTGGGCTGCCCGACCCCGGCCTCTCCTCCACCACCATATGAAGGGGCACTAGCGGTGAAACAACGGCTGCTCAGGGCCGGCAGCAAGCAAAGGGTGAATAAGGGAGATGAGCAACGACACGGACCCGCCGCCATCAGCGGCGGCCGCCATTTTGGGCGAGGCTAACGGCGCCACTAAGGGGCGCGAGCCCGAGCCAAGATGGCCGCCAGCCAACCGGGGCCCGCCCCGGATGCAGACGGGCGTGTACCCGGAAGTAGTTTCCCCCATGCCGGAAGCGCCGCGGTTCCGGAGCTCTGGCCGGGCGGCGATGGCGGCGGGCCGGCAGTGGCGGGCCGGGCCGGTGGGGCCCTCCGCCTCCCGGCGCGGCGGCGAGGGCTGAGGGGAGCGGGCCGCCTGCCGCCGCCCTCCCGCTCCCTCCTTCTCCGCCGGAGGAAGGTAAGCGGCCGCTGGGGTCGGTTGCGGCGGAGCGCTTCTCGCCTGGAGCCCGGTCGAGCGATTGCCGGGGCGGGGGCTGAGCGCTGAAGGTGTCGCTAGCGGCCGGTTTGAGCGGCCTGTTGCGGGAGGAGAGCCCCGAGGAGCGGCGGAACGGGGGTGAGCGGCTGCGGGAAGCACCGCGGGGGTCTCTGAAAGCTGCAAGTGAAAATCGTGTTTCGGGGAGGAACGTACGAATGAGAAAAGTCTTAAGCGTTATCTCGGCCTCCCTTGGTGTAACCCAGGGCCGAGGCTTCTCTTCTGGCTACCGCTGATGAGCGAGGGCAGGAGAAAAAACGACTAATATTTACCTTCTTAAATGTGCTGCAACTTCACAGTGTAGGTACTTCCAATACTCTTAAATCTACTGCAGTTTTAATAGTGTTTGTGCTTTCAATATGCACGTCCCTTTTGAAGATTTATTTTCTCTGAAGGCAGCTACTTCTTTGCCATCTCCAAAATGGCTAAGTACTGGAAAAAACGGACAGTGACTTAACTACTGGGTAAACATGGACTCTGGAATTTAAGTTTTTACCCAGTGAATTAACAGCTTCGTACACAAGTTTTTCAGTTGTCCTACAAAAAGTATTAACTCGGTGTTTTGAAGGAAAACATACTGTTAAGCTATATAGAAGTATAAGCTAAACAACAAACAGCTGTCACACATGTAAGTCATGGTATTCTCAGGTATTTACTGCCACTGTGTGTTTGACTCTTCTAGCCAAGGTAAATGCAGCAGTGTGAGGGCCAGAACAACTTCTCCAGGGTGACCCTGATCAGATTCTATCAGGTCAGGATTGAGGATATCCTTCAGATAAGGAAAACCGGAAAGTCTTTCAAGTTTGCTAACCCAACAGGTTATTCTGGCCTCGGGAAGGGGGAGTTTAGAAAGGTGTAATGATTCTTTTTTTTAACAATTATGATAAAATCTCTCATACTTAGATTAATAATTATTGTTCTGTATGCATAAATCATCCTTAAATAAGCATTTCTGCCTAGTATTCTTAAAGCCTGATATATTTTCTTGAAACAGTACTGCAGAAATTGATTTTACCCCTCTCTTAAAAAAGGTAGGGAAGATTAACCCGCCACCTCCCCCAAAAAAAAACAAACCCAACTTCTAACAAAAGCATATTTGTTAGGAGAACTCTAACCAGGTGCAGTGAAGTGGTGGTTCTGCCTTTCCCGTTTTTGAAGGAAGGTGGTGATGACTTCTTGGTATGAGTGGAGGTACTTCAGCCGGAGCGTTTGTGACTGGTTTGAAGGTGTCTTGGTGACTTAAAACACTCAAGATCTCAAGCCAGAGATCTTATGCAGATAAAATAGAGCCCAGGAGTGTTTGTAGTGTTTCAATAATTTGTGCTTCTTCTGAAAAGTGTCAGTTGACTGGTGTCTGGTTTGTTCTGCGCCAAGTTACCTACTAGTACAGATGTTCAGCTCCTTTCCTCCAGAAGGCA
Organism: Larus michahellis; assembly: GCF_964199755.1. Taxonomy (NCBI): domain Eukaryota; kingdom Metazoa; phylum Chordata; class Aves; order Charadriiformes; family Laridae; genus Larus; species Larus michahellis. Next base: position 39,962,476 of record NC_133899.1, on the reverse strand, counting down.
AACTGCAACTGTTCACACAGGAAGAGCAGAGATACGGTTAGGTGCAGGTAACATGCGTATAGTATAGTCGTGTGTGCAAATACATACCATTAGCGTATATCTTCTCATGTTCAAATTGAAAACATCCTTTTGTATGGTTCATAGGTGGGTACTCAGCCAGAGTTTAATAAAACTGAATGTTGCTGCACTGCAAACAAGCAGTGATGCTCCTGGTACTGGCTGGCTATCAGCATGTTTGTCTTGCAGATGTCAAAGAACTTTATAAACTTTCCATATTTATAGAAAGTCTGGTATTATCCGCGCCCTGTGGCTAGAGACACTGGGGGCAGATGGGGTAACTAACTTAGCCGATTCATGACCTGTTTTCTTCACTCAGTACTTGACTTTAGCCTGGGATAACTTGATAGCTAGTAGGACTTAAAACTAGCCGGAGCCATCAATGGAGCATTGTGTGTAATTACCATTAGCCTGTTGCTGCCATAGTAGTATGATTTTCACTGATGTAGAGAGAATTCGGGTCTTCAGAAATGTATGCGTGGGCTGTTTTTACTATTGTGTAATGAAAAGTTTTAAAAGGTAACTTGTGAAAACCAAGCTTCATCTGTGTCCCCTCTTTCTCCAAGATGTACTGAATGTATACGTTGCCTTTTGTTCCAGGTGCAGAGCATGGAGAATGATGAACTTCCGCCAGAGGATGGGATGGATTGGTGTGGGGTTGTACTTGTTAGCAAGTGCTGCAGCTTTTTATTACGTCTTTGAAATCAATGAGACTTACAACAAACTAGCACTGGAGCACATTCAGCAACACCCCAAGGAACCACAGGAAGGAACCACATGGACGCACTCCTTAAAAGTACGACTGCTATCCTTGCCTTTTTGGCTGTGGACTATAATATTTTTAATACCATATTTACAGATGTTCTTGTTCCTCTATTCCTGTACAAGAGCTGACCCCAAAACTGTTGGATATTGCATCATTCCTATCTGCTTGGCTGTTATCTGCAATCGTCATCAAACATTTGTGAAGGCCTCTAATCAGATCAGTAGATTACAACTGATTGACACTTAGCTCAATTTCTAATTTCCATAACTGTTTTGAAGCAATTGCTTATGCCTGATCTAATCACAAGACTGAAGTTCTGAGTAAAGGCTGGAAAGAGCCTTTTCTTTCAAACTGTTAAGCAATGAAGAGAGTGACTGTTTTCTATTTAAAAAAAAAAAAAGTAACTACAAAGGTTTTTAAATATGGGTCTATCAGAATGGCCAGAGTGGGAGAGCCCTATGTGACACTTGATGGAAGGATTCCTCATTTTGCCTTAATGATGCAAAATTGCAACACTCCATCTGAAATGTCTTGTGGGGAAATAAGTTTCTGGTCCCTGACTTTACTCCTCTGTGCAAAAAAGTGATTTCCTTTGTTTTCCCTTGGAGTAAAATCAATGAAAAGATATTTCTTTTGTGGTAAATGTAAAAGGAAAAAAAATCAGAACATGATTATAAAAGCTGCACTTAACACAATTCTTTGCTTTTTCTTTTTTTTTATTTAAAGTAATTAATATCTACATCAGTGCTGGTTTTTAATGATTTTTTTTAAAAATAAGTTTAGAAATAAATACAGGAAGCAAAGAATAAAGTTTGTGTGAACCTTTAAAGGAAAAAGGTACTTTTTTTTCTGTGATAGCATGCTTTTTTTTCAGTGGCCACAACAGTACCATGCTATAGCAGGTAGGCAGCGAGGAGTGGTATAAGCCTGGAGGTTGGTGCTTTAAACTCTTTTCCTAAGACGTTAAAATCAGCTTATGCTGGCGTTGGCCTATAATCTGCACAAAACTTAATTTGTGTTTCCTTCTCCTATCTGTAGAAATCTCCTTTGATAAAATTACAAGTGATTGGAATTTACTACCGTTCTAATTTCACTCTGGACGTGATGCAAAACCATGTTGTGGGAGCACTGATGCATTGGGGAAAAACTTTGAATTTGGGAAAGTGAACTGGTGCTAGGTTGGGAGGAAGCTGAAAATGGGTTGTAAGACAGATAATCATGTTTCTTCCAGAAATGTGAAGACTTAAGAGACCACCTTCTCATTCTTGCCATGCATGCAAATTTCTTCAGTCATACTGAAATTCCACTGAGACTTCTTACCATAGTTTCAGCCTCTATTTTTCAGTGCTATTTTGGCATAGCATTTAATGCTGACTACTAGATTGTGTATTTTGAATAACATCACATCTGTTCTTGTCCTTTTTTTGTTTCTTCTTAGAATAACTAAATTTTTGAGCCAGCCATGATGGAAGTAACCTTCCAAATGTGAAAACAGTGCAAAATACGCTCTTCAAAAGCAGTAGGCCCAAAACAATTATGAACTAAACTCCTCGGTTATAATTTGAATCATATGCGATTGTCAGTACCTAATCATCACAAATGCTAATCCATTTCTGACGCCTTTAAGGGAATCCTGGAGAATATCAGCTTTCTCTTGCTTTGGGAAAAGAACACTCTTTTCAGTGTTGCAGTTTAAGCATGGCAGTTGACAACACGTTAAACTTTCTGTTTGCATTTGGAGATATTTTAAGACACTGGTTTCAATTGTCAGCGTCGGTGCTAGGACCCGTAAACAATGTAGCCTTTACAAGAAGGTTTTCATTTCTAAGTGCAATATGAAAAGGAGGAAGCTGCCACCTTAATATGCTGGAGTAAGACTTAAAAGTATAGACTCTGACTTGTATATTTGGGAGTCAGAGCTTCTAAGTTGTGTTGTTTCTTAACTTTAAAAATCACCATCCTATTTATCTATAAAATAAAAACTTTTCAATGTTTATAAACAGAAGTCTGTTACTGCAGATACATATCAGTGGTGCTTTTTTTTTTTTTGCATATGTTTGTTGCTAGATAGCAGTGCTGGCGGGCAGCTGCTGTAGCTTACTCTCCTGTCTTTCCTCGAGTGTGTGTGTTTGGTTGATCTTTTTTCTTGTCCTATGCTCTGTGCGTAATTACTTGTCTGTAGCCTGAAGTTTTGGGGCTGGCTGGGTGCAACAGAGCCCCTTTTTCATTTCTCCACCTTTGCGTAACAGGGCGATACCGCTGGCTGGACTGTGTTTTTTAACTTGATGCTGTAGTTTTTAAACTGGGCAGTTGTGTTGTGACTAGGTGGAGTTATTTAAAGAAGAACAATGTAAGAGGAAGCATCAAAAATAGACATTTTTAGGGAGAACTGCCTAAGTTTCTGTTGTGCAAGCATGTGGCCTTTAGCAAATTCGTCAGGGCGCCTGATGCGATGAGCCAAGCTGTCTGGATGTGGAGCACGTGCTGGGTGCGGCGGTGACTTGCTGAGCAGAGGTTTCTGTTTGTAGGCTTCTCCATCAGAAGCCTGCTTTCAGATTAAAGCTGTTGACAAGCTTTACAACTGACTACTGAAAGATACACAGTCTAATTCAGGCAAATGCTGTGCCTGTAAGGATTTGAGCTTGGGGTAGAAAGCGGCAATAGAGAGAACTAGCATAAACTATTAGCATAGTGCATAGGAGTACTACACAACAGGAGTAGAAGAGGAAAGCTACCTCCCCTGCTGCTTTCAGCATTTTTGGCACTAGTGGAACATCAACAGGTGAAGTCTTACCACAAAACAAAGGAAACACTATAGAAATTAATGATTAAATTGTTTTTTACTGTAGTCTTTGAAAAGTAGTGGTGAAATAACTTTAAGCTTGATTATCCTGAAGATTTGTATATAGTGTCAAGGCTAATTAGTTCTCAGTCACAGAAAATAACTGCCTGTAACACAAACCGACGTAAGAACTAATTGAGAAGTACTGTAGGCTTTTGAGATAATCAAGCTCAAAGAAGTTTTACAACCTCTTTAAAGACTACAGTACTTCTCAATTAGTTCTTGATTGTAAATGACAGATAATAGTGCAAATCTGTTTCTACAGCAGTGGCATTAATAAAAGATGTGAGACTAGCTTATACTAGAACTTGCTCATACAGATCCATTTAGTTCTTTTCACTGAGTGGGCAGAAAAGACGAATTGCTACAACTTCCACGTAGGGGTGGGAAAGCTATTTTTACTGATACTCTTTTAAAATGAGTTAGCTCTCCTAAAGCAGAAGCTGTAATAATAGAGGCAGTAATGAAGTCCTCAGAAGATTGCTAACCTCTACCAGCTTAGCAATCATTCAGAGCTTAAATTTTCTGCCAAGAAAGTGAGTAGCTGTAACACAAGGTTGATTAATACTCATGTCTAGGTAGTGCCGCCTACCCTGTATTCCTTTTTACTGTGTCTGTATCACAAAGAAAAGCTTTGTCAGACCGTGTGAGCATCACTCTGGGCAGCCTGAGTGTTTGTTTCATTTGCTGCTTGACCTTCACCTGACAGTCCCATCCTGGCCCAGGGAAATGTCTGCCACGTTTCCTTAACTGCTGCTGAGCGTGCTCTTCCTCGTTTCCTCCCATGGGAGAGCAGGTCCAGTGAAGAGCATCACTTCAGGCTGCAGCCCTTCAAACTTGGACAGAAGTAAGTTGCGATAAAATGTGTTCATTGTGATGCGTGTTTCTTCCAGCAGTGAAGCAGAATATTTCTTTTTTAATTACAAATACAAGGATTGAATTATCCTTGGAACAAAACTTTCTGGTTTGTGCAGGATACCTGTTTACTCCCCTTATTTTCTCTTGCCTGGTCCATTGTCTTCTTAAAAGGATGCTTTCTAGTTTATTATTCTATTAGTTTCTAAAAAACACTGCTTTTCATATGCCCGTCTTGGATTAGAACCTCTTTTCTACATATGACATAATACATAATGCGTGAAAGCAGTTTAATAACTTTGTCGGGTAGTTAATTTGTAAGAACTGGCTCATCTTAGCTCTCCTTAAAGCTAGCCCTAAGGTACAGGTTTCTTCTGGAAAGAGCAAAAAGGCTACAGCCACAAGAAGGTACTTCTGCTCAACTCTCAGTCCTCAAAGCCTATGACTAGCCCAGTGAATTTTGGCTACTGGATGTGCCCAAAACCACTGCTCAGTTGTTTGCCCTGCTGAGTGTTAACCTTGTTGCCATATATTAAGCCCCATGATACATTATTATGTCCTAACTGCCAGATTACTGTGTAGAGAGAATATGCTATCTGTAGTAGCCTGTGTATAACTTAACTTTTAAGCTAGAATTGAGTGGGAATTACACAGACGCTGCAATGGGTGAATGGCATTCGGACCCTCTTAATGGAAATAATAAGTGAATCTTGCAATTTTAGACAATGTGCTGATTATCAGGTGTAATGGTGGGATCACCCCCTTTCCCTCACAGAACTGAGTGCCTAATAAATATATTTTTATTTATTAAATAAATAAATATTATATTATTTTATTTATTTATTAAATAAAGATCACAAATTCATGCTGAATGTTAATTGTTGCTTTTTAGCCATCCCACAGTTCCCACTGTTGTTGGGGTGTTAGGACTGTAGTCTGGAGGGGTGGGAAGTAGAAAAAAAAGAAAAAGAAAAGAGAAGAAAAAAAAAAAAAAGGAATATGGTGCTCTCAGATGTTGCTCTACAACAAGCTTCCAAAGCTGCAGAATAGAGCTCATCTAAGATGCCATCGCTTTAGCACAGGCTTTTTTTTTTTTTTTTTTTTTTTACTAAATGTTGCCTTTGCCATTTTGATAAGCCACTTCCTTCAATGAATTATCTACCCTAAAACACTTCAAGCATTTTACCACTTTAAGATTTTGCAGCCTGACAAGAGATGAGAATTAATGTTTCATTTTCTCTCACCCTAGGTCCTCAGCAACTAAAGCTCACTAGTTTTCAGAGTTGGTCTTTTCTCCTTGGTTATGCTTCTGTCCTATCTGCTAACAAAATAATGGGGGTGTGAATCTTCTAGAATAAGAGTACATAAAGATGTCCAAAATATGTTTACTGAACCTCTCTTCTAGCTCCCCCCCATTTCAAACAAACGCAGTCAATTTTGTGCTCATAAAAAATTTATCATCTTATACTTTGTCCTCTGTACACAAGTCTCAAGATTTGCTCAGTTTCCATAATACATAAATTATGCTAGTGGAACATATAGAAATGAAAAAAAAATGCTTTTCACACTATTAAATCAGTCAGATTTAGTATCTATCTGCATTGCCATCAAAAGAAAGAACAAGCTGCTTTGGCAGGGGGATTGGGTTATGCTGGTTTATACAGCCAAGAAGCGCTACACATCATGTACTCGTAGGTGTTACTTCAGTATTTATATTTTCTTCCCCTCTAGAATAAAGTACAGCAACCAGTGTAGAACCCTGCTACTTTTACCCTAGTATCTGCCCAAAGTTTTGGTTTTAGAAAGCATCTCCAAAAATAATTATGCTCTTTTCTTATTTCTAAGCAAAAGTTGAGAGTTCTGCATAGGCAGAATATTAAGTTTTGCTCTTTGCTTTATTTGACTCTGCTACCAAATGACCCTAAAAATCCAGCTGGATAAAACAACTCAGTGATGGAAGAAAGTATGTAAGATTGACCACTGCGTGAAAAAAAACCTAAACATTTGGAGAAAACATGCTTAGGACAGACAGCAGTTTTGAATTGTGGAATATTAAAAATAATTCCCTAAGTTGCACCGGCTTGTCACTTTCCTGGCTGTCACAAAAACTGAGGATTTCTTTGAAACCGAGATTCCCAACTCTTTCAATCTACTTTGTCTATGATCTTTCCCAGGAAAATGATTGATGGGTCACTAAAATAAGCCTTTTAGATAATGGGGGAAAATAACCTTTCATTGTGGGACTGTGGAGGATTGTTGTAGGACTGTTCGGGAATGGATGGAGTCCTACAGGTGTGTTTTAATTTTGAACGCTATAGTGTACTTTGTCTCCATACAAATAGAAGTTGTCTTCTAGAATCACAGAATGGTTTGGGTTGGAAGGGACCTTAAAGACCATCCAGTTCCAACCCCCTGCCCTGGGCAGGGACACCTCCCACTAGACCAGGTTGCTCAAAGCCCCATCCAGCCTGGCCTTGAACACCTCCAGGGATGGGGCAGCCACAGCTTCTCTGGGTCTTGTACCACTCTAAGATCACATCTGACAAAAGTTAACTCTTTCCAGATTTTATTACTTTATTTTAAAACTCAGGTAAAGAAATGCCACGACTTGGAAAAAGCCATCAGAAATGTAGCAGTCGGGAGACTTGTGAGAACAGTTTTATAGTTGTCAACTCTCAAGGTTCCTCTCACCGTAACAGGGGTCCCTGTCACCAGCACACGGCCAACGCCACGCCGCGGACCTTCGTTCAGGCTCCCGCCTTAAAATCGTGTCGGGAGCGACATTTCGCTTTTAAGCCAGGAGCAGCAGAGACGGGCGCGCCTGCGGCCCGCCCCGGCCCGGGACACCGGCACCCGCAGCCTCCCTTTCTCGGCCTCAACCGGGTCCCCAGCGCCACCGTCAGAGCTGCTGAACTCGCGTCCGCTTCGCAGGCGGGTCGCTGGCGCCCGCCTCAGCGTCCATGATGCCTTCGCCTTCATCATCGTCATCCTCCTCCTCTTCCTCATCGTCCTCGTCGTTACCTGCCCGGGGTTCAAGCGGGGGGCGGATGAGCAGAGCCCGCCCCGGGGCCGCCGGAGCCCGCCCGCCCCCGCCGCCACTCACCGGGCTGCCCCCCGCCGCCGCCGTCGCCCGCCGCCTCTCTCTCCTCCTGCACCAGCGGCGCCAGCAGCTCCACCACCCGCTGCTGCAGCTCGACCAGGCCCCGCCGCAGCTCCCGCAGCTGGCCGCTCTCGCCCTCCTCCTCCGCCGGGCGCGGCAGCGGCACCCGCACCGACCGCGTCCGCCCGTCGCGGTCCCGCAACTCCGCCACCAGCTCCATCCTGCCGCCAGACCCGCCCCGCCCCGCCGTCACGTGGGGCGGGCGCGCTTCCGCTTCCGCTGGGGCGCCCCCTGGCGCCTCGGCCGCGTGTTTCCCGCCTCGGCCTCGCGTCCCGGTGATGGAGGCGGCGGCGGCGGAGGGCGCCGAGCCGGCGGGCGGCGGCTGCGGCGCGGAGGAGCCGGTGGTCTCCTTGGCGGAGGTGCTGGCGGAGAACGAGGAGCTGGAGAAGGAGGCGCGGGCCGTGCTGGGGGGCAGTGACCACGAGCGGTGCAGCTACTCACAGGTGGGGGCGGGGCCGGGCGCCGCGGGGGGACGGGGGACGGGGGGCAGCACGGTGGGCGGAGCCGGTAGGCGGGGCCGGAGATCGGGGGCGTGTCCAGGTGCCGCGGGGGGCGGGGCCTTGAGAGTCGGGGCGAGGGTCTGTGGGCGGGGCCGAAGGGGCTGGGGCGGGGCCTTTGGATTGGGGGCGAGGGGCTGGGGGCGGGGCCGGTGGGTGGGGGGGCCTTTTGATTGGGGCCGAGGAGGTTGTGGGCGGGGCCTTTGGATTGGGGCGAGGGGCTGGGGGCGGGGCCTAATGGCTGGGGCGGGGGTTTTGGATGGGGCGAAGGGCTGTGGGCGGGGCCGAGGAGGTTGTGGGCGGGGCCGAGGGGCTGGGGCGGGGCCTTTGGGTTGGGGGCGAGGGGCTGTGGGCGGGGCCGCCCGGTGCCGGGACCCCCCTCTCCTCCCTTCCCCGTTCCGCTGTATGCCGCCCGCCCCGCAGGGCGCGGTGAAGCGGCAGGCGCTGTACGCCTGCAGCACCTGCACGCCGCCCGGCGGGGAGCCGGCGGGGATCTGCCTGGCCTGCAGCTACGAGTGTCACGGCACCCACCGCCTCTTCGAGCTCTACACCAAGAGGTACCGGCGGGGCGGGGGCGCGCGCCCGTCGCGGCGGCGGGAAGCGCGCGTGCGCGGGGGGAGTGGGCGGGGCCGGCTCTCGCCCCCTGAGGCGGCGGCCGGAGGGGTCTCGCGGTGGCCACGGGCCTTGTGGGCTCGTCATAGCCCACCCTCCCGCCGGCGGACACCTTCCCTTCTCGGTGCTGGGCCGCTCCGCGGGGTGAGCCGGCCGGGGGATTTCCCCAGAGCGTCCTCTGCTGGATAACGCGTTCCGGTGAGGTAACACAATGGGAAAATGTGTAAACTCCTACAAAGTACAGCATTCCCAGCAAAACTGCGTGGGTAGCGGAGGTCATAGAGTCGTGTAGGTTGGAAGGGGCCTTTAAGATCATCAAATCAAAACCACCTCTAAACCATGTCCCTCAGCACCACGTTTACCTGTCTTAAATACCCCCAGGGATGGTGATTCAACCACTTCCCTGGGCAGCTTGTTTGTATGTTTGATAACCCTTTCAGTGAAGAAATTTTTCCTAATATCTGTCCTAAACCTCCCCTGATGTAACTTGAGGCCATTTCCTCTTGTCCTGTCGCCTGTTACTTGGGTGTAGAGACCAACCGCTGCCTGGCTACACCCTGCTTTCAGGTAGTTGCAGAGGGCAGTGAGGTCTCCCCTGAGCATCCCATTCCCCAGGCTGAACAACCCCAGCTCCCTCCGCTGCTGCTCGTAAGGCTTGTGCTCTAGACCCCTCACCAGCTTTTTTGCTCGTCTCTGAACAAGCTCTAGTCCCTCAATGTCTTTTCTGTAGTGAGGGGACCAAAACTGGACACAGTATTCAAGGTGGGGCCCCACCAGTGCTGGGTACAGAGGTACAACCACTCCCCTAGTCCTGCTGGACACAGGATTTCCAATACAAGCCGGGATGCTCTTGGACACGTGAGCACACTGCTGGCTGATATTCAGCTGGCTGTTGACCAACACCTTCAGGTCCTTTTGCACCGGGCAGCTCTCCAGCCAGCGCTGCATGGGGTTGTTGTGCAGGACCTGGCACTTGGCCTTATTGAACCTCATACCATTGGCCTCGGCCCATCCATCCAGCCTGTCCAGATCCCCCGGTAGAGCCAGGTTGGGTCACTGAGGTACCCTTTTCCCTCCATTCACTTGGCATATCAATCCTATTTAAGTGAGAGCTCAGGTGTCTGAGTCAGAGACAAGAGCTTAATCGCCTTTGTGGGTCCAGGCTGCGTAAACCAACCAGTTCACACTCCTCTTTCGCCAACACACGTGCTTATGTTTTTGAGTGTGGTGGTTGCAGCACCTGGGGTTGGCTGTGCTGCTGCACTCTCCCAGCCACGCACTGTCGCAAATGGTGGTGTTAGCTGACATCTGCCTAGAGCACTATGTGAGAGGGTAGGGCTGCGAGGCCCTTTGGCTAGTTCTGACTGATGCTGGTGTTAAAAAGCAGCAAGAATATTTTTATGGCTTCTAATAAACCGCAGGGAATTGTTAGGAACACAAAAATTTAAAGTGTTTTCAGTTAATAAAAACACTGAAATGCTATGTTTTTCTCCCCAGGAACTTCCGCTGTGACTGTGGAAATAGCAAGTTCAAAAATCTGCAGTGCAAGTTGCTCCCAGTAAGTTCAGACACAGGTTTCATACACATAGAACCAAAATAACAGTCATGGGTGGTTGGTGCCTTGCCTCAGCCGGTGCTGACGCATGCAATGCCTCTGCTTTTCCCCACAAGTTAAACTAGGTGGGAGTATTACAGCAGGAGATAAAACTGCTGAGGGACTAAAGGGGAATGTTGAGAGGAGAGAGGGCGTTTGATCCTCGTCACCCGTGAATGCAGCAGTTCTGCATCCATGGTCAGCATAATGCCACAAATGTGTTGTGGTGCCTGCACTAATAGATCTCATTAACTTTAAGCTGGCTTCAAGAGAACCTTTTGGGGTGCGATTTTGCAGTTACATTAAGGAATTTAAAGGTTGTGCTGCTGTCTGAGGGACAGTTCTCGCCCCTTCTTCCTGGTGGCATTAGTGCCCTAATCTTTTTTGATAGGTTGTCACCAGAGCCTACTGATAGTATAGTTTTTTACTGTATTAAGCCCCCTGTGCTTTTGTACTCGGCATTTTGGACTCATCAAGTAGTTGGTAATCTTGTGGGAAGCGGCGACAGGAAGCTGCTTGGCTTGCCTGCAGTGCCACTCCCAGGGTAATAACAGTCCAAATGTAGAAACAGCAAGTGGTTTTGTGTATGCCCATTTTGTTCTGGCAGAATTGGGACGGATCCAGAGCTAGTCAGCCTGGGGCTACAATCCTGCAGAGACACCTGTGACAATTTTAAGATGTTACTGTTTCTCATTTGTGCCAATGAAATGGATCACGTGGTTGTTCCTTCTCCTTCTGTTCAATGCAAAATCAATTGTACAGGTTAGGTGACCTTCAGCATCCATCCATTAATCTGGCGGACTTTGTGGATGCTGGGTGCTCGCATTGTCCATTCTTCCTTTGTGGGAATAGCAGTAGAAAGCATTTTTTAGTAACATCATAAATGGTCACAGCTGTTTCTGCAGGGGCCGATGGTGGCCTTAGGCTGCAAATACGTGCAGTTCTGAAGCCCTCTGGCTGCAGCTGTATTAGTTGTTTTTGTTTTTTCTTTTAAATGGGATTACTTGTAATTGAATTTCATTCAGCATGTTTTGTAATTTAGATAATCCTCTCCTGTAGAGTGAGGTTTATATGACATAGAATTTAGTGGAAGCTCAGTGGTGAGATTAAACAAACTTGGGTTTGGATCACAGTCTGGATGTTTAAAAAAATGGAGGGGAAGGTGCACAATAAATGTATAGACGTTGCTGTAACGGCAGCAGGCACGTTGTCGATGAAAATTCTTACATCGTTTTAGATTAGCAGTAGCTTAACAAAACACTACAGTTGCCATTTGTTGCAAAGCTGGAAAGACGTTTTTTCCTCTTTCCTTTTGAACTTCAGTATTCCTCATCTGCCCAATCTGCTGCTTACTGTATAGCATAGGAATCTGGATAATATTTTTCTTTTTTTGACCTTCAAGCTGATGAGTATAGTGATTGCTTTTAGGAATTAAAGTGGAACAGGAATCGGGTTTTTCTAGATGATACATCTTTTCACTTTTCGTTTTTCACTGCATTGCCTACTGAGACATTTTTTCCTTTCCTTCTAGGAAAAGAGCAAGGTGAATTCAGGAAATAAGTATAATGACAATTTCTACGGATTATACTGTACTTGTAAAAGACCTTATCCTGATCCTGAAGATGAGGTAAGAAATGCAAAACCCAGTAGTAATCATATATGGATGGTACTTCTGCAAAATATTGTGCAGAGAGTGGTCGCTGAGCTGCTTTGCAGGGAAGATCCCACTTTAAGAAATCTTATGTTCCATATTGCTTTTGGTTGTCGTGTGCTGTATAAAGTAATTACTTTACCAGTTTTTTTTTTAAATGGTACAATATGTTTATGCCTTAAAGACAGATGAGGGGGACAAACCATCATTTGGACAAAAACCACTGCTGCAGTTCTCTTTGCTTTCCTCTCTCTGAAGTTACAGAGTTCCCTTATGGGGTGGGTTTCTCAGTGTCTTGAGAAATGTGGCAAGCGCAGAATAAACACATTGCACGTGTTAGCAGAGACCAGAATCTGCTTCCTTGTGTCAGCAGCAGCGCTCTGACAAGGCTTCTGGCACGAGGAGAGTCTGTCCTGTAGCACTGGCTTTAGCTTCCCTTTACAGTAGTCACAACACTTTTTCTCTGTCTGAAGTATTAAAATATACCACTTGGTTTGCACATGCACACTTTTATTTGCAGTCAGAAGTTAGGTGTTTTAAAGAATAAGGAAGGCCCAAGTCTTTCAAATACAAAAAAATATTTTATAAACTCTCTTCTCCGCAGTTCAAAGATAGCTAAACGTTTCTAAAGAAATCATAAATAATTGTTTCTTAACAAAGCAGTTTGTACTGCACTGCATTGTGGACAGCTAAGTTAGGATTCTGGCATTCCTATATAAACCTGGTGACGTCACGAATATCAATGTCTCTCCTTTGCTAAGCTGCCTGCTGATGCATTTCTGTTTACAGGAAGAAAAATACCGATAGAGTATTAACTTTTATCCACTCTTTTGTGTGAGAATGTCTTGCTCTACTGGGAAAACTAGTTTTGTAATAATAAATGGGAATTTCCACAGTCTTGATAATAAGACAGATTACATATGCTGTTGAACTTTAGGGAAGCAAACTGACTAATGAAGCAGTAACTACTTATTAATGGCAGCTCCCTGTGGGTGGGTGAAGAGGGAAATGTAATTCACTTGAGCAGGCTTTGCATAATACTGCAGTCTGAGGCTTGTGAAAGATTCTGGAGGTTGCTATGAATGCTAATAATGTGACCATTCGTCTAGATTCCAGATGAGATGATCCAATGCATAGTTTGTGAAGACTGGTTCCATGGAAGGGTAAGGAAACTATAAGTAGCAGAATTGCCATTTGCATAGAAATAAATTGGTGTCAGTTAAGTTTGCATGGTTAGTCTTAGTTGTGAAGGTTTGCTGTAGTTCTCAAAAGATTATGACACAAATTCTAAGGTTATTTATTTTCATCCTGTGCAAAGGAATATTGAAAGTTTAATCCTGTGCTGCTGTCCACTCCAGTCCAAAAAAAATAGGAAGAGTTCTACCTTTCTGAAGGTTACTGCTGCAGAATAAAATAATAACTTCATAACCGTCTCTTTAATTGGAAAGTTCTAATCAGTAGAATCAGTGAGAAGATTCTTACTGAGGCACATCATTATGAACTACCTGGATAGTTCTTCATTCAAAAGAATGCTTTTAAAACTGTAATTACTTTAAATAACAAGGACCAAACTGCACTGTTGGTTCCTGATTACGAACTTTGGGGAAATCTTTTAAAAGCAGCTCAGCACTCCGATGAGTGCCCTACTTACCGTGTAAGCATTAAGGATTCAGCCTCTTGTGCCTCAAAGGGCAAGAGTGAAATTCCGTGTTTGAAGTTGCAGGATCAAAGAATTTTAAAAAAAGATGATTGTCTTCAATTATGGGTTCTGTAGATAAACTATGGGATTCTTTTGTATAAGTGTATGTATTAAGAATGTTACGCTGCACACTGTGAGCTTCGCAAGAGTGCTTTTCAAAAGAAAGCCCGTAAGTGCTTTTAATTGTCTAAATTGCTCTCACCAGTTTATGGAGAGCTTTGGGACCTAATTCTTCTCAAGTTCAGTATGAGGACTTACAATCTTGTACACGTAAGGAATTAATCATAAGTTATTTAAGAGTTTAAATGCGCAGTGTGCAATAGGTATCTTTATCCGTCCTATGTTTAGGACAGTTCAGAAAAATAATGTTCAGAAAAAAGAAAAGCATAGGACTGAGATTTCTGGGTACGTAGAAGGCATAAAAGGCTGTAGACAAAGAAAGAATTATTTCAGTTTTCCCCTGGAATTTTTGTCAGCTCTTTACAGCCTTTAAATTATACTGATAATCGTTGTAGAAAGTTAGCAGGAGTGTGTGCTTGTGCTGAAAATGTGATGGCAATTGATGTTTTACTTCCTCTAAACCTAGAGTTGAGTCTGTTAATTTGCAGCGAAGGCTTCACTGCCGCGTGCTTGTTTCTTTTTGGTAGCATCTTGGTGCAATTCCCCCTGAAAGTGGAGACTTCCATGAAATGGTATGCCAAGCCTGCATGAATCACTGCCATTTCCTATGGGCCTACGCATCACAGTTAGCAGGTAAAGAATATTAAGATGTCTGAGCCAGTATTTCGTTAGCATGTATTTCTCATTCTTGCTTGATTAATGACATAATTCTGTTTGAGTGGTTGGAGAAATGATACTCATTATATTGGACAGTCGCCTTCAGCAGTGGAACATGCAGGGCTGCAGTAACTGTTCTGTAAAAAAAAATAAGGCAGTTCTCATTCCAAATCTTAATTCTGTGGTGCTCACTCTTCTGCTTATTTTATCAAAGATGTGCTACCACACAGATGGGTGAAAATTTAATACTTGTCTCAAGGAACTTAATTTCTAAAGTGGATCAAAGAACCGAAGAGCCGTCCTAAGAGAAGCGATGAGGCAAACAGCTGAGGCTCTGAGCAGCAGAGAGTTAACGATAGAGTGACCTGAAATGAATGTGTAAAACCTTAATCTGAGCAGGGCTGGTGCTGCGCTTGGGACACGTGTTCCCTGTGGTCACACCAGGCCTCTGTCTGCTGTGTGGTCTCTGCGGGATCAGAAGGGTAGATGGCGTGATTTCTGTGGAAAGAGCTGGTTTCACGTAGTCTCCTAAACGTTGCTTATATCAGCTGGTGATTGAGCTGTCATGTGCCAGAAACGTCAATGGTAATTTTAAGGATTCCAAGCTGGCCTACCTGGCGTTCTCTTCTTTCTAATATAAATACAGTACACAATGTTTCTTTTCATTTGTTTTTGTTTCTCCTTCTAACCAGCTATGTCACAGGGCACATATTTGAATTGATATCAAAAGAAAAAACTTGCTTTAAATAAGGAAGTGGTTCATGTAGTTAATCTGTGGTGGAGTTTTTGGGGTGTGTGTCTGGAGAAAATGAAGGACTCTGACACAAAGTCAGCAAAAATGTACACAGCAGCTACTGAACCTGTGATAGCTATCAGGGGGTGTGAAGAAGGACAAGCATCTTGGTATAGAACTGTCTCAAATTGTGATACCCCTTTCCCTCTCCTCAGACTTAGATTTTGGGAACCAGAATATTTTAGGAGCATGAGAGGGGAAGAAGACTATGGTGAAATAGGGAGTGGTTTCTTTGTATACTTAGGTCACCGTGTTTTTGGACGGCTCTAGAGTAGATCCAGGACGCTGCAGTGGACCCAGTGATCCAGGTGCTCTTCAACACTGCAATGTAAAGCAGAGAACATCTGTGGTAGCCTGTAGATTGTCTGATGTGCTATTTTCACTTATATATCTTCCAGTTCCTGCTTTGACCAAAGTGAACTCCCTTGAAGATGAAGGGATTGTCCTGAAGGTTGAGGAAAGCGAAGAGCAGAAAAAAGAAATAAAAAAAGAAGGTGGAGTGGAACACCAAGAAATGAAGGAGGAAAAGCAAACGGAACAGTTCAATGAGCCATCCACTAGCTCTGGGTCTGCCTGTCCTGAGGTGAGACAGACCTTCTTTTTGGTCCTGTATGTCTTCGTACTGATGGTAGGTGAAGCAAAGCCCACCTCCTCATAGGTGCGGTGAAGAGGTAAATGCTTTCAGCCTATTCCCATGTTCCTCTTCAGTCAATGACACTTCAAACGTGGGGTCTCTGGAGCACAGCGCAGGCCCTGGAACATGCTTGTAGAAGTGGGTGCCAAGGGTGCAACGTCTGTTGCAGATGGGTTAGATCCATCCCTTCTTGTCGGCCTTTGCACCGAGGTGACTCCTGAGTTTGTTGTAACGCAGGGGTATAATGCATTTGCATGGTAGTCCAGCTCTGATTTCTTAAACATTTATGGCTTTTGCAGTAAATTTCTACAGAAATTCCCAGTGGAAACTGCTAAAACCGCATCAGAATCCTCACGTGGATGAAATGGTAATATAGGTTGTTTATAAAAATTAGTGTCTGAGACAAAAGAAGGATCTTGCATCAGGGAAATGACATGCTGGAAAGAGCAGAATGTATTTGAAGTGACATTACAGAGCACTGAACACTCTCGTTTTAATTCAGGTAGTTACGAAGAGCGAGGGGCCAGTCTGCAAGCTGAAAGAACTCCAAAGCAAGCAATTTTTAAAAAAAGATACTGCCACCTTTTGGCCATCGAACTGGAGAAGCAAATTATGCACCTGTGCAGACTGTTTGGTATGTACTCTGTCTTCTTTACCATCACTGAGGCAGGGGGCAGCTCCCAGAGCATCTTCAAAGAGAAGCTTTTAGATAAAATCTGTGTAAATGTTCTTACTCTGTGTATAAACACCTACAAACTCCCTCCACCCCACATAAAGAAACACACTGAATCCTTTGGAATTAATACAGCGTGAAGGAGCTTCTAAATGTTTGGGTTTTTTTGCTGCGTAAATCCAGTATTGCTTTGGAAGTCATCATGGGGAGATGTCTGAAATGCTGGATTTAAAATTTACGTTATTATTTTTATTGTTACTATTTGAGATACTGAGCGCCGAAAGGACTGGGGGAGAGCATCTCCATCTGAAAAGTTTTGTAACGTAAGACTAAATTTTACTTTATTCTCCAGAAAATGTATTCAGAGCTTGAAGTCCAGTTCCTGACAGATGAATGCGACACCGTCTTGGCTTATGAAAATAAAGGTACCAGTGACCAAGAAACAGAGAGGAGAGATCCTTTGATGGACACCCTTAACAGCATGAACAGAGTCCAGCAAGTGGAACTCATCTGTGGTAAATACAACTTCAGTTTTAGAACCTGCCTTAACACTTTAACTGAACAGTTTCGCCTGAGAGATCAGTATCAGGTCTGGCAGCGTGGTGCCAAACGGCTTTTGCGGCCACACGTAGCAGACTGACAGACGGCAACACCTCTGTCGGGGTTGCCTGGGGAAGTTTGTCCTCGCTGGCCTGTGGCTGCAACTGTCGCTTACATTGAGGAACTAGATGGGGCGGGAACTTTTCCCCCATTTGACATCTTAGATGTTGTATTGATAGTAATTTCTCGTAACGTGAATATTTAAACATTAATTCTCACTGCTGCTCTCTGGCTTGTTTACCTCACCCTGTCGTGTTGTGCTGGCGCGGGCCAGCCCACGCGAAGCTGAGCTGTTTCCTAACTGGAGCCGTGTTTCCCTCTTGGGAGTGAGGGGCTGGCGCTCCAGCGAGGACACTTGTCCTGAGTTACAGACTAGGGCTTCCCACCACTGCCCGCACAGCAGCGGTCTGAAGTAATTGGACTAATTCACCCACTGTACTTCTGTACGTTTCTCTGAAGATCACTGGAACAGATACTCAGACTGCATAGGCTAGTCTGATAAATCATTAGGCTTCTCATGTTTACCTGGACTTGCCTTTCTTTTTATTATCATTACTATTACTATTATTTATAATCCAGTTCAAACCTGGATTTGTCTCACGTAAGTCTAAGTAATGACAAGAGGAAGTAGAACAAGTTGTCTTCTTGAGCCAGTGTTAAACTAAAGCTGAGTAGCTTGTTTTTCTGTTTTCTTTCCCTTGCCTTCGCTTTTCCGTCCAGAATACAATGATTTAAAGACAGAACTGACGGACTATCTCAGGAGATTTGCAGATGAGGGAACGGTAAGGCGCAACTGCAGAATTTGTTTGCCAGAAAACATATTTTAAAGTACCATTGAGGGGTGGATGTCGAATACTATGATGCTATTGTTACAATTCCTGTCTCTTGGAGTTGCTGGTACTGCAGTAGGAGTTAGAAGTCCCTGATTTGATTGGAATGTAAAAGTGGCGTTTCCTTAATGACACTGTTAAAAGATAAAAGGGACCTTGCAGAAATCTGTCTATAAAGCACTGAGAGCAGTTCATAAATTTAAATGGAGCTTCTGTTGCTCTAGGAAGAGTATTCAGGAAAAAAAGCTCTTAAGCTTTATGTTTTCTCTTAGATTGAATTTAAGCCCTTTGAAGAATAAGGATTGACTAAATATTGGCAAACAGTCTTGGAGGAATTTGCATGCTATTATTAATTAACGAACGCATGCATTTTGTTGGCTTATTTGCTAAATTGCTGTTCTTAGTTACATTGTAGTGAGCCTGAAGTGAGGCACTGGAAATCTTGCTTTGTGTTAATTTGTTTGATGATAAAAGCAAGTGGTCAGACCCATTAAAATTACCCTTGGGAGCTTTGCTCCATGTCCTTGTTCTGCCTTCGGGGCTCTCATGTCCCTGTTTGTATTCTTTTATCATAGCATTGGGGCATTAATCATTTCCTTCGGGTCGGAGAGGATAGATGTTTTGCTGGAGAGATTTCGGGATACCTGCTTCTATATGCTTTGTGTGTTACGTGTGGGAGGCATGCAAGGGGGAGGAAAAAAAAAGGATCATTTAATTGAATTCTTGTGCCACAACGTGGGTTTTGTATCGCTCCCCCCAGGTGGTTAAAAGAGAAGACATTCAGCATTTCTTCGAAGAATTTCAGTCACGGAAAAGACGACGGACTAACAGGATGCAGTACTACTGTAGTTAGACTGAGGGGGTTTGGGGCGGAAAGGACAGCTGGGAAAACAGTACTCATTGGCAAACAGATGAGGCATCTCCAGTATTTGGCTTCTCATCAAAATCCAACTGTCCAAGAAACATCTTCGTTTTGTCTCATTCTTCCCTTATTTGTAGCGACTGAAAGCGTTCTTAGCAGGTACCTTGCAATTATAGGGATGTCAGTTCTGCCCGACTGTGCTCCCCCCAAAGCTGGCCTTGTCCCAGGGGGGAGGACGGCTTGTTACACCAACGGTGTGCCACCGCACCTTCCCTTTGGCCTGTCACCTGTGTCACTGTGCCTGGCGCTGTGCTGCGGCCTGGGTGGGCTCCGCAGTGCGGGCAACACGCACTCGCTCTGCTTTCCAAGACTGGAGCTTTCCTGCTTTCCTTTTTTCCTGCTTTTCTTTTTTCTTGCTTCCTGCAGCACCGCTTCAGGGTGTGGTGGTTCTAGCGAAGGCTCCCCGTGCAAAGACATGTCTCTCTACTGCGGCAGGGGAGGCAGCGCTCCTGGAAGGGTCGAGCCGCCCGTGTTTGGCCACGGTTGTTGGGTGAAACTGCGTCCCAACACTGGGGTGGGACCAGGGGAAGCAAACAGCACTGGAGCGCCGCAGGCTCGCTCGCTCGCTGCTCTGGAAGCGCTCCCTAGGCGGGTGAAAAAATGAGAAATCAGAGGGTTCTGTTTTTATAAATTCAAAAACTTCATTTCTAATATTGTACAGGCATGTTTTACATGCAGAAATTTGTCACGTGAACCTTATCTCCTCGCTGGAATGATGTACTAAATTACAAATTAAGCATGAGCGGGGTGTTGTTACAGGAATTCTAACATGACTTTTAAGAATCTACACTTAGCTACAATTAAATACTGACTTTTCCTAAGTTTGGAGCTTAATGTAGTTTTTAGTTTTCTTTACCCACAAACCCCAAACATACTTTAAGAAAGTTCTGATTTTTTACCTCCTACTTTATGTAGTTGGAGGGTTTCTTTCCCATGGGCTACTATTCTGCTTCCACGTTAATCACTTTTGAGAAGTAAATCAGACCTTTCTCTATCATTCTCCCTATTAATAGTTTCTGACCGCTTTATTTACAAAAGCTGGTTCTAGCGTAGGGGCTCAGCTCATCGGTTTGTTTCCTGCGAAATGATTAGTTGCTTTTAAATTTAACTGGGGGTAGTGGATGTGCTTTTTTTTTTTTTGTAGCAACTGTTAACGGGAATTGTAACTGCCTAGCAAACTTAAAATACCTGCAAATTAAAGAACTGTTCAATCTGTGCCGTGTGAGGGTTTTTTTGACATGCTGCTGTAGGGGTTGGTGTTCATCCAGGAGCCACTCAAAGGCAGCAACGACCCGTTTGCCATGGGGCCAAGATATAGCTCTGGAGCCGAGCAGGAGAAAGAGCAGAAGGGGATGATGTTTCCTCTGTGCTGCAGTTCGCCAAAGGTGCCCAGAGGAAGGTGCTGTCCTGGGCTCCAGCTCTGAGCTCAAACCACCCTGAAGTGAAGCCCTGGGTGTTCCAAGTGGCACTGTCCTCCCCCAGGACATCAGAAAGCAGCAGGAGGTGCTGGGGTGCAGGTAAATGCCCCTCCCTGCGCTCAAGGAATGACAGCGGCCTCGCACAGAGGGAGGAGGTTTTTGAACCAAGCGGGTAATTTCCACAAAAAGGAGTTATTGCAGCTAGTTTCACACCACAGGGGCCGCGCTGACACCACACGTCCATTCTTGGGCCACTCATGGAGCAGGGGTTACCTGCAGCAGCCCCAGCCCCTAACGCTCCCCCTTTCCAACTTCTTCCATGCAGCTGCGCTTCCTTCCCCAAGGCTGCCCTGGGAAGAGGCAGCCTCTCCTCTGTCAAGTTAGCAGACCTAGAAGAAATTGTTGCAAAATGAACAGAAAGCCTCTAACAAGAAGCATTAAATTTGTCTGGTTCAGGAAGTTGCTCCTAAAACTGTCCCTGGCTGTGGGAATGAAGGTGTCAGTAAACTTTTAAGACCACACAGTTCTCTCTGGCCCCCCCCCTTACTTGATGCCAGGACACAACCCCCCCCCCCGTTTTTCTGTCGTACATCAAAGCCAGACTAGTCCCGATTTGATTTTCTGCTGCTGGACGGCACTTCTGAGCTTCAGCCACCTCTTTGAAGTAGCGAAGCACTTGTTTCTGTGGAAGAGATTTTAATGAGTGTTCCGCTGATGGGGGAAGAGGAGGCCGGGTACTTAATGAGCAGCTTTGTCTGGCTGCGCCGCTGAGAAAATAAACACTTCCTCCACCAAGGGCTCCATCTCCACCCTGACTCCGAGCAACCCTATTGCCTTTAATAGCAAATGGTCTCCCCCAGTTAAGCTCTAGCCAGAACTCACTGAACTATTTCACTGAAGTGCTTTTCCTTTTTAACAAGCTGCTTGAACAGTGCTGCTAATTTTGAATTCCTTTTTTTTTTTTTTTTTCCACTGGTTTGTATCAGAGCCTTGGTGGTCAAAGTGTTTATTGTGCACTTTTTTTCCCCCCAGAAGGAACAAACCTTGACAGTTTTAAGAGCCTTTTACTGTTAGAGGGCACCTCACGGTTTGGAGTGAGAGGGCTCGGTGGGTTCCACCAGCCGGTGCTGCTGCAGGCCCTGGTTCAAAGGAAGATGTCGCACAAGCACGTTCTATACAAGCCATTTATTTGAAATGCCAACTATACGTAGGATAAAGTCAGTGTTACATGCTTCTCAGCAACAGTAGAAAAATAGAACCAGTGAAAACCTTTTTACAACTGTAATGGTACTCAAAAGAGAAATGTATTGTTTTACAATGCATCACACAAGACTAGAATTCAAGTTTGGAGGTACCTAAATAAAAATACTATTTTTTTTTTTAAAAAACACTATGTACAATTGAAGCGTAAACAAGTTTTACAAAGTACTGGTTATGCAGGTTGTAGAAAAAACACTTGCATAGGACATGAAGTCAGTTTAAGAAAGTTTTCTGAGCCTTTAGCATTGAAGGCACTTGACTTTATACCAGTAACAACACAAGGACAAGAAACAGAACCGTAACGCTGCCGAAGGCAGGGCGACCTTCTGGCAGTACAGATAATTACAGAAACCCCAGATACGGTTTTAGAATTTATCTCTCGACCATTCCCTGCGTTGGGCAGAGCTCGGCACCGCCTCTGCCATCCAAGCATACCGTTATTAGAAGCGAGAACAGTGCCTCAAACAGCACGAGTTATTCTTTCCAAACAACCAACCCCCCAAAGAACCCCAAAAAAACCCCCACCAAACCCAAACCAAAGTAACGCATAAGACAAACATTTGGGACATTCCAGGACCAAAACCCAAGGCGTACAAGTACAGGTGGCCACAGCCTTAACTTTCAGAAACAAAACTCCTCAACAACAAGAAAAATACAACAAGGAACTGCCAATCGACACAGCAGTCATTAACACACAGCTACAGTAACTCTGTGGAACAACAAAACATTTCAAAGGAAGAATCTGTTTCAGGAATTAAGTTATTCATATATTAAGGAGAACAGGAGGGGGGGTCAGGGAAAGGGGAATAGGAAGTTTTTGCATGTTGCTCACTAAATGAAAGTCTGAGCTCTCTCTTGAATGGAAGGAGGAGCACGAGTCTTCCTCATCCAAGAAAACTTCATGTTCATACCTCTCTCCTCAAGCTCAAAGATCATCAGTAATCTGTTATCTCCCATCACATTTACAGGAGGAAAAGATGTCAGTTTCCAGCCTAATCAGAAAGTGCTTCATGTAAACAAGGAGCTTCTGCACCAGAAGTGTCAGGAGGCAGGGAAGAAGCAGCAGCGGGTAGCACAGGTACATGTGCGCTGCCAGCGGGACACGGGACGAGCACCAGCTTCCCAGTAATGCTTCTGTGAAGAAGAATAAACACAGTCCCTCTCCCCTCCCTCCGCACATCCAACCAGGCAGGAAATCCTACACCGGAGTACAAAAAATATGGTTCCAGTAATTTGACAAATCCTTCTTTTCCACTAAGAATCAGCTGCCGTAACCCACCATCTTCTTCCCAACTCAAAAGATACAAGTGAAAACGCAGATTGTCTACACGGCCCGATTGTCTCTGTGGCCTCAGAAGGACTTGTCTTATGTTTTGCACCTACTTTTAAACACTTTATTCTCTTTTTTAATACTGCTCAGCTTCTAAGACTCCAGAAGCAATTCCGTATTCTAAAATGCAGCCACGTCCCGCCCCCGCCAGAGGCATTTCTCACCAGCTTATTTGGAAGCTAAAGAGCATTTCACCATTTCCCTCAAGCCATAACCTCGGAACTCCTCAGTCTTCATCAGCCACGTCCCCACAAATTCCAAGCTTAAAAAGCTACATCTGTCGATTTCAGCCCCATCTCTGTCCAGGCACACAGTGCCACAGCGAGCTACGGAAACTAAAATACTTTTCTCAAAGTACATCTAATGATTTTAGGTAAAAAATAAATTATCAGAATAGGAAGTCTTCTGAGGGCAGCTATGACTTTTTAGTAATTAAGCTACCAACATAATTATGACAAAGCCCTGTATTTCAGGGGTTTTGTGTGGGATGAGTTAACGCTTCTAGCGCTGGCGAGCGCGGAGGCTCCGCAGTCAGACAGCGCCGTGCCCAAACCTCCAGAGGCAACCCAGCCGCCCCCAGTCCCTGAACCTGCAGCAGCTCCGTCCCCCCACCGCCACCTCCTCGCGCTTACCAACGTCCTACACTGCAGCCCCACGGAAACACGACCTACGAGCTGGTGAGGCCGGGACCACCAAGTGTCTTGACCATGCTCAAAAAAAGAAAATCTAGATTAAAAAGGCTGACAGAGGGGAAAAACCCACACCCCTGAACATCTCCCCTCACGCACGAGACCCATCACCTGCGCAGTCCAGCTAAGTCTCTCCTCCAGTCCCACACCGCGCCTTCCATGGCTGCATCTCGAAAGGAGCATCTGCAGGGCTGTCGCAGGAGGCCTACAGATGCGTACGCAGGAGACAGGAGGATTTTTTTGGTTCAAACACCTCTATCTTCACTTATGTAGAAGCTATTTGGTAGTTTGGAAACGCAGTATTCCATGGATTTCAATAACACGGTGGTGTTGTTACCAGGCCTCGCATACCTTAATGAAAAGGGTTAGGTCAGAACCTGCCACCAACTAGAAGTCGCAGCAAGATTTCTGTTTAAATAGAATTAAGCACTTTGAACTGCAAGAAACAACTCCACCTGACCTTAAAGTAGTCCTTAGGTCACACTTGAGATTAAAGTTTTCTGCTACAGGGAAATTCTTCATTCTAGGAACTGTATTTAATTAAAAAAAACCCAAACAGGCCTTTACCAGTAATCACTACACTGCAGTGACATCAGGATCCCTATCCGAAATGCAATGAGTCTGTGGTAAAAACTCCATGGGAAGAATCAAGGATCCACTGAACAACTATAACCGTTACACCCGGCGCATTGCTTAACCCCAGCCCGCAGCAGGGAGCCAGCCCGGATGATGATCATTCCCTCTTTGTATCACGTTAATTGATGAAGCTCATTTCTGTGCTTTGAAAAAAATAAAAAAGCCAAGTTGGGAAACGGAAGTGTAATTTAAGAGTGCTAAAGCTTCGCACATTTCATGATGCCAGAGCAGTTACTCTTCGCTTTGAGTTTGTTCACGGAGCAGCCGAGGTCACCAAGTCGGCAACGCTTCGGATGGGGTGAGGGACACCGAGCGCTGCCACTGAGAGTGAAGCCCTTTTGTAAGCGTAGGCAGGAGACAGCGAGGCAAAGAGCGGAGTCACCTCGGCGGGACAGGGAACCCCCCTGCGGAGGGTCACCCTGCAGGCAACAGCAAAGACACTACGCCTGGTCCTCCCGACACTCCAGGATTCAGCAGGAATCCGCAACTCCCGTCTTCACTTACGCCCGCATACGGGTAGCTGGAAGAACAAGTTATTACCATCATTTTTACAGTATTTCTAGATTTCTTTCTGCATGGGCAAATGAGCGATTCTAGTCTGTCTAGTCAGTGCTTCTGGGTGATCACAGAGTTCTCCACGGTCACAGCTGAACCAGAAGGCAAACAGAAAACCAGACTGTCAGATCCCAGGGAATTTCACTGGAATTTGGACTCCTAAATATCCCCCTGGATTCTTAAAAACCCAAATACGATTCTTGAAGTGGGCTTGCTATAGAAGGATAAAACCAGCTGCCAGAACTTTTCAAACAAAACATTAGACTGGATTCTTGCTGTAGTTGTAAAAATCAGGAAGATTTCAGATCTAAACAAACAAACCAAAAAAAACCACTAACCAAAAGTGTAGTATTTTGATGTGCTGTTCTTTGGAATTCCTATAATTAAAAAATAAACGCATTGTTACTATCTCATAAGAAAATACATTTCATAATGTGCAACCCAATGCACACAGGGAATTGGCAGGTGACAGGGAAAATGCAAAAGTATGAAAATACAGTCCTTTAAATGTGACAATAAAGTTTAACATATTAGTACAAAACTAATACACTAAAATAGATGTACAGGTGCAAAAGGCTACCAGGTTGTAGAAAAAAGGTACCAGCTTTTTTTTTTTTCCTCTCTCCCCAAAAGGCTTAATTAAGTTTGCTCCAAAAAAGTTTCCCACAAAATTAAACCAGAAGCAGCATCAAAACCAAACTGATAACATGCTGTCTCTAATAAAGCAATGTATGTACAAAAGAAGTGAGCAAAGCCGAATTCGTCTGCTGGCATGAACGAACTTGTCTGACCGAAGTCAGGCCAGAAGTTGCGGAGAACGGGATGTTGACAACTCTTAGGCACGGAGAAATAGTGGAGGTTGCTTTCATAGGGCAGATTTTTTATACAGGAAGTCGGGTTTGTTCGGAGACCTCCTTCCCCTGCTTACTGCATCTTCCCTTTCCAAATCCGCGCTTCTCTGTGCTCCGTGTTCCAACGGCTCATCGTCCGCCAGTCTCCTGCTGGGTCTCTCTTCTTGCATTTCAGAGGCGTACGCAGAGAGTGAAGGTCTGTTGGAGGTTAGCCCGTAGGTTAAATCCGTTTCCATTTTTGTTCTTCCCCTGACGTGAACTGCACCGTTACCAGCGTTTTCCTGGGTGGCCAGTGCCAAGTCCAGTCGCTGGGGAGGTTGTTCTAAGACATCGAGGTGTATTGGCTCATTCTTTTGTCTGTGTTGATGCCCGTCTTGGGAGAGCAGGTATTCGCGCCTAGAGTCCTCTTGCTTTTTAGGAGATATCTGGGAAGGTAGATAGGCTGACTTTAAGCCACTTGGTGATGCCTTACTGTGGCTATACAAATCCGGGCCAAAATAGATACCTTGCGAAGGTGAAGGACTGTGCCTGTTGGGTGCTGGAGTAGAGGGTCTGCATGCAGCATTAGAGAAGTCATAGAAGTCAGGGTATTCCTGTTGATTTTCACGAGCATCTATTTTTTGCTCTATTGCATGTTTCTTTCGAGAAGTGGGCACGTGTCTGTTCTGAATACATGAAATGTGCTGGGGTGGACCGGGCCCTACCTCTGTAACCGTCTGGCTTAATTCTGTGTCGACCGTGAGCTCTGGTAATCTTCTGTCTTTTAAAGACATTGCTGACACACCCATTGCGATATCTGGCATCAGTTCATTTAGCAAGGGCTGAGTACACTGGAAAAGAAAAGAAATTGGTCCGTGGAAACAACACAAAAGCTAAACACAAACTGTATTTAAGACACGTTTTGTAATTCAAAATGGCATTTTTCTTATCCACCTTTGCCTAGACCAACCTACACTGTTTAAAGAACACAAGTAATCCCCCAACCTTCATCTTCCTGCTAGCTTAAGACAACTTCTTTCCTTCATGAAGCTGTTGTGCCACAATAATAGCTCCTTCTCAAACGCGTCTGGTGTTGAATACGCAGTAAATGTACTGAGAAACTCCCCAAAGGTAAGTCTGCTTTAAGCCACCTGCAATCATCAAACTCAACAAGGTACTGGGTGCAGAGCTTCCACGGTTCCTTACAGCACAGAATTCCAGTGCAGGGAAGCCACCCAATGTGTATTTCATCACTACAGACGCAACCCTTCTGCTTGCATTTCATATTTTAAAGTAAGTTAATTGCAGGCCCATGTGAGTGCACACACGACAGCCTCGGGGCTTGCGGGGAGCACCAGTTCCAGGGGCTGACTGGATCCACAAAGCCCACGGGAGCTGTTGCCTGGCATTTTTCTCCCCTACACCTATAAGCAATCCTGCAATGAGACAGGCGTATTACACTCTTCCACACAGACGGAATCACGGAATCTTCAGAGTTGGAAGGGACTCTAGAGAGTCCCTCTAGAGATCATCTAGCCATCATCTAGCATCTTATATATTTATATATTATTTTTATATATTTCTATATATTTATTTATAAATTTATATAATTTATATATTATTTTTATATAGATATAAAGGGGGATATGAATAATATATAAATATATATAAATAAAATATATTAAAAAATTTATATTTTTTTTATATATATATAACCCCCTCTTTTTTTTTTATATATATATCTCCCCCTCTTTTTTTATATATATATCCCTGTTTCCATTCAGAACTCCATGTGAAATCTGCATCTAAAGAGCAGGTTTTCAGCATGACATAACTGTGCACTGAAAGTTTTTTCACTGCAAAAGTTACCAAACTCTTTATTTAGCATTTCATGTACTTCACAAAGCTCGGTCTTTGTCCAGTACATTATAGTTCATTGCTTTCATTGCATCATGCTGTACTTTAGCAGCTATAATGATTGTTTTTAAATGCTATAATGAACCCTTTTGTATTTGCAATTACTGATTTCTACTGGCCTATTCCTTTTAAAAATCTTTTCCACAGCTGTAAGGCCTTCACGTTCTCTGCAGGTTCCCTTTTACACCCCTGTTTACTTCAGGACTGCTTACCTCTGAGTAGCCCAAATGGCATCACAATTTCTACCCGTGAATTCTAGCATGCCGTCCACTGCTCAAGTTGACTTACACTTTGTTTTAATGTAGAGCAAACTATGTTATTTCAGAAGATTCACTTGTCCCTCCAAAACACTCCTGCCCCTGGAAGATCTGTTCTCCCAGGGATCAGGGCATGCCTTTCAGATGCAAAATGCTGACAGCTAGTTTGGCAGAAAATTCTTCTCACCAAAGACACTCCTATTTAACAAAGCCAAGTTATTTCTCTCCAGCGCCTCTCCACAAGCTACTTTGAGCAGCCAGGGACAGGGAGGAGAAATCAATACTTACCACTTGCTTCTCGGCTGCCATCACTGCCGCTGCTGCCGCCACCGTTTGTCTCCCCAGACCTGTAGTGTTAGTGCAATCGGGGGGTGCTGCTTTAACACTGGGCAAGTAGACGGGTGGCGCGGCTTTGGGAGCCGTTCGGGAGTGGAACAGTGAGTGATTGCACGGGTAAGAAAAGGAACGGGAGGGATGTTGACTTGGCACCCTTTGTTTCCAGCCCACTTTGAACTGGTTATGAATAGGAGTTGCTGGTGGGTGGTATGGCGGTGGAGGAGGGGGCAATGGTGGATGGAAGGCCACAAAAGAGTCCAGTTCTGTAAACATGGTTTCCGCAGTGGGAGTGCTGTTAACGCGACATCGTCCAGGCTGCCTCATCGTCAGGAGCGGGCTCTCGTCCCCAAATCGCTCATCAGGAAAGAATTTGTGAGGATTCTGCAAAGGAAAACACCCAGCATATAACAAAAAGTAGGAAATTATCTAGAAAAGTCTCCTAAACTAACACACACTGGAACTAGAAATCTGCCAGTACTGTAACAGGCTAGTTGTGCCACCTGAAGCCTCACTGACACTCCAGGTGATTACAGCTACCACAGAATAAAAACAAAACAAGAAGCACCAAATGCACTGTGTGAATAAGTTGAGAAACAAATGCATTTGCTTTAAACAGCAGCGTACAGACAGAAGTGGGATTTCCAGTTTCCCAGTCCTAATATGGATTATGCAGATTTACTGTACTAGTTAGAACTTCTTCTCCTCTCCGATTCAAGAATAATTAATAATCTAGATTTCTAGTTATGGTTTGACTATTCTCATCAACTGCCTCTTCAGGAGATTTTTTTTTTTTGTCCCCAAAATCTGTGGCAGTAAGAGCATCCTGAATATTTTTCTTGAGAAAAATATTTCTTGAGAAAAAGTATTTATACCTTGCACTGACACATTTACAAATCACACACATCAAATGCAACAGTCTCATTGTAGTTCGCACTTGGACACTTTTAAAGTTATACAGGCATTTCCAAGCATTTTTGCACCTGCACGTGCACACAGAAGGTAGTTCTCTTACTGCAGATTACAATCCAAGCCAATTCACGCAGAACAGAATCGAAGCATTTGGGGTCTCACCCAGCAATTCTTCATACCTGCAGAAGTTCAGCAGCAGCATCAGAGAGTCCGAATTCCCGCAGCACACGAATCTGAATCTCGTAACTGACTGTGGCACCTTCTCCGCAATTGAGAGCGTATGCTCGTTGCACCTGCTCCGTGTGACGCAGCTCCTGCAGCCGCTTGATCATCTCTTTCACAACGAGGAGATTGGGAACTGGAGGGGTAAGAGACCACGGAATGGGGATAACAGAGATTACTTTTTGAACTGGGAGACAGTAAGTTTGATTGCAATGGTTAGATTTAATTCTGAAGGAAAAAAAATCTAACATCAGGCTGACTTGGCTTTTTTTTTTTTGAAGCAGCAGCCTGCCAAGAACAGTTTGATTTATATGTTCCTTGAAGCATCATTAATGCCCATGGGATAACACACGTATCACACAAATGGTCGAGACATACACCATTTTCCAGCTTCTGCTCGAGCAAGCCACAAATAC
The DNA here is from genome assembly GCF_964199755.1 of Larus michahellis. NCBI lineage: Eukaryota > Metazoa > Chordata > Aves > Charadriiformes > Laridae > Larus > Larus michahellis. The sequence continues at coordinate 39,932,739 of NC_133899.1, read as the reverse complement.
AGCCTTCTTTGTAAACCCCTTATGATGCAGGAATTTTATGATTTGAGGTGGGGGCAGGATAGCTTAAATAGCAACTGACTGTTCCCTCGTGAATTCTACAGGCCAAGAATTCATTGATTTTTTTGGCATACACTTCAGACTTCCAGTGGAATTCTGTAATCACAAAACCATAATACCAGTATGTAACTACAGAAAGAGCATTTTAAAAAAATTACACAAACTGAAAGCCAACATAAACCTGTAAAAATTATGTTGGTTTATGCAGGCATATTGAAATAATTAAAAAACAAAAAGAACTTTTCAAAGGAATTGTTCTGAAAAATCCTAGTTTAGCAGCCAGATGTTTAGCTACAACCAGCATTTTGCTAACACTGAAAAAAAGAGGATTTTAGAGAAATTTGAAGCAGTTCTCCAAACTAATAGGTATAAAAATCATCTTGGTTTTTAATGAAAAAGTGCTGTCTTCTCAAACTCAGATTTGTTTCTGGTTGGGTGTTTTTTTGGTTTGTTTTTTTTTTAACTATTATTCATGTGACACACATGGAAGAGGGATTACATATATAAAAATTAAAATTGTTTCAAGTCAGCTCCAGGATTTCTAATTCAAACTGGAAAATACCTAGGGCAACCTGTAGAACACTACAGCCTCAAAGCAGAACAGACTTCATCAGCGGTTGAACTCATTTTACAATAATTTTGTAAGAAGAGCACCAAGACACGCCGCTAATAGCATTTATGCAAATATAGTCCCCAGGCAGCAGAGACAAGGAAGATGCAAGTGCCAGATGGAGAACACCTAAGCGGTAAAGAATCCTCTGTTGTAAGTGCTTGGCCTAAAGGGCATGGAGGAGATGATGCCTAGCTCTCCCTCCAGCCAGCTCCTGCACTCCACCTGTGCTTTGGGATGGATTCCTCTACAAGTTACAGGTTTGGTACATGCCTGAATCTCCTCAAATTAATTGGGCTCCATCTACCCTTCCTAGCACAAGGCGTTGACCAAAAAAAATCATTTTTTTTGCTTAATTACAGAATTAAGCAGAGCAGGAGGTTACCAGGACACAATAACTGTGCTCCAACTACTACTGGCCAGGCTGAGAGCTCACACCCATGCTCAAATCAAAGGGCTGGCAATACTTCCTATGGATTAAATTGTACAGAATTACGCAGTAGTGGAGTTTCAGATTGATTAAGGTGTCTCACACTTGCCCACAGAGACAGATTTTTTCAGAACAGAAGAACTTTTGCAAAACATTTGAGACCTTTGAGACCCTGTTTCTTTTCTCAACTTCTTTGGAAACTAAGATGAAGCAAAGCATTGTGAAAGTCACATCTTATGACGAAATACTTTACATTCAATTCGTGGTGAGTATATCTGTGCTTTTCTGAAGAGGGAAGGGGAAAGAGTCTGAGTACTGTAGTGTACTGCTGAGATGCCCCAGCTATAAATTTCCAAAATTACAGAAGTTTTCAGAAGCTCCTTCTAAGCTTTATCAAGTCTCGTCCTGAATCACAAGAAATGAATAGATCAAAACCATTTCACAAATCTTCCTAGAAAACTTACTGCAGTGTTTAACTAAACAGTGTTTCAAATCTCCCTAACACCTCAATTTAAATTCTCTTGCAGCAATTTAAAGTTATTATTTTTGTCCTGGTTCTAGCATCTGTAAGATTAGTTTACCTGCTTCCTTTCAACATAGTTGACTGAAAGGAGACGTAATTGTTATAACAAAGAGCTTATAAAATGGGGAACGGGGAGTGGTGGAGGGAGGAAGATGACCGTTTCCTTGGTGGCATGTCATCTTTATTGCTTTTCTACACACTCCCAAACTGATCCGTATCTACTGAAATGTGGTACTTTGATCTAAAAATGGATACCAAAAGTTTATGCAAGTTTAACGAAAGACTGCATAAGCTCATGGGTTAAAAGCGCATTTAAAATTACTAACTGCACAGAAACGCCATCCACCATAGGACACCTCTGAGCTGCAAATGGTTGAAAAACACACAGAATTTTACAGGAAATTATTTTATGTGGTTTTGCTGCTACGCTTTCCTTATGCGCTCACTTCTGGTGACTGCTGGGATAGGGATACTAGACTAGACAGACAAATCCTTGACCTTGTCCAGTATGGCCATTTAAAGGGCTACACACAGTGCTCCATCTGAGACCAAATTATTTCACATGTCTTGTGGCATATTTGGTTTTGCATTTTAGCATGACGGTTGCTTTTTACGGAATTGTTTAATGTTGACTTTCAGCCTTTTCTCCATGGAGCTTCCCTTAGCCATCCTGTTCGCACACAGCTGGCTACACCTACATGAGCACAATGTTTCCCACTTTCTTCACTGAATTTAAATTTAATCTTGGTCATTTAGGTATCTAATCCTGCGCTCCAAGACATCCAACGATCCTCCCAACTTGTCATCAGCCACAAGTTCTGCCAGTGTATTCTCTATGCACATTGAGTATTAATAGGGATGGGGAAAGGCGGGAAGACCTAGATGTTTTGTGAATCCCACCAGATACCTTCTTCCAGTTCAACACCAAAAGATCAAATGCGTAATCAGCAAAATATATTACAGTAGTTTTATGACTGTATTTCCCTGGTTTGCCTATGGGGAACATCACACCAAGTATCTCAAAGTCAAGAGGCCATATCTACTTCCACCCATGAAAACTTACTCTGCCACACAAGGAATCAAGTTGGTTTGACTTCAAAGCTAAAGTGGATTTGGTAAAACAAGGAAAAAAAAGTGTGTTTTGAGCACCTACTTCAAATATTTTTCTGAAACTGAGTTAAGCTGACTGCCCTACAAGGTAGACGACTATGAGACGACTGGTTGGAGAAAACAGAGAACCACTCTGGAAACAGAGAGCCAGGCTCCAGCAAGTGTCCTAGAGCAAGTTTAATCAGTCCAAGGTTTTCCACATTGCTCATCTGAAGTGGGTTAAAATACTAACCCCTCCAGTAGCTTACTTTCTAACTACTTACTATGGCATCCAAAAATAGTTAATGTCTTCAGAGTAGACCAAACCAAAAGGGACTACCGCTGGGTGGGAAGAAGGCCAAATGGAGCAGTACCATTCTCTGAGAAAATCATAATATTCAATAATTCACATTCACTCTCCCCAGCCCCAAGCCCCCACCCACTCACACAAGATCAATCGGTGTTGCAAGTGATCTACAGCCTTACCTGGGATCTCATTGGCTATAACTGAAGGAGGACTGGACTGGTTAGTGCTAACTTGCTGGTGGGTAATCATATGACAGCACTGCGGCACCGCGTTGTTTACCATGTAAAGGGTGTCGGGCACATTGGACATTCGAACCATCCGCAAACGAACGAGATCGGTTTGTTCCACCATCATCTCATCCAGTACTGACTGCAACGACAGCCATTAGAGCCCTCATGAAGGCACTGCACACACCCCCAGCGGGACCTGCTGCAAACGCGGTCCCGAGGCCACAAGTCTAACAGCGTCTAAACCGTTAACCAGGTCCCAAACAGTATTTGGCTTTTCCACTGCATTTTCTATTCCGTTTTCCAGACATGATCAGAGTTGAGTTTCAGAGCTACGAGCAGGCAGGTGAATAAAGTTTGGGAAGGTTGTTTTGTTTATTTTGTACCTGTCAGATCAGAAGTAACCTTCTCGAGGCCAGACCCTCTGGACTCTGTCTCAATTACTGCTGACAGCTCTCAACTCTCTGTGCCTTTCAGTAGAAAGCACTAGTCTGAAAATGAAACTTGTTTCCTTCAGATGTCTTAAAAGACTAGACAGGAATTTATACATACTCCTTTAAAAGTGTCATTTAACATTAAATGGGTTTAATTTGAACAATGGGAGACTAACAGGGGAGTTAAAAATATAATCAGAAATCACTCATCCACAATTTTTGCATTTCACAAGAATTAAACTATGAATAGGAGTATAGTTACCAGATAATAAGTTTAACCCTTCTAAGGTTAAAACAGCTAACGATGCTTTTAAAAATATTAACAGCCTAATATGAAACTAATGGAAACAAGTAGAATTCCTGACGGGGGCGTGTGCGTGTGGAATTTATAATGCACTTTTTCCTTTAAGATTACTATTAGAGCACTCCCATACCATATATCTGAAAACTAAAAGAGTCAAAGCTTTTATCACAAGTTCTTTAACACATTTTTGTTAGTTTTAACAATCCAAGAGACAAAGATAAAATTTTAACTGGCTAGTCTTCCTTTGCTGCTCTAGTGCCACCTGGTGCTCTCTAACCTCTGTGCGCAAAATGCCAAGCGGTTTTACTTCTCCCCTCAAAGAGGATGTCAACGACAACTCACACCCATAGAAAATATTTCCTTTCTTAAGCACAGGGCAAAAGCTTTGAATTCACCAGAGCAATGCTCAGAGTTTGTAGGCAATGTGGATGTGCACGGCTTCACCTGATCCTCTTGTTCTGCAGTCACCTGCGCTGCTGGGGCTCACGAGCTCTTGACCTAAGTCAGAGCTGCCTTAAGCAGTGGCATTTGTTAGTGACCTACAAGGGTCACGTTCTGTCAAACAGAATATGGCATGTTCCTGCCCCACACAGAGCAACCTCCACCCTGTCACTGAATGTCACTAGAGATGCTACAAGATCTTCAGTTTGACAGAACTAATGCAAATATCAAATAGGGAAACTACTGCCTGAGCGGGACACGAAGGACTTCAGTCAAATTGGACACAAGATATTTATCCCATTTTGCAGAGGATCAAAAGAATTTTGGCTACGTTCCAATTCAAACAAGAAGCTGAAATATCAGAGTCCCCTGCTGAGTGGAATAGGAGTTCTCCACCCAGCTCTGGTGGGAGCTGGGGAGCCTGAAAGACCTGGCACCAAGGTTGCTGACTAGCTGCAAACTGGGACTCTCAGGCTCTCACCTTGCCATCCGCCTGCCAGGAGGGCTGCCGAGGAGCTGGGCCGGCAAACTGGCTGGAAACCAGGGAGGTTTCCCTCAGAACGCTGCTTTGTTTCCGGTGGAATTTCATCAAGATCTGTCTCGCAAACATTTCAATTTCGACAAAAAAAAATTTTGTTGAAATTTTTCTGACCAGTTCTAGAGACTTGAGCCTGATGATCAATCTTGTAAGTCTTGTTAAATTGAAAATGTTAGTATTTTAGGCCAGTACATGCAAAGAGAGACAAAACACACCAAAATCCTTCCCTGTTACAGAACCCCCTGATGACTCCAATTTAACAACAGTCAAGTGTTTTTAATGATTATTACCTTAGCCTCCTCCACATATGGCGAGAACAGTCTTGGCCGCACATATATTCCAGCATTTTTTTGCCGCAGCCAGGCATTTGACTTTCCACCTTCTGATGTTGGTAGCATGTCTGAAGGAGGAGTACTAATCAGGCCTCTCTTCATCTTTAAGAATCAAGAAAGGGTTTTATGTTTTTTTAGGTATAAATGTGGGAAAAACTTGCAAGAAATGCATTTGTTACACTGAATCCTTACACTACTGATTTTTCTTCAGCCTTCTGATAGATTTAAAGAACAGAAAATTTAACCAAAAAGTGTTATACACGTATTACTCTGAGCGATAACATTTTAGGAGCTAATCCTTAAAAAAAATAAATTAACCTGAACATTGTAGAATCTGAAGTACAAAGAACCCAGAGACAGTATTTGTATGAGACTTACTGCATCGCTCAGTACTTCACTATTCATGGGTAAGATGTGCTCAATGCGGACAAAAGGTAAAAGTGGAGACAGGATCTCTCGCAGCTCCTCAATGTCAAGATCTCTCCTCTTCACACCTCTTTTGTTCACACTGTGAGCAGTACCACTGAGTAAATTGGGCTCTGTTGGAAGGAACAAGAAATAACTAAGTTTACATCAGAAAGTTTAAACAGGAAAGCAGGAGTTACAGGAATTATAGGAAGTTATAGAAAAGGAACGAAAATTCTAATTTGAAATCAACAGTACTTATCAGCATTGATCCACAAAAGCATTTCATGCCTTAAAATCTGGTATGAAGCATCCGTAGAGACAGTTTCAGTTTATACAAGCATAGGTCATTTGCACAGCTGTCAGTTTCAAAGCATAAACCAGGAAGAAAATATAAGAGTCATGTTTGGTGTAGTTTATAAAGCCCTACACCAAGAGCTATGCTATGAAAACATTTTTATGTCCCTGATAGGAGTCCCCCCCAAGGACTCCTGCAGCTCCACTCCCTTTCCCCAGCAGCGTTCAGAAACTTATTTTCTACAAATTAAGGCCTGAAGAGTCCACTGGGATAAACTACTCCAGCCTCCTTGTGTAACCCACCTTCCTAACAACTGTGTCAAGCCCATTTGAATTGCTCTCGTGGCCACACTCACGTTTGGTGCAAATGGGTATCTTCCTAGAGATTGCAAGATGACAACATATGACACACTCAGGTCATTCTCCCTCTCCAGTTAACTACCTTCACCTGTATTTTAGGTATTGTGCCCAACCTGAATTTGACGAACTTCACTCGTTGAGGAAACCTGTCAAACACTCCCGGCCTCCCTTCAGTACAGGCAGCTCACACTTTGGCCACAGCCCATTACAATTTCTAACACCCTCTGGGATTTGACTGACACCACCACATATTCAGATCTGCAAAATCAGGAGGGTAACAAGGAATTCAGACCAAATTACTAGACTAAATTTGTCCCTAATCTGACAAAACTTGGCATAGCTCTTATTTCTGCTTTTGCTTATCACACTATCTGATGATCCCGGAAAAGAGAAATGAGACGTTTACTTAATGAACACCACAGACCTGGAAGCTGCACCATTACTCCAAACGAGCAGCTTCTCCCCCAGTCCAGGGCTGCTACTGTTTAACTGGCTCCATTATGTTCCAATGTGCCTTAAGACAAACACTTAAAAAGGCTTGTTTTGAAAATAGTTAATACTTCCTTGGGCCATTAAAAGCACATATTTTAACTGACTTTTTGTTGCATTTCATACAACACATCCACGAAAAAGCAGCTGTATCACAGGCAATATCAGTGGACTTCAAAAAGGTGGCCAGCCCTCCAAAGACAGAAGCCACACCAGCACCCCTCTGTTTTCACGCAGGCAAGTTCTTCCCTTTCTGTCCATCTTGTTGTACTACCTGATTGACACCGCATGGGTGGGGATGAACTACAAGCTACTTGGCATTTGTTTTTTTGGAAATACATATTTAACCGATTTCCCACATCCAACGCATGTGAGATGGCCCTTGAAGTTACCACTGTAGCAATAATATGCATCTGAGCTAATAAAAATAGATTCATGTCTACTTTAGGAAAAACACTGATGCCACTTGATGGCTTTTTTCTCACTGTCACAGATTTCTGTGGGAGAAACGTACTCAAAATGAAGCAAAAGGTTGATACAGTAAACTAAGAATAAAACTACTGCGAGAAGCCTGCATGAACACAGAAAAGATACTGCAGGTTTTTTTTTATTTGATGAATTAGTTACAAGAAAAATAATTTTGAGAGAACAGGAAATCAACCAGACTTAAAAAAGAGAGAGACAGTCATATAGGTTGAAAGGACCTCCAGAACTCTGGTCCAGCCACAACCACAACCTTCTCCCACACTCCCCCGGCAGGGGAGAACAGGTTGCCCACAACTACGTCCAGTCAGGTTTTGAACACCTCCAAGGATGGAGGCCCCATAACTACTCCAGGCGGCCTGTTCCAGTGTCTGACCATCTTCACAGTTTCTTGCATTTAAGCAGAATTTCCTGTATTTCAGTTAATGCCTTACTGCCTCCCATCCTGTCCTGGGTGCTGAGTGAAGAGTGTGGCTCTATCTTCTTTGCTTCCTGCCATTAGGTATTTATAGACTTTGCTAAGATCCCCCCAAAGTCTTTTCTTCTTGAGCCTAAACAATCCCAGCTCCCTCAGAATGCCTGCATTCTTTTTGAGAACAAAAAGCTTTTTAAAAAAGAAACCAAACAAAAACACAAACCAACCTACCAGCCACATTTCCTTAGTTTTGACTATACTATGAACAAAGTAGATTAAATTTCCTTAAGTTACAGATTACCCACAAAAAAGAACATCCATACTTTTCGGTTTATTTGTTTTAGTACTGTGTGGTTTAAAAGATCCTTACCTCGATCTGCTATTCTCTTCATCAACTGGTGTTCTCCCCATTTAATCAGATATTTAAGAATATCTTGTTCGCTTGCCTGGTAGAAAGAGAAAGTCAGCAATCTGTCTATGCTTTATGTCACACCAAAAAAAATAAAAATCACACACAGAGGTCTTTTAGAGCTATAAAGAAACACAACTGTACCAAGAGCAAAGTATTTGTACTTTACAATCTGCTACGCCACTTGCTCCAAATATTTTAAGGTAGTACTACTGGTGTATCACCACCATGATTTCTAGATTCACGTCACTTATTGAATCCCTAGGAAGAAGGAAACATTTTTTTTTTCCTATAGAAAGAAAAACTTTGTCTATTGTGAAAACTTACAGGTATTAAATTCGAATGAAATTTAATTAAAAGGGGCAGTTCCAACACTAGGTGTTTAGATCTCTTGTTTAACAGTACAAATCCAGCATCTGCACAGCCTGGAAAGCTATGAAAATAATTAAACCAACTAAGTTATAATCTAGGCAAAGGGAACATTTCCAGTAACACTATAAACAAAATAACTTTGCTTTGTTCATACCTATATACGTGTGCTAACCACTCAACATTTTTAGAGGAAAAAATCATGTACTGAAAAAGTTTAAAAGTTATCTACCTAATTTCTTAACAACTAGGGTATGAAATTTAGTCATAATACACACTCTTGTGGAAGATCAACTGTACTGTTACTGTAATTCCTGAAACATCTAAAGTAAAGAAAACTTTTTTAAAAAACCCACTTTAAAAACGCTGTATATAAAAAAAGGTAAGATTAGAATGGAAACAATTAAAAAAAAACCACAAACAAAACCAATCTTCTTTAAGCTATAAAAGACTGGTGATCATTACAAAAATGTCTCTCCTGAAGAGAAACAGCAGCAAAAATCCACAAGCTTTCTACTAGTCAGTAGTTTCCTCTCCCTAAAACCACACAGTCACTGAAGGAAAGTCACAAAAAAAAAAATTCTGCAATACTTGTAAGAAAAGGTATTTTTATGTGTGTCTCAAAAAATAAATTAAGCCTCCTGAATGATTACTAGCTTATTAGCTCCCACGGCCCCTAATTAGGATGTACGTTGTTACAGCAAAACTGCTACCACCACATAATTTTTATAAAACCCTTAAACATGCAAGGCAAATACTAGGTTCAGAAATGCTTCATATAAAATAATTTGCAGACATTTCTAAACTATTATTAGGCTTCTAAGCAGCAGCATATGCCACCAGTTCGGCTTGTGTTACAAGCCAGGAACAGAATAGTTTTCTTAATCACTACTTCATTTCAGTTTTCACATATTGTAAAGGAACGCTGAGTGTGCATACAAACCCACGCTTGCCTACAACGTAAAATGAGCTACTCCCAAGCACTTCTAGTAGTGGTATAACATACCCTGCTTCAAGCAGCACCAGCTGTATTCTGCATTGCAGGTTACCTGTAAATAGTCAGACTGAATAGCTGTGAGTAGGTGGTCCTTGCTGAGTTCATAGAAGACGTCTGAAGTCATGACCTGGGTAAACTCCTCACAGAGGAAATGTAGCGCTTGGCGATGTACCCACTTGGAACCGTAGGGCTGAGAGCTCCACTTCAGAATGGCAATTAAGGTGTCTAGTGAGATGCTCTCAGCAATAATATCTTCACAGCCTAGGAAACAAAAGCACAAAATCAATGACGTTGCTGCAGAGGCACTTTGATCCTGAAGGAATAATACACACGGCTCAATCTGTAATATAAAGGGTTATACGACCCCCAGTGAGAGTGAAAACAGAAGTGCCCTACAGACCAAGGTTGCAAACGGGATTAAATCCTGACTAAAGGTATAATAATTTTAACTGTGGTTTAGGATGCCAACTATGCAGTCATTTACCTTTTAAAGGCACACGAAACACCACGTCTGCCGGCATGCCTGGATGAACAACTGGAAAGCTACTTCAGCCCTACTAGAACCTCTCTTGGTTAATATACATTAACACATTTTGAACTTGCAGATTTGAATTTGAGTCACTGTTGTTTAGAGAAGATTCACAGAAGCCTATCAACCGTAACAGAGGTGGGATTTTCATCCATGGACCTTTCTCAGACGGACCATGCAGAGGAGCAGAAATAAGAGCTGTGACATGCTGTTGGTACTCAGCTCCTAGCACAGGATGAGGGCAGCAAAGCATCACTTTCTGACTCACAGCGAAGGCAGGAAGCAGCGGCTGGTTGCTCTAAGGCCACCACCCTGGTCTCGGTATCAAGCAAGGCACAGAGGGTGCCGAGAAAGAGCACCTCCTCCCACAGGGAAGCAGAAAGCGAAGCATCCAAGAGACAGGTATTCTGACTCGCAGGCAGTCTGCTATAGTTTCCTCCTACCCACTGCTGTGTGAGGATTAACTCTTTCACAGAGCACGTGTCTGCTGAAGAAGTGGGGGATATTTAAGTCTCCTGAAGAGAGACGGAGCATGTTTGGAAGAAATGAGGGGAGACGTACTGTGGGAGGGCTGAGAACATGGGTACTTGGGGTTACTGAGTTAAGACAGACAGTACCACAGTGTTGGTAACTCGAGATCTCCAATAGCACTTTGCTGATTTCATTTGTACATCTGGTTTACATATACACAGAATACAACTTCTGTTTGTACTATAAAGATAGCAATTTAAAGGAAAAACAAAATTATATTCTAGAATTGTACATTCCAGCCTCAACCCACAACAGCCACAAAATTACAGCTGTGCTCATGCCCATGAGAGGTCCCCGGACGGTTCAGAGCAGCATGCTTACACTGCAATTATTTTACTTTTTTTTTTTTATACATCATCATTTTCCTCTCAGTTTCAAGGATATTTAAAAACTGAACTTTGGAAAGTTTTCTAGAGAACTGTATCTCTACAGACCAAGCTGAGTAAGTGTTTAGCATGGTAATCAATGTTTGTGAAGATAAAGATCAAAGAGGCTCTCCTGACACTACATACTTTTGAACGGGTTGCATACACGTAAGACACACCAGCAGCAATTAATGCAATTAAAAGAAAATCTTACTTTTCTACATAGGCCAGCATATAGAATATAAGCGTTGACTCCATTTCTGTTGCAACTAATTATGTGAAGGATAAGTTATTAGGCAGTACATAGTAACAAGCGAACATGCTACTTTAAGTAGAAGGGTATCTACCAAAGGAACTACTTAGAACTGAAAGTCATTGAAAAGGGATTTTAAACAGTAAGGTAAAAAAGAAGGAACTAGGAAGCATCAGTTTAAATATGAGGCAGGCTATAAATTTACCTGTCCTATTAATGCATTTCTGTTGTATTTCTACTTACCACTACAAAAAAGCTGGCATGTTAGTCATGAGAACAATATTCTGCCATTAAAATTTCTGAAAATTACAGTGAATATAACACATACAGCCAATGCTTAATGACAACGTTTGCAGCAAATTCCAGGAATATACCCGATATCTATTTTTGTAACAATAAGGATACCTGCCCCCTGCAAAGACAGAAAGTTACATTTCTGTGAGAAATGCAGTTCCAAAAATCTGAGCAACAGCGATTTATAGAAACAGATAAATCCAATTCTTCTTTCAATTCCAATTATTGCACAACTACTAATAATATGACACCATCAGGTGAAAAGCTCATTCAGGATGCCTAGCAAATGAAACACTCCTTTTCCCAAGTAATTTTCACAATGTGTCAGAACTGTGGGATTATTAAAAGTGTTTCTTCCGAAGTAAGCACGAGGTAACAACTGAAGTGTTTTCTGAACATCTAAATAAATTGGGTCAACCCAATTCTAGCTACGGAAGGAAACCAATTCTTTTCTTTTGGCAGCGGTTTTTTTTTTTGCTTTAACAATCAGCCACTTGGCAAAAATAGCAGTTCTCTAATAGCCACAATATTGTTCTTCACAGTGGAATGGAGCATTTTTCTCCTATGAGTACTATTTTGTAATATTCAGGCAGCAACAGTCTTTCCAAGATCTGTTTGTAGAGTCCCAACATGCTCTACCGCAAGCTCCTGTGACCATTATTATCTTTCAGAGATTCAACTTGGAGTCTAAAGAAGTGAAAGATGCCTATCACATTTTGGACAAATGAGGCTATTCCACCACTCCTTTTGCTGGATACCAATAGGTCCTGCCTACAAACAAGTCCTTTCCGCTTCCCTAGTTCTCTCTCAAACGCAGTTCCACAGCCCTTCCAGACAGCAATAGCTGGAGCCTGCATTTAGCACGCCAGCTAATAGCTCGGGATCTTATCAAGGCAGTTGACAGACCTACTAAAGACAAATTAAGTGCGTTCAACAGTTTGCAAAAGTGGAATTAAGCAAAGTTTTTACTACAAAATTGCTGGCTTGATTTAACTCTTTCTGTGGTGGAGACCTTTCCCCTAAATTTATGCAAACTACTGGAGCCAAGAAAAAAAAAAGTAATAAGAATTCATCTTGACACTGAACTGAAGTCTAGAAGCTATTCAATGTTTTAAGTTTGTTGCATTAGGAAAGACCATGCTGGCAATCAGGAACCATACTTTTTGAATTTCTTGGCATGTAGAGAACAGAGGCACGACCTGTAGCTGTTCTGGACTGCAATATGATTGGAAGTTCCACAGACATTCGTCTCGCCCATTCATGAGCAACCTGGCTGATCTAACCAAGCTTCTAATGGGAAGAGAAAGGAAAAAAAGAAGATAACATTCGTTCAGCCCCTTTCCCACATCTTACAGACCTAAAAACGCAAACGTGTCCTGTACTTGCTAAGGATTCTTCAGAAGGCAGCCCACACTCTCGGGCTGTGGAAGCAGTCGTGGTAGCAGTCGTGGAAGCTAGCCACCTTGTATAGTGGTATTAAACCAGATTGTCATCTTCTTACATTCCGCATCTCCTGCTGTTCTGTCACATTGGTGCTTGGGTGGCCACTCAATGAACAAATTAACTAATTTCTATCAATCATACTTCCAGCAGCATTAGATCCCAATGGCGCAAACCCTACTGCCAGCATAGAGAACAGAAACGAGGAGGCTAATGCAGGAGACAGGGCAGCAGTAGAACTTCTGACAGCCAAACAATCTGTCAGACTCAAGTGACCTCATACAAGCAGCTTGGGAGACATGGCAATAGGAATTTAGGTTCTCCACAGCAGCATGCAAAACATCAGTTACAAAAACAGTATCAGCAAGTCATCCTTTTTAAGTGATTATCACATAAGCAGCAACTGGAACAGCCTCTACTTTTCTCTAACTGTATTGTCAGCGAGGGATCTTGTTCAGCATCCCTCTTCTGGATGCAAGCTGACTTTCCCAGTTATTAACATTTATTCCCTTCTGGTAGCACTATATTCTCTGTCATAAAGTAATGCTACAGGTTTCTAGCTTCTTGAAGGTTTTGGGCTTTTTATCTCTTCCCCAAATTGCTTAAAAGAAAAAAGTCTTTAAAAAGAGATTAAGTTAATAGCTAACTGATGCCAAGCCTGTAGTTTGCAGGTGGATTATTCTCCACGTTTTAGAACTCCGAAGCACAGAAGTTTTGGTTACATGAAGGTACAAAACTACATGAATGTTTTACAGAAAAGAAAACAAGACCTAAGCAGCACTGGAGATCAATTAGCAAGGAGGACTCAACAGGCATTAGTGGTCAAACACTGCTGAAGTTTATTGCTAAATTCAGTACCTCTTCTGAGCTATTTTTAATCCCTCTGATAACTTTTCTAAGCACGAAAATTTAAGACACTCATGTACTCCCATCCTTGAAAGGCAGAATTCAAGTACATCTATTATGGCACTGTTAAAGTATACAGTGCTATTTTTTTTGCTTTATTCAAATACAAAACTGACAACTTTATAGCACTTCAGATTAAGTGTTAAAGCAAAAATAAAATATGATCTGAAAGTTAGGTCAGGCAGCATTTTGTGTTATGCTAACCATCCTTCCACAGTGAGAACTTAGCAAGTTGCGTCAATTCCAAGACAGCATGTTATCCAGCCATTTGAAATCTTAAATTAGGGAGCAGATGAAAGCAATGCAACTTGTGTTATTTAAAAATATTTTAATTTATGATATGGCAGTTACAAAGCTGTTAAACATTCTAAGATATTAACAGTTGGATTTTGAAGTTGTAAGTTTCATCAGAAATGTAAGGTAATTGTTACATGTTTAAAGCCTTCAATATTTGTGGCAAAAGCTCTTTAATGTTTTCTCTCCCAAACAATGAAAGTGAATTTACTCTTTTGCTCCTGCTGCATGCACAATGCATGAATTTAGGAAGCCTGAAATCTGCATTTACATCTTTGGCTTCTCTGGGCCGTGAATTGATAATGGCCCTTGACTGGGCTTCAGCATTCCTTAAGAAGCCCATTCAGCAGCAGCGCAGGCAGTGTAACTGATCCAGCTTCAACAGAAAACAATCCTCAGTCGGAAACAAAAAGCTGTCAACTAAACCATGACAAACCAGAGGGAAGAACTTAACCTGGGAACAATGAAGGGCTGAGGGAGGAAGAGCTGCTGTTCAGAGGGACCACCACCAGCCACCACTGTTCAGTATTTAAGCGGTATCCTTCCTAGAACACCGGCAGCTGGAAGAAAAACCTGGAAACAGTGACCAGATCTGTTTCTCTGCAAAAATTCATTTGCAATGTCATATTTATGTGCCTAGTTACACAACTCTGTCAAATTCTTTACCCCTGCATATAACCCTGAAGTGTAACTGCTCTAGGGAAGATCTTTTCCACTTCCTGCATTCTCCAGTCTTCATCTTCATAATATAAAACCTAAGCAATAAATTCAGGCTTGAGTGCAAGTGAAGCATTGTACGGAAATAATAGGTCAGATTTATTTTAATATTTACTTAATGATACCCAATTTATTTTAAAGCTGAAAGTGCCAGACTGGTTCCTTTGAGCATTCCTACTGCACTGATATATAACTGACACTCCTGCTGTAATTTTCCCACAATACATTTGTGTGTATTTAATACCACTACTGTGGGCTTCCTGGCATTTCAGTCCTGCTGAGATCAAGGGTACTTTTGATGTCAGGTGATATCTGCCTCTAGATCAAAAGCTGTGCTACTGACTACGGCTTTAAAATAAAGTTTCTTACTTCTTAGTCTTGTCAAGGGTAAAGTCAACACCCAAAAATAAAAGGAAAGCAAAAAGTCTGAAGTTAAGCTATTTTTTGTCAACTTTACTTTAGAAAACTTCTTGGAATCAGCAGGCAGAAAAGATCCCTGGGCAAAACTATTTCATAGGGCTCCAGTATCCAAAAACCTGTAACAGAAAAACTTACTGTACCACCGCCTCAGTGCAGCTACTCATGACAGTAAGCAACAGGGCCAAGATGCAGAAGAGGATTAATTAACATAGCTATCTAATAAAATTAACATACCTGAAGTCAAACTTTTCTGCAACAGCAGTGGATGTGGCAGTGCAGTAAGACTGCAAGGGGGGATTATTTTAACAATGCATGATGAACAGAACTAGGGAACTGATCTGGTTTTAATAACTGTGCTACAGAAGAGGAAGGATAAGTGATTTTAAACCTCATCTTTGAGAGTCAACGCGCTAAAGCCATCGCACCACTACACTTGACAAGAGCAGCAAGGTAGCATAAAGACACAAAAGCAGGAGCAAAGTGCAGAAATAAGCAGGGAGAGCACAGAAATGTTTCACTAAGGGGTATGACAAACTCATGGAGAGGACTCTAATCCTCACAGCCTCTGTGAAAGCAGTGAAGAGCTTCACTTTTTGGTAGTTAAATACTGCAGCACCCCTAACAGCAGTCTCTGTCTGGTTAGGTACAAATGGGTTTCACTATGATCAGCTCTATAGATGAGATATGCTTGCTGATTAGTTCATTTATTCAAATTAATTCATTCAAAGACCTAATTCAGTTTCTCTTGGAAGAAGTGACTATCATCATCTGAAACAAATCAAGCTGAAGCCAGGATAAATTCTAAATAAAGAAATCTTACTTGACTTGGACTGTAAAGATTCATAGCACAGAGCCACACTATCACTGACTTCGTCACTGGAAAACCATCTAATAAAATACAATAGTCCGAAAAAGCAGTATCACTGTGTTAGGAATAGGAAGATTTCTGTGGAAAGAGTCAAAGCTGAATCATCTGCTGAAACTGAAGAAAAATTAGAACATCTGGATACTTAGGAAGGTCCCTGAAGAGAAATCAAACTAAAATCTGTTGAAAATGAAAACAGTTGATCAGAAGCTTTAAAATACATCAACTTCACTTGACACTCAGTTACAAATACCCAGCCAAAACTGAGTAAAAGTGAGCAAAATGAGTTGGAAAGAGTATCCAGACTTACATATAATCAGCCCAAAAATATTTTCCAGGAAACCAAGGAGACAAGCTTTAGCAAGTCTGCAATTGGCTAACATGAGTGAACCGAATCAAAAATCTTGAGCCAGGGGGTGTGGAAATCTAGAGAAGAAACTTAAGACATTAGCTACTGCAAAAGCCAACTGATGGGATTGGTCAGAACTGGGGCAAAGCTGGACACCTGCAGCACAACAGCATAGAAAAGAGCTGCCAGAGGACCAAGCTAAGAGATTTCATGAGAACTGCCTGCTGAGTGGTCTCCAACACCTACGCAATGCTGTCTCTTCTAGATATTATGCAGAGCGATGCTAGAAGTCAGATGTTTGAGTGACAGCTTCTGGCACAGAAGTATGCTAGCTATGAAATCAGGGAACAGGAGGGACACTACTGAAACAAGATCTCTCCTCTACCTCATGTTAAGTACTGCAATAAGGGAGGACAAGGTGCTACAAGTTAAGTGCCAAAAACAAGAATAGTGGTCACTACTGAAGTGCATACTTTAAGTAATCTGTTAGTCAAATGCAGGCATACAGTTTCCCCTGATCAAACTTCCTTTTTAAGATTATACCTGAATAATTCTTCAGTGTCAGCACAGTACCAATGACCTAAACATGAACTCAGCAAATTAAGTAGGAAACTATTAGATACTGACTTCACTGGCATATAGAGATTTTCTACAGACTGCTTACTGCTTTCTCCTGTAGCTAGGGAACGCAGCACCAATTTGTAAAATCCCTATTAGTTCAAGTTAACATCTAGAATTTCAGTATCTGAAGGGGTGCCAAATTTACATTTGCTAGTATTGGATAATATAATAAATTTCAACTCTTGCCTGATTTTACTGCATTTCTCCCCTATATATTTAACAACCTCCCCACCCTCCCAGCTCACCACTTCTGTGGTCATACACAGATTTACCGGGGAAGGAAGAAAATTCCTCCAAAGGCCACTGCATCCCCCTACTTCCTCCCAAAACGCTACAGCTCTGGTTCACCCAGAGGACCACCAGGACTGAGCCCGCACCGCTGTACTCGCTGGTTCCAGCCCCCCGAGCGCAAATGCTGAAGTGCTGCCAGCCCAGCACAACTCCAGCTGCTGCCTTTCTTCTTCCTCCCTAGAGCTAGTACCGGGGAAACACCTCCAGGGAAAAGTTAAGATCTTGTTACCGCTGACTCATAGAAAGTATATTCCAGAGCAGCACTGGTCTGCAGTGCATTACTGAAAAGACTGCTGGTTTAGGACATGCCGATCCAAGCACACTCAACAAAGCAAGCAGAAATAATGAAACTTTGCCTCAAATAAAACATCAGTTCTGTTTTGCAGCATTTACTAATACCTAAAAAATAAAAGCTGTTTTCCTATAAGTCTGCCTAAGCTTCTCTTTGAACTCCTCTGTCTTTGCTTATCTGCTTTGATATAACCTACACTGCTTCTTCAAAGCACCTCCAGATCACAGTTCTTACACTTTAGGTTTCCAATCTGAGGGAAAGAATTACACCCTGTTCATTTATGAAACAGTGCATAATTATTCAGTGTCTTACTGAAGGCTTCATTCATAGTTTAATTCCCTCATTAGTATTCCCTGAGCTCACTACATCCTTTTAGCACTTGTATATGTGCATGCACCAAACCTGAGCAACTGTATACTTATACCACCTTTTTAATTACAGATAGTTTTCCTTTCTTGCTCTCAGGTGATATACTGAGTTGTCCAGTTCTCAAGTACTATTAACTTGCAAATATCGTATAGGAATTAATTTAATACTGTAGTTCAACTGCAGTAAAACTTTTTGCCACTTCTGCACTGCATTCGATGTTAATTTTCTAGGTGTACTTAGAGAAGAACAACAATAAAAATAAGAAAGATGCAGACAGACTGGAGAGGGCTTAAAGCAGTGCCACAAAGATGACCAAAGGGCTGGAGAACCTGCCCTATGAGAAAAGGCTGAAGGAGTCAGGTCTTCTCTCCATGGGGAAGAGAAGGCTTGGGGGGACCCCACCATAGTATGCCAGTACCTGAAGAGCAGCTACAAAAGAGGACAGAGGCTCTCTCTTCACAAGGAGCCACGTGGAGAGAACAAGGAGCAACAAGTACGTGTTGCACCAGGAGACATCTCGATGCAAGACATTTTTTGCAGTGAGAACAATCATTCTAAGGAACAATGTCCCCAGGGATGTGGTACAGTCCCCATCACTGGATGTTTTCAAGGTGTGATTGGACAAGGTGCTAGATAATCTCATCCAGGCTGCCTTTCCCATGAAAGGTTGGACCAGATGATCTTTCAAGCCCCCTTTCAACGTGGGCTGCTCTATGATTTGATGATTCTGAGCCTAAGAGCACCTCATTTGCATTCCTCTAGCAGCATTTCCCAGAAAACTCATCTCCCATATTTTCTGCCAGTTTTATTGAAGTAGTATTATTTCAACTTTCAGCATCATCTGAAAATTAGTTTCCCTGTTACAACCCCTAGAGAAGATACAATAGTTTGGATTAGTTTCCCATATCTTTATCATTCACAGTTTGAGATAACTATTAGGAGAACCCATTATAAGCATGATCTCTTCCTGCAGTGCTTGTATCTTTTTCCTGCCTGCTCCTTCAGAAGTTTCCTATTTTTCTGAGGTCTACTTGATAGTGTATACTACAAAGATTTCAATCTTGTCAAATTTCATTTGATAGCTAGAAGTTACAGATGTACAGGTCTACTATAAAAAGTTATTTTCTTAAAAAAATTAAGCTAGCTTAAACAAATCATGTTGCTGGTATCTCGGTGAATTCCATTCTCTATTTCTTTGCTCAAAACTAAAATTCTCATCCCCCACCAACAAGGCCTGAAGAAATTGCCATATCCCATTATGTACAATTTGGCCACTAAATAGCTCAAAACCAACAGATGAAACAGCAAGCAAAGCTCCTGCCACTACAAGAGATATTATTAGTTCACTGGTCAGTGCTCCGACACCTCATCAGAAATTGCAATAATTCTGGCCAGCCTCCATGTGCAGGAAGTATGTTATCAAGATCTGCATGATCTTCAGGAATAATGAACAGAAGTGAAGTTTTCTAAACTTTAAGTCTGAAAATCCTGACTGCCCCTGCCTTCAGTTCCATACAACAACAAAATAGATACTAAAGACCTAGGACTAGTGCCACTAAGCTGTTTAAATTTACTTTCCAACTGCAAGATTGCAGGCTTGGTGTACCTCATTTGACAAAAACCACAGAAATAATCATTCAAGTTTACAGCCTTGTTAACATATAGGGACACTTCATAACAAGTCTAAGTATTTCCTCCCCTCAACAAGGATCTCTTGTATCCTCCCCCCATCATTTACACCCAAAACAATGGGCTATAGATGAAAGTAGATAAAGATCAGAAGTATCAAAACCAGTTATACATATTTGACATAAATAGCATGCTTCAATAATGACGTGCAATACAGTGAAAAGCTCTCACATGGCATTTCTTCTGTCCATAGAAAACACAGATGCATTATCTACAACTTACAGATGGAAAATGAATTCCTTTTGATTGCAAGACTCATAGGCATACTCACACTGCCAAAGAGCTAAAAAAAAAAAATATCTTTTAATAAGGTCATATATTCTACAGCAAGGACTGTATTACATACCTTGTGCAAGCATGTTAAACTCCAAGAACAGTGCTATGTGATAAAGTTCCATAGCTTCTTCAGCCCTCGTCATGTTTAGTTTTCCTGCTACAAGAGCCTGAACTTCACTTAAACTGCCCACTGAAGGGCTGGAGTGCAAAACTGAGAGGTCCACCACATCTGTATACATACAGTTCAAAATGACCTTAGCATATTTTTTTGGTATGATAGATTCATCCAATATAATTCTAGTTGGAGTTCGTAGAGTTCGGTCTGTGATTTCTTCACCAGTTCGTATCCTCCTCTGCAGCAAGTGACGAAAAAATGGAGATCGTGATGAAATAATAGCTTTGTGAGCTCTGAGCTCTTCATCTAGACAGTTCTGACTTCCACCAAAAGTTTCAACCAAGTCAGAGTTGGATGAAAAGCTAAGAACCACATCGTAGTAGCACATGTAATCAAACAGTGCACGCATGTCAACATCTAAGGAATTTGGTGTTCCAAATTCTTCACTAAGCTGCACAAGGATATCAACATTTTGGAATCTTGAATCCTCCATTCCAAACTCGCCCGTATAAAGGTAGTGTAACAAAGCAGAAAACATAGGCATATCTATGCCAGCTGTGTTAATATCCATTATTATTTCTGCCCCATACTCCGGTGAGGAAGAAAGTAGCGTCTTAAAAAATGGACATCTTGCTGCCAATATTGCACGATGCACAGGAAAACAAGTTTCTTGAAATATTAAGTCTACATCGGTACAATATTTGTACTGATAAAGTTCAGCCATGTCTTTTTGTAGCGTCCTGGCTTCTGGTCTTGCCAAATTAGCTTGTAGATAAAGTTCCTTTAAGGCTGATGTCCCTTCATATTCTTCTACCAATGCATTAACATCTCTGACATCCCAGCCTGAGAGGAGTTCGCGCATCTGCTTGGCATGATCAGCAGATCGGCTAGATTTCCGACGCTTAATGAATTTCTTTTTGAGGGTGGCAAGGCCAGAAGTTTTCTTTTTCTTGTCTTGAGGTTTCTCATGGCCATGGTCAAGGCTATACAGCTTTGATTCACAGCCATAACCTTGATGAGAGTAGGATGATGTCCCTGAAGGCAAAAAAGAAAATTGAACACATTTATTCTTTAAATTTAAAAGGAAGGACCATAACAGCCAGACAGTCCATCCATGTCCCTGCAAGTTACACAGTTTCTCCATCTCCTCAGATCAGATAATTCAGCAAGCTGGAAACCTGAGTGAAGCCCTTTTCTTGCCATTAAGAACAAAAATAATTTTTTTTTTGCGACTATGAAAGTTATTTGGGTTTTGGTTGTGTTTTTTTTTTTTAAATTTACTCAATTTTAAAAACCAAGCAGAAAGAGAACACTGTGGTCATAAGGTTACAAGTGTAATTGTATTAACTACAGGAAGTGAAAAATACAGCCTTTTTAAAAACTTGTATGATCTCAGTGAAACAGTAGCACCTCCCTCTTCAAAGTGTTTTTCAAATTCTGCTGTTCTAGCATTAAGTATCATTTCAACAAGAAAAGCATACTTGGCATCAGATAGTTATCACAGTCACAAGAAAAAAGGAAGAAAAGATAACACAATGCCAAAACATTTAGGGAAATCGAGGACAATGAATTAGTTTTCAATGCAAATTTAGCAAGAAAGTAAAAATCCTGTCATATGATAATCAAGTAATGCTGAAAGTCAAACACATAAAACGGGCTCCTTTCCACAGAACCACAGATACTAATTTGTGCGTGCACCCCATTTAAAAGAATATGGGGAATGTAAGTTTTACTGTATTATTAAAGATGTCCTTTCAACAGAGCATTACACACTCAGACTACACATATAATTATTTTTCCCCTCAAAAAGCATTTATAGGGAAACTATGTTATGATCCAAACATCATAAAAAGAAAAACAGATTCCCCTCAACATTATTTGTGTTACATCCCTGACCTGTTCTGCTAAATGAACCTTTGCTGATTGTCAGTTTGAGGCTAGCTGCATGCACAGTAACACTGATAGCAATTTAGTAGGAAAAAGAGGAATTAGGATCTGCATTTCTAGAAGTAATGGAAAACTGATGCAATGTTTTGGTAAAAAAGTAGTTAAAAACGATAGTTTAAACAGAAGCATGACTCTCACGTTAAAGGGTTATTTTCTAATTTAACTGTATTTACAGAATTTTCACTCTAAGCCAGATGGTGAAAAACCCCAGACATACCAGGAAAAAAAAATAATAATGTACACAAACCCAACTACTACTTCCAGACAAAAGAAGAAACCATTTGCAAGTGGTATACAGATCAGTAACAATCACAGGTTTGTCTGAAACAGCATTGGTCCATTTTCCATTAAGAATAGTTATCATGTTTCCAGTGGTACACTTGCGCAGTTTCACTACTTGTTGCCTTTTTTGGATCTTTAAGTTCAAAGCATATCCCACCACCTGAGTTTTTGGGGCCTTTTATATCATTCATATCTTTCATATCAAGATAGATATCTTTTATATCTGTCGTTGCTCTCTCACAGTTCCCTTTGTTTTGGGTTGATCTGATGTTTTGCTATTTTGCTATGCTATTTTAACAGTGATGTTATGGGCCAGTCTGTCAAAACACAGCGCATTTAGTTACCACGTGGACACTGGAGCAATTCAAATTTGGCAACTGCAGCAATCTTAGATTTCTGTAAATTCTATTATTATTTAAGCATCAATAATTTTAAAGTAACCTTATATGCTGGCTTTTACGCCAAGCTAACTAAGACTCCCCCAAATCATGCATCAAAATGGTTTTACAATTCATTTATTAGTGAAAATTTTGGGAAGGAACTTTGCTGTCTTTGAGGAAACACCTCTAACCATTTTACCCATGCTACATTAAATTTTCCTTGATCAGGCAACGTGTTATTAATCATATTGAAATTTCAAGACATTAAAAAAAATCAATTTAAATTAAGAGAACAGCAGTAACTCAAGACAATTTCAACAGAGAGGCTGTGCCACAAAATCCACTATAAAAATTCCTTCCACGTGCTATACAAGATATTGCAATAGAAAAGTAGAGATTGGGTTTCCTGCTGATAGAGACAAGCCTAGAATTTCTGCTCCATTTAAAGAGTATCAATTACATTTTGCAATAAAAGTATAGATTCTGCTTCAAGAGAACATGCCAGCTCATTTCTATTTTGAATTCTAATGGCAAATTTGAGTATGCAGAATATTCTCTTACATTCTGCTAAAGAAAAACTAGGACAGCAGAAGTCTCAATTTCTTTCTTCTCGGAAGGCTGCCATGAGGTATTACTTGCACGTGAATTACCACAAGACATTAAAACATTTGTGTAGCCTGAACTACTTACAAGATTTAACATCAGAAGTACTGCAAACAGTGCTATTAACCCTTACAAATAGATAAAACACTGCTATAAAAGTGCCACCACACAACTGCTGAAGTAAGGATGTACCAGCATCGTCTCTCTGGGCTCACAACAGCTGGCGACTCCATATCCCTCAAAGAAAGAATTTTGAAGAGCCCCTTTTTGACCTGCCTGTATTCTTTCACAAGGCAGCAGCATTAGAAGTAGGAAAAAGAAATTTATTCCCCACTTCTATGCTAAAAGGCACCAATATATTAAATGTTGTTAAAAAGCAATAGCTACTTCATGCCCTTAGACCATATCTAGCTTTGAACAGATAAATATTTACAAGAAACAGATGATTACCAAGAGAAATTACTTGGGCACTCAACAATGAATAATGGTATCTGTCTAGTCCTCCGCATGCCTACACATTTTTAAATCTAATTATAGAGCTTTATTTAAAAATAAACATCTTGAGCATATGTACCACCCTAGAAAATGGTGTGAAATCCTCCTCCTGAATGCTGCAGACAAAACACCAAGAGATGACTAGTTCAGCCTTTGCTTAAACAAAAGTGTTTTTTACAGTAAGAGCACTGCATTATTTTTACTGATTCATCTACTCTTCGTAAACGGCAAGGAAATTCAGCTTTAAGTCAACTAACGAGAGCTCATCTTACAAAACTACTGTGCTTTCCCAGATCAGCTCTCAGCTTTTAATATTCATCCTACGATTACAATGTAATGTGGTGTAGTGCTTTAATGGTAAAGCAGGATGTCCAAAACAAACCCATAGGCCTGAATCCAGTTTCCAGGAATAAGACAACTAATACATATTCTACAGCTACTAGAACGCTAGTCCCCATATTTCCAGTTCTGCTTTGGGGTAGTAAATAGATCTAACAACTTCTACACAAAAAAAAAAATAATCCTTAGAGGCTGACTTAACATTAAAACATCATTATTCTGACAAGCAATGAAAACCCCAGCTATCAATTTTAGGATACCTCTGTTTTCTCCTGAGACACAAACCGATCACGCAAACAGGAGTCAAGATGAGAAAGAGCCAAAGTCCACAGAGTGGGAAGAAGAGATGCACGCCTGCGTTGTAGATAGCACACTCATAAGTGTCACCGTACTATCAGAATATTTCAGCAAGAATTTTAACACGAACACTCATTTGCCTTGCCCAAGATGAGACAGCCATATACTTTTAGACCTTCCTCAAAAAAAAGTCTCAACCACCGTTTTCAACTGTTAACGAGGATCAGTAAATTTATCATGACATAATACATAATGGGTTTCTATTTTGAAGGTAGTCAACAAGACCTCCCACATAACTAGTAGAAAGTTTGGGGGGAATTTAATGAAGGCTTTAGAATGCTCCCCTCTTCAAATCTGCTTAACGGTGTTTCAGCACCCAGATCTGCCTCTTTTCAGGTCTGTAAGGGTTTCTCTTCATTTAATATAAAGGCACATAAAAAACACCAAGACGCGACAAAAAAAATTTTGGCGTGACTTTAGAAAGCATATATATAAACTGGGGCAAGCCTTTTACTCCTGTTAGTTCTGACAGACTTAAAATACATAAAGCCTTAAGGGGGACTTCCCAGCACGGATATCCAAGATGTTACTACTAGAAGTTCTTTCTTGACACGCTACGACAGCGCGCACAGAATTTTTAGCCCAGAGCGCAGGCCTTTACGTGTAACAGTTTGAGGGCTGTCCTCTACTCAGATCTCTAAAAGTTACGAGTGTCATAAAAGCGCAGACAAAAGAAAAATTACAAAGCAAGTCAGTTTTTCTTCTGTAAGGATATCACTGTGCTTTCAGCGGTGATTAAGAAAAGAAGTAACACTGAATATCAGTAACTACTTATTCAGCATTGCAAGCCAAGGCATAAAGGAGAAAAGTGTTTATAAAGTATTTATGTTATTTACTGCTAAGATCATTCTTCAGGCTGTCAGAGTTGGGGTTTTTTTAGAGCAAGAGTTATCTTCTCAAAAACTGACTTCTTTTAGATTCATCACAGAACTATTTATTATTTATAGTGTGACAGTACTTAGATCTACACTGAGGTCTTTTTGCACTAGACTGGAAAGTACATAAAGGTAATACCTGCCCCAGTTATGACTGGGATGAGAAAATACATTCTTAAGAGTACTTCAGCTCACATTTCCAGTTAAGCAAGGTCCTTGTTTGTAAGTAATACTGTTAGGACAATAAATACCCCTAATTCCCAGGAAAAGGACAGGAGAAAAAGCTGTCTTCAAGACTGCTTGTTACTTTAACAGGCTTATTATCAGAGACATCCCTTCTAGCAATAAGGGAGTAATTCACTCATATCAGACAGAGTGCCAATATTATAATGAATTACAATGTGGTCAAGAGTTTTATATGCTCTAACAGTTTCACAGAAAATCTGAGGAAGAAGAGTAGAAAACAGCAGATATTAACAGACAGCAACCACTCTTGAACTGGGAAAACTAGCATGCATGGTTTAATTACCAAAAAACTCCACTTTCTTTTATTTAAATAAACTGGCATCTATTTACTAGCAAATGGCAGATCAACTCATTGCATACGTAGGCCAAACAGATACTGGACAGTACCAAATTTCATGCACAATTGAGCTTGAATGGATTCAAACTGGTGACCTAGAAAAATCAAAACTCTGCATAACATTCCTGCAAGCAAATCAAATCCAGTGCATACATAATCCAGCAAGTCATTTATGTAAGTGACAAAATAACTGAAAAGAGTTACCTATGAATGTCTGTTGTGCCTGTGAATTTCCCCCTACCCTTGGGGAACACGAGTGAGGGTAGTTAGATGCATTAGCACCCATTTTCTTCAGTCATTCAGGCATTCCGCCTGCTGGCTCTTCAATGTATAATCCCATAATCCTTTATAAATCTTCAATCCCAGGTCCAGCATTCTGTTCCTCCATTTCTGAAGAATAAAAACACCAATAGGTTACTTCATTACTTTTTTTTAGTAGGTATTATGTGATTTAGATAAAATAAACTCCGCCTCCAGCACATATTATTTTCATAAATTAAAACCTCAAACACTTCCAAGATAGCTTTTTATGAAGGACTAAACCAAGATCAAAAATTTTTTTTTTTTTCCAAAATAATTTGTAATTTTACAAACTATTCACAAATCAGTATGATAAACTGCAGTAAGGACCAGGATGGCTATGAAAATTTACCTAAGAAATCTTCAAGTAAGAGTTGGTCTAGACTAGATATGCTCCTTTAACTATACCAAGAAAGACTTTCCATACACACCGATATGTTCATGCATTGTTATAAAAATCCTAAATTGAATTATATTGGCTGAGAAAGCAGAATAAACCAATCCTCTTGGACATTACACCATCACCTGCATTTTGATTTCATATCATTTATGTAGTTCTCATTCAGGCCTACTTTTCAAGTTTAGACAAGTACCTAAAAGTAGGTTTATAGGAGTAAAAGTAAGGTGTTTAAGCATTCATCTACTGTTTTGTGAGGCATTTACGAAGTCAATTCCAAGGAAACTTGAACAAGGATTCATTGCTAAACACATAACAAGCACATTCTAATTTATTCCTTTATTAGCAGTGTTAAAATATTAATACTGCAAAATGAAAGCTAGCATCATGAAGAGCTGCCTACTGTCAACAGAACACATGTGCCCCCATCCAAAACACAAACACACAGGTATGATACAAAGGTAAAGTCTATACTAAGACCTTTTTAGACTCCATTCAATATTGTGAACATGTAGGTAAATTCCTGTGTTGTCAGAGGTGTATCTACTTTTGCTATATGGTCCCAACTTTATCTCCTTTCTCAGTACATCTCTGGCATGTTAAATCAGGCAAGTGCCATGCAAGAGCATGTGATTCAAGGAAGCTGCAGCACCATTGCAGTCTACTCTCTGCTTCAATGATCTGTTTGTTTCTGGCATGAGGGGTTCAGAAGAGGGAGATACTGTGACACTGGGGAGGTGAGGCCACAAATGCAGAATGCAAAGCAGATCCCAGGGAGCAGAAAGTGAGAGACAGGCCAGGAAGGAAAAGGCTGCAAATTGCTGCAGGCAGAGGGGTGAAGAGGAACAAATGCCCCAGGGCTCGAGGGCTGGCTACATGAGGAGGAAGAGTAGAGAGGGTTTGGAAACCTGGCTTATAGCCGTGGGTGTGCGAAAAGGTAAGGCACAGGCATGGGACTGAAGTATTATAGAATCATAGAATTGCCTAAGTTGGAAGGGACCTTTCAGATCATCCAGTCCAACCATCAACATAACTCTGACAAAAAACATCACTAAATCATCTAAGCACTACGTCTACCTGTCTTTTAAATACCTCCAGGGATGGCGACTCAACTACTTCCCTGGGCAGCCTGTTCCAATGCTTAATAACCCTTTCAGTGTAAAAAATTTTTCCTAATATCCAATCTCCTGGCGCAACTTGAGGCCATTTCCTCTTGCCCTATCGTCTGTTACTTGAGAGAAGAAACCAACCTCCACCTCTCTACAATCTCCTTTCAGGTAGTTGTAGAGAGCGATAAGGTCTCCCCTCAGCCTCCTTCTCTCCAAGCTGAACAACCCCAGTTCCCTCAGCCGCTCCTCATAAGACTTGTTCTCCAGACCCCCCACCAGCTCCGTTGCCCTTCTCTGGACCTGCTCCAGCACCTCAATGTCTTTTTTGTAGTGAGGGGTCCATGTGGAAGCATGAGAGAGTGCACTACTTCTGATGCTTTAGAACAAGGTTGCTAAAATCAGACCTTTTGGCATCTTTGGGGTCACTGGCCGAGTTCTGCCAAGGCCGAGGACACAACCTTAACACCACAGCATCTTGGCTGGCATTATACGAGCCAACTTGAGCCAATCTACCGGAGTGCAAGTGCAGAAAGGGGAGCTCTCACACCTGCCCTCCATAGCTAGGTGGCAATGTCTCCTCAATTGCACATAACCCGCTGCCTTCCTTGAACTTGTCTCTACGCAGATTCAGCTTGCTATGCATCAGACAACAAAATAAAATAAAATACCTTCCTACATGAATAGCGAGCCTGCTCAGGATGAAGTCAGAATCAGAGCACATGCAAAATGGGCAACATCACACCAGCAAACACCAGTAAATGTTCTCAGCAAACACAAGCTGTTGGATCAGTTCAGTCTTGGCCAATGCACGTACTAATTTTCTTCCTTGTGTAGACATAAGTGGGCTATTCTAAGACAACCAAATCCATATGGATGTAGACCTCTTCTCCATACATGAAAAGCTCCAATGATTTAAGAAAAAACACTTAGAAAATAACTTCATTAAAACTGTGACACTCCAAGTGATTTGTGTACCCACACAGATTACATTGCTTAAACGTGCCATACATTTCCAGATGGAATTAGTTACATTCAGTACAAGCTTCGTGCAGGTAAGAGCCACCTTTCAGTTTGAATGCAAATCCCTCACAAATAAAGGCCAGCATCCTGTGTAGCTATCCCAACAACTTCCCTTTTCTCAGCTAAAATTGGATTTGGTTCATTTGGACAGAGTCCTGGAATAATGCCATTGCTATTCCACTTTCCTCTTCTGCGCTCAGCTGTGGTGTGATAACTTGTCTATTAGATGTCTACTAACACTTTTCAGTTCTTCCTGACATGGGAAATAGCTAAGTAAAGGCGGGGGGGGGGGTGGGGTGGGGAAGTGCCCCTTTTTTTTTTTCCCCACTAGCAAGCACTAAATATACATAACCAAGCCGCAGGATTGAAGTTAATATATTCCACCTCGCAACAAGCATGCCCCAGAAGATGAAAGGAATGTGATCAAGGAATATATGCAACTGTTCAATACCATTATTATTCAATGCTTGAGTTCGCAGAACAACAGGATTTAAATTACCTGTATAAAAAGTTCCTAAAATATCCAATATATAAAATAATTGTATTGAGGCTTACCACAAGAACACTGTTACATATTAAGCCCAAGTGAGTATTGTGCAGAATGAATTCCCTCCCTAAAGTATGTAGCTTAAGTAATATAGGATCGTGTAAAAACAGTGTCATATTAAAGCTGTATACAAAAATATATTCATTTATATAAACTGAATATGTACATTATATAAATTTATATATTTATATCAGTAAAATCAAACATGCCAGGTTTCAGTGAAGGAGGAATTCAATGTAGAGTAGGCACTGTGGTCAGCCATTTGCAGATGCCAGAACTTCCTATACCTGCTTTCAAATTTAACCATACACTGCTTGCTCACATGTATGCTGGCTGACTTCTTCAGAGTATTTTGCATCTTGAATTCAAACACGTTGTCGTTCCTAACAGTGTATTGTGCCCCATGGCTCAAAACTGATCATAGCTTTAGTCCCACTACTGTCCTTAACCTCATGTATCAACTGAAAGTACAACATTTGTATTTTTTAGTACATCACTAAATTTCACACAATAATATTGTATAACCCATGTTGTATTTCCCAAACAATTTAAGCTGGCCGCAGTGATGAATTCTGTCCTGGAGGAAGCCCTGCCTGTGTTTGCTCTGGCCCAAATATTCTGTGAACCAGGTAAACTGACCCACACTAAAACCAACCTAGAGCAAAAGTTTAAACAGTATGAGTTACCTAATTGATTCGTTACAGCATCACATGAATACTTGCACCAGCTCAAGTGTAAAAAAGAAAGAGGACCACGGGAACAAGCTGCTAGAACCAGGATTGCATCTTTTGACAGCAAGGTGTACTTGAACCACTCATGGATTAGGTGCCTTTTTTTTTTCCTGTTTGGTTTGTTTTGATAGTGTCTGCTTCAGCCTCTACACTAAACCAAGCCTACGCGCACAGAAGTCAGTCTTGGGCTTAACCTGCTGCATCTAGGACAAATGTAAATACATCTTGGTTACCACATAAAATGCCAAATCAAGAATGCTGTTTCCCATGGTGAAAGACAGCTGTAGGAAATGAACCCAGAAGTGAGGAAACAACCCCAAACCATAAACAATTAGATTTTTAGCTGCAAAAGGAATGAAAGATTTCACCTTTCCTTGCAGAAGTTATCCTGCATACCAAAGGCTTCCCTATTTTAGCGAAGTCGAAGAATTTTTTTAATCTAACTTTAGCCTCAGAACAGTCATGGAATTTTTTTGTTTCTAAAACTACCATCAAGTGAATTTTTTTCTTGCCTTTCTGTTAAGAGTTTATATGCATCCACATAACCATTGTCAAAAGAAAACTAAATTCAACATCTGGTGACCTACTGAAACAGGATCTCTTGCTGAGAGCAGAAACGCACACACAGATGTGCATTATGTATGTATACATGTACATAGAAAAAAAAGTTAAACTATGTCAAAGTTTGTTTAAAAAAAAGCCTGCACTACAGAAATAGTATGTGAAGCATGTTACATGAAACCAGGAAGCTTTAGAAGCTAAAATTACCATCCCAAATGCCACAAAAAGCCCAGAAGTTACTTTCAGATTATATTTATACTTAGAGCAGAATAAGGTTTAAAATAAACACAAACCTAGTTAAAAGTTTCAGTACCTGAAATAAGTTTCTCAGTCTTCTCAATACTTGTCACACTGAACTTAAAATCCTAAGAACCTAAGACAACTTGCATCTGAGGTGTCTGGGCTGAGAGCCAGCAATTCCTGGATTGGGAATTTTGATACAAAAAAAAAAATCTGTGTACAGAATGGACTTTGGGTAACAGTGACACTTCGTTTATAGTCATCACTCAATACAAAGGTTTCATAAAATTTTCTGTACTCCACTGGGATACAATTAATATAAAAGGCAAGATGGGGAGTGTTACAACATGTTTTACAACCAAAAGCATTTGACTTCTTCCCCTCTAAAATTTTAAGAGCTTTTTGTATTTCTTCTGGAGTTGTTGCCATAGGGTTACGAAATAGCATAATACTAAGACCAAAGTAGGAAATCGTATCAAGTACATGCACATACTTGTACAACACGATTTTTCAGGTTTTACATTTTACTTAACACATTTTAAATTTACTCCAAGTGAATGACAACAGAAGTATCACAAGCATACCTTATTCATATTTGCTTAGATTTTTATCTAGACCAAAAATGCTATGCTATTTTCCCACAACAGTTCCTTTGAAGTAACAAGGAAGAAGAACTGTAATGCAAGATGAGAGGACAATGTCCAGCAGTAAATTGGTACATTTGGGGGGAGGGGGGGAGGGCAGGAATTAAAAAAAACAGCTTTTAGAAGTGGTAACTCCAGTAAAGAAATTCTTCAACTAAATTTTAGCAAGGACAAACCTCTTTTCATAGTGATTAGGTAGACAAATAACTAAGAGAGAAAGAGCTTGTAAGAACAGATCCCTGCCACTGTCCCCAGGATACATGCCACCAGCTTGCCCTAACCTGAACCTGCCCCCAGTCTGGAGCCCTGCGCCACCACAAAGGAATTCAGGAACACCCATGTTCACCAGAACAGTTCTACAGCTCCTATCCACTGGGGAGTCTTCAAACCAGCTCTGGCTGGCCATGCTGGTTGTTACGCAGCATCACTACTGGAATTACCAGCCCACAACATCTGAAGGGACAAATACTTAAAAAATTAAGAGAAAGCTGCCTGTAGTTGGAGTTCCAAATGTTTGTTCAGATGTGCATTTACTACATAACTCATTTTCTTACTGTCCTACTGGAGGCGGGCTCTCCAAGGAAGAGGAGCTGACAGGAACCTGTCTGACCCTCCTCTTACTCCATGGACAAAGCACTCAAGGGAGGTACTGGCAAACTCAGAGATTTCACTAAGGCTAGATGTCTCCAATCTCGAGAGCATACACGTTAAAGGACTGAATGCATACAGGACAGCGTATCTTGAAGAAACTGTGCAACTGGTAACTAATTCTCTATTCAAAGGAAACAACTGAAATTTTGAAGGACCAGCTGATTATGTAGCTAGACACACACACAAAACCATGCAAACCCAATTTTGCCTTTTTTTTTTTTTTTAAATCCAGTCAAGCAATCAACCTTTATCATTATTCAAAATTATCTGGATGATACTGAAAGGTTCTGGTTTGGATTAGCACTGTACAAAAATGACAAACAGATAACGTTCTTCATTATTTGGGTTTATGAATCTGTGTTATTTCATGATTTGGAAAGAAAGAAAATCCAATAAGCAAAATACTAAAATTTAAGCCACATCAGCAGTTACAGGGACAAGAGGGCAAGGAAAAGCAGATATAACTGGATTACGAAAGTGACGGCGTTGTTAGCGCTTTGCTGAGAATCATGTGTTCCAGCTACCACAAAGAACCCTTTCTTAAAGTTAAGCATGAATTTTAAAACACTTTCTTTTTCTTCAAGTAGTACATTTCTCCATTAAGAAGTTCTTTTAAAATGGAGGCAGCAAAACCCTCACAGTAGTCCTGACTTTTTATTTCTAGATTTGTTTCATAGGACTGAGTTTTAGGAGGAATAAATAAATAACCTGTACCGATTTTCAACATGCCCTCTGAGGAACCAGAGTGAAAGTTAGAAGAACTATATTCAAATAGAGTATAAAGGTAGGTAATCTTGAAGATATGTACACTTCAGAACGTGAAAACATTGAGAAGCATTCTGGCAGCTGAAAAGACACAGAATGCATAGGAAAATCCCCTCTTTTCAATGCTGCCTTTGCAAACAGTGTTCAAAGTAGGATTTTTGAAGACCAGCAAAGCAATTCAGAATATGATGTGAATGTGTCACATCCTAGAAGCAATTAAGTAACATCATCAGCACAAAGTGACAGGGCAAATCACTAACAGCAGTGTGGAGACATGGGACATCAACGTTTTTATATTTCCCTACATACAAAAAAATATTCCAGCACCTAAAAAAAAAACACAACACACAAAGCAGACACAGACTAACTGAATTACAGCAGTACAATCCTGCACAGAATAGGAAGTTCCTCCCAAGCAACTTAAATGTTTTCATATACTGGTAAATGAATCTTGATCTCTGTACTTCACTGAACCTTCCAGCTAGTTGCAGGTACCCACTAATTTACCAAAAGTCTATTCCGATTGATGATATTCACATGAAGGATTTAACTAATGTTCCAGAAGTTGAATTCAAAACACTTCTGTTAGCAAAATCAGCAAGAACTCACTCGCTGCCCTTCAGGACTCTCTTGAAGTGAAATGACAGCACATATTCTTCAATGACTTTCCATTTTTTAGAAGTTCACTTGAAAGGAACATTATCTGATTCAGACACAAAACACCATTAAATCTACTTTGTAAGAAAATCAGAGAAATCCTATCCACCAAATCTTTATCAGCGTCGCTGAACACAATAATTAGGAATGAAAATACCCATTTACAGGGAAAATCCATTTTTACAAGGATAATTCATTTTAGCTAATCTAGAATAATTGCAAGATAGTCTGCCACATCGTGATATATTTTGAGGAGTCTAAAGGTTTTTCAAAAAGCCTCTTCTAAGCAAACAAAAACATTCTTTTGTTTTCTAAGAAAGGCAAATTCTCTTTGGTATAATAAATATGTGAACACATCAGTTGGTTAAGACAGAAAGAAGAACCTCTAAATTACATGAAAAGTACCTCCAAAAAAGGATCAGAACCTTTTTTAAATGTAGTGTGCTTTTTTTCTCTCCATCAAAGTTCTGGCCAAGACTCAAATTGTCTTGTTAGGCAGCAACTTAACTTAGTTGAATTTCAGCTAAATTCAGCTTCAGATACTGGGATTGAACACCAGTCTGGTAAGAGCACTGTCCTCCCCTTTCTGCCTCCAGACACCGCCTGTCCTTTACTGCGGCAGTATCCTCAGTCATCTGCTCCTTTCTTCCCCCTCCATGGAAAAGAAATGAGCAGAGCAAAATCAAGAATTCTCCACATGAAGTTGTTCCACCTTTATACAGTGTATTTCATGGGCTTCCTGTTCAAGTACCCCTTATCTGTCAACAGAATTGTTGCTTTTTGTGGAGCAAGCCAGGTAGTCTTTCCTCTCTGCAGTTTTCACAATTCATATGATTTTATTTTATTTTCTTTGACAGTGCCCCCTGCCAAGATCCCTGTTTCATTGAGAAAGGGAACTCCTCTTGTTGTTTGAGCTGTGACCCAACCACAACACAAGATGCTGTTTTCAATTAGCAAGTCTACTAAGACGAGGAAATCTTGGCTCAAACCCCAACCATATGGAAGATCCGTCTCCGGATTTTAGCGCTGCTGCCTTCTCCCATCAAGTACCACCTCAGTGGGGTACACCCTACAGTCATCTTGTACTGCAGACATTTTCCCTTTCCTCCAGGCTCAATTATTTCGCAGAAAGCCATTTACTCTGAATGAGTATCTGGGAGCTTCCTGTACACAATAGTGCCTCTAAATTCACTGCAGTTACATTCACCACACTTCCTCTCGGAACATGTTTCCTCCGAGGGTATATTAAAGTTACTAAGGCAATCCCAGACACTATGCTCTGTACCTATAAGTAAGCAGCACCCGTCCTCTCTTAAGACATGCTATTTTCAATTTGCCTTCAAAAAAGCATCCTTTTGATCGTACTGTTTTAGTTCCCTTATTAACTTCCACAGCTTTAAGAGGAACAGTAATAGCCTCTGGTGATGACACTGCTTGGGGTTTTCCCCAATAGCTCCAGCATCCCAACGTCAAAGCAGACTAAAAATCTTGGACTCACACACTGATCAGCCTTCCCATGTGGGTGAATTCTGTTCATGGATCAGTTTACTGACTACCTCTATCATCTTATTTTGGCTGCAATCAAGTCCTCATCCTGCCAGCCAGTCATTTTACCAGTAACAACGTCATGTTGTGGTATTTCTGTTGCTTGGAACCA
Source organism: Larus michahellis (assembly GCF_964199755.1). Lineage (NCBI taxonomy): Eukaryota > Metazoa > Chordata > Aves > Charadriiformes > Laridae > Larus > Larus michahellis. The sequence continues at coordinate 39,897,467 of NC_133899.1, read as the reverse complement.
TTACTGACAATATTCCTCGTTACCTCAGTGTTCCTGTATAATCCTCTTTCTTTCTGCACAAGCTTCTGAGATGCCTGGTGACAGAACAATATGCATCTCATCTGCTTCCACTGAAAACCTCTGCCTGTGGCAAAAAAAAAAGCTATTACCAGTATTACCATATATTCAAGACAGTTTTCTCTACATCCCCCTCCTTCATATACCACCATTCTTTTTGTTCTGCACACCATCCTATTCATGGATCCTTTTGTCACCACACAGCAGCACGTTACGCCCATGCAGCCTTTTCTCTTCTATATAACAAAACTTTGAAGTATCAGTTGATAGCATCATCTCTTATATGTTTAAGACTAATGGATTCATCTATTTACAACAGAAAAACTGGAAGGTGGAACGTGGAAAGGCGTGGTAAAGAACTCAAAAGGCAATCTAGTCCACTGCATTTCATGAAACATATCAGGAACTTTATTAAAGAAACACTAATTTTCCTTGTTCAAGAAAGCATTAAGTCACAGCCATGAAACTGACATAATGCAGGTACAGTTTTAAATAGAGTTTCTACAATAATAGCCACAAGCCATGACAAGTCTTGGATCTAACCAAAACACAGTTCCAATCTGGATTCAAAATGCATTATTTGGCGTACGCAAAACCAAGCTGGTTCACGGACACTATGGTTCCACACACATTTCTTCATCAGCAGTGTTCACCTCAGCTACTATCACCATCTTCCCAAAGCTCCATCATCACGTCAGCAACCAAATCACAGTATTCTCTTCTGCAGGATTTTTGTTTCTACCGTAATTATCTCCCTGCACCAGTTTACCAAATCACCCAAGGAATGTCACCATAGGAGGGAACAGCAGCAAGAAAAGGCTGCATGCTCCCCACAGTCAAATGCAACGTGCAGTTTGACTAATACTCACTTGGCAGTGCCTTCAAAAAAGAAACATTCCCGGTCCCATGTACTCGTGCCTACAGCACAGTTGTCCCCTTTCATTCTAGCAGACATTTGGGAAGCCACATAGTCCTATGAGGGACCTGACTGAGCCACATTTGTTTTCATCTGATCCTTGTATGTGGCTGCAACAGCCTCTACCCTTAAGAACAGCATCGCCTCTACCCTCATTCAGTCAACTACCACTTTCAATGCAAACATCTTAATGTAAGTAGGTAGCTGTAAAACCACTCTTGCAATATGCTATTTCTCCTACATAGCTCTTAAAAATTAAGAGTAGGGAAAGATTACCTTCAAATTGCCTGCAAAGCAAGGGCAGTCCTACCAGAAACAGGCGATTTCCACAGCAGTGGATTCACCACAGCAGTGCTCACCGTACCTCGTTAGCTGAGCTGCCATTTCTTCTTTGGCCTGGGCTTTTTTTTGCGCTGTATCTGTGCAGTTTGTTCCTCCCTTCAATTAGGCCTTGGTTAACAACCCTTCACACAGCAGCCATTAATACTGAAGAGGGCCATGGAGGTGGTTGTTTTTTTGAAGGCTTGGAAGATTTTAAGTTTGCAGTGACAGAATACATCCATTTAGGTATTAGTCATATGGGGGGGGGGGGGGAAACAAGGCCAAGCATATGTGTATTTTAATATATTCCTCTCAATCCCGCAAATTTCTGCGGCAGTGGGGAGAAGCTCGCTGTGTATGCAGGACCCGCCATCTGTCAGCTCTTCACAGGTACATCAGGGTGATCTGACACTACCGCTGAAGTCAAACTGAGAGGGAGCGGTACCCTCCCCTGGCTCTGCTGCTCCAGCCGGGGGTCGTCCTGCTTCCCCTCACACTACATACAGATTCTATGACCACAGAACAAGTAATTTCATCTGGCTGCTCCATCACCCCACTGCTGGAGGGGTTAACAGGTAACAGACAGGAAAAAGGGAATTCTTGCAGGTTGCTTTGACAGTCAGCTGCAACTGGAACAGGAACCCACAGCTGTCGATATGAAGAAAGTAGACTATTGCTATTAAACTGCCTCACAACTCTGCAAAATTATAGCCTCGTAGTCATCCTTTTTGTCCTCTCTGAGCTCGGGCCCAGCCTCAACAAGGCACCCTCGCCTGCTCCAGGCACACGGGCAGAGTTCTCCTCCGCAGCCACCGCTCCTGAAGCTCAGCTTTCCGCGTCAACACTCCACCTTTTTCCCTCGTCTCCTTACAACATCCACAGTCATTCCAGTGAGCCCACTCTGCTCACTGAAGTGGGCAGCAGTACAAAAAAAAATCAAAATGGAAAATTCATCGTGCACGGTATTTATACAACAATTAACTCATTCGAGAGCTTGTGAATTGGTTACGGACTGCTGCCACCCTGAGCAAGTCTTGAAATTCCTGTCAAACCCACAGGCTGTTTTCCTTTTATTTAGACACTTTTAACACACAAAAACACAACTGACATGGTGATCTCACACCTGTTTGTATAAATCAGTTATCTCTGTTTATATTAAGATTTTAACAGTTATTTAAAAGTTTGCACATTTAAAAGATTTCTCCTTTGGTTGGGCTTTTCTATATGGTCAATTTAAATTCATTAACTTTAATGGTAAATGTCAAAAGCCACACTGACTTCGAGTAACATTTATATCATAACATCTGATGCCAAGAAATCCTTCTATGCCATATACTTCAAAGATCTCAGTTGTTTTGAAGATGGATATTTTAGTACATGCATGTAGAGTAGCAAAATACACTAGTATTGCAATGCCTCCCCTCACAAGCAAACTTCAGATACTTCCACAAACTCTAAGAATCCTCAAAAGTTACGCCAGTAACTTTAACTTCAGTAGTTACCTTCAGTAATACCTACACTTAGATTCCATGCAAGTGTAGTGAGAACTAAATGCTCATAAACTTTGATGTGCATCTTCCCCAAAAATGCAGAAATACACTTTCAAAAGAAACAGAAAATATACTTTCTCAATGATAAAAGCAATCAATTAAGGAAGGAAACCAGCCTAGTAGTTACACTACAATTAAGTTGGAGCTTTGTTTACATTTTCCCCTTGGCAAGAAAAGGAAGTTATGTCTTCCAGATTTCCTGCAACAAGCTCTCTCTGCATTTCTAAAGCATTCATTTTTGTCCTGTAACTTGAACTTACAAGTTTTACAGAACAGTCGAAGGAGCATTGCACATGTTGACATAACGTGTTGTTCCTAAAAACGCACCAATCATACACGCATTTAATTCATCAATATCCTCATGTACCTCATGTATGCAGACTTTTTAAGATTGCACAGTTATGAGCGCCTCTGGAGTGGCTTTTTGTTTAACTATTTGCCAAAGCCAATCTGCCCTTTGAGCAGTCTGATGATGCCTTAACTCTTCCCTCTCCCTCCACAAGATTTGAAGCTTTTCAGATGCCCCATTTGAAAAAACAGATCTTTCAAAGAAGTCAAAGAAAAGTTTCAGAAGGAAAGCCTACTCGACTGTACTAATTAGAGGAGACATGCCATTAAAGCAACCCATTGCTCTTCATCTCATTTTAGACCAAGTTTTGTGCATCTTTCTCTTATCCACAACTGTCCTTTCACACTCAAAGCAAGTGGGTGCTATACCTCTCAAATAATTGAAGAATCAAAGGAGGTTTGGTAATTTCATCAATATATGGAAAAAAGTCAGTATTGCCCCCCCACCCCCCCCAGCAAAAAAAAAAAGCAGCAATCTCACTTCTCTCTCTACACAGATGATCATTCCCACTCAACTCTCCATTCTCTACTAGCATGTTCATATTCAACGAACAAGAACAGTTTTTAGCTGGATCAGTTTTCAGATTAACAAAAATAGAAGGTTCACTTTAACTTAAAGGAAACAAGTTAATCTTGTATATGTGGAAAAAAAGAAAAGAAAAGACAAGTTCCATTTTCTTCCAAATTTAAAACAAGGATGGAACTCAGATTCACAAGATGTTCAAGCATTCTTATTACTGTTGGAGATCGCCAGTGCTTAAGAAAATTCAGCTTTGATGCAGGTAATGCCCATTCACAAAATGTGACATTTTAAAATTTAATTCTCCAGAAAAATAAGAGTGTAGCTAAAAACAGAGTGAAGGGAGATGGGAAGAAGGAGAAAGGAAAGAAGTTCCCTAAGATGGTGGTGGGGAAATATCTAGATCTGCACAAGTCTGTTAATCCAAACTGGCACATTTTGAGCCAATAATCAACTGAGGAACTACACAGTAACAAAATTACATATTCTCAGCAGAGAAACTAAAGTATCTTGAAAAACCTACAGTAAGATAAAACAAATTTTATTTTCCTTAAAATGGAAAAGCCACAAGTAGCGTGGACAGATCTTTTGGAAAGTTTGCTTTAGAACCATACGTTTGAGTAACATCATTTTCAGAAGCCTTGTAATTTAATCCTGAAAAACAGCTTTAAGTAGTAAATGTTCAGGTTACAGCATCAAAGTTCTTGGTTAAATGCAGTTAAAAGACAAGCAGCCTTAATTCAGTGCATAAATATATACAAGAGTCACTTTACCAGGGGTTACCAAATCTTCAGGTTTGAGTCTAGAACTACAAAGTACTATTAGAGAGAGGATAATCTTATACTGGATGACAACCTTACTATGCTAGAAGACTATTTTGGCATTTCAAGTCCAAATGCACATTTCCAGGAGTGTTTGAAGGACTAAACCTTGCAGAGATTTTAATGACCAAGTAAAAAGTGGGAGGTACTTTCTGATCCAAATCATGTATCTTTTTATTAAAAAAAAAAGAGACACAGAAAATAATTCTCTTGCTGTTATATACATTCCTTTGCAGGAATTATGGTACTTACACCCAGATCATCAGTAACAACTGCAGCCTCTCAGGAGCTGAAAAGTACTGACACAGCTTAGATTCTTCCTGGTTCGTTATCAAGGCTATCTCTACACCAAATGATGCAAAACTTCCTGTCTTGAGCATGCATTCTGTCAACTCAGCTTTTTCTACCGTCCCAGTGTCTGAAGTACAATAAACAACCCATTTCAAAAACTTCCTAGAAGTACCTCATTACAGACTGACAAAGGTATGTTCAACTTAAAATGTCAGTATAAGCAATTTGATTGTATTTCAGTGATCTGCAGTCATTGCTAGAATGACTTTAAAGCAATCCATGAACCTATTAATGTTACCCTCTCTGCTCGCGCTCTAGAGATTTTTATGTACTTGATTTCACTTGTTGAGACACTTGAAATTGAGATGCCCATTACAGGCTGGGACAAGATATAGGATATCAACCTTTAATATACTCCCATACTTGATTAGTCTGTGATATTTTTTTTTAAATGGCTAACACAGAATTCCACTACGTATATGCCTACACCTCCCTTCTCCAAGATGAAATCTTCTGAGCATTCAGTTAAATACCACAAGCAGCTTCAGAGGTAGTTAACCTTCTATGTATTTTAAGAAACAGACATCTGGGTGCATGAGAGAAAACCTCTAAATGTCTCCACTTGTACAAAGTACTTCAGCACAACCTCATATTAAACACTACAGGACTTACATGGATGAGCACTATAATTATCACTGCAAAAAAGCTTCAAATAGGACTTGCATCTTCCTAGATGAATTCAAAGATCACCAAATCCACAGCAAATCCAGTTTCTCAATTCCAACAGTCAAGGAACTACTTCCCCCTCCCGCCCCTTCACATCGAGTCATCGTGAGAACAAAGCTAAAGTAGGAGAAGAACAAAAAAGCTGAAGTTATAAGGCAGCACAAGACCAGAAAAATATTGTCTCATTGCATTCTGATTGGATTTGTCATTTTAGAAGGCTTTTTAGTCAGCTCTCAAGCAACTTTTCCAATATTGGGGTCAGGAGAAAGAGCAAAAAAAGGAAGTTTTGTCACTCATACTGATTATTTTTTAAAGCAATTAGAATAACCTACCTGTCACAGAAGTGTTTTACATACTTCATTGCAGTACAGAGACCTGAGGTAGCAGATAATGATAAGCAAAGCAGCATTCCAATTTCTCACTAATGCAATGTGATCTACCTGGTCACTCAAAAAAAACCATTTAATTTGCATATAAGTAGGTATAATTTTACTAAGGTCTGATGCCTTCACAAGACCCTTCTTGTTCTCTGTATTCCAAGCCTTGATTGAAATCTCGGCACCAGACTATAAGAAACAACAGTCTTCTCTGACCCAAACTAACATCTAAAACACACACAAATACATTTTGCAGCTCTACTGATCACATAGAGCTTCTGCAAGTACCGGGTCACAAAGCAACATGCCCAACTAAAAGACCAAACAGCAGTCACTTATTACATTGCTGTTTCAACCAACTCCTTTGAGTTTAACCATTGTTACCATCAGAAGAAGTGCAAAATGGATTGACAATTATCCTGAAACAGATCTTGGGCAAGGCTTCCAAATTAGAGAGAAATCTCAGATACCATTAACTAGTTTGATCTATCTCCAAAACACTTCTCACTAGATAACACTGAAGATTTGAAGTGATGAAGAATGCTGGGAAGAAGAGAATAATCTTAAAAGCTACAAGTTAGCATACTGAAGTAATACTGTATCAAAGAGGGCAGAACAGAAATAAAAAGGCTCTTTAAGAAGATGGGGAATGGCAGTAACAGTAGCACTAGAAAGAGATTCTTTAAGAGATATTTAAAAAAATTAAATTTTATCCTTTACAATTTATTATAGCGGACTAGAAACAGGATATGATAGGTAAGAAGAGACAAGCAAAGAGGGACAGAAAAAAGCGTCCAGTATGATCACTGAATTCAGCCAAGATTTGAGGACAAAGATCAAAGAGGATTTACAAAATGATCAGACATTTATACAGATAACAGCTAGTGTTAGAACATCAAGTTGGAAAAATAAAGCAAGACCTCCAGAAGATACTTCTGAAACTTAGAAACTGATTTATGAAGATGCTACCCCAAAATGTTACACCCCCACACCTTACTGAAAGTTCTTCTTAATCAGTTTTGACTGCTGTAAATTTTTTTTGCGTGTTTTATCACTCTGCTATAATATAGTAATTCCTATTTTTCATTTAGAGAAATAGTTTAAAACCACTGGTGACAGAAAATCCCCAACAGGCTGGACATCTGTCTGCAAGCCCACAGTTGTTAAATGACACACTCAGTAGTGTTTGGTGTAACCTTGCACAATGCTTACACCCAAAGGAGTAATCAAATCAGATTTAAATTCAATTAAGTATATAGTTATGCACGTACTTCAATCCAACATGTTTTAGGCAACACAGTCCCACCCCCCACTCCCTTTACCTACCCAACCTTGCCTCTACACTGTGCCAGCAAACAAACTTTCCATAGCAGTGTGATGACCCAGATCAGGGACCCAATCTGAAGTTATTTTGTGTTTCAGTGGTTTATTTTTCAGACAGATTAGTTTCCTGCAACGCTTCAGAATGAAGTCATGTAAACGGCTCTACTAACACAGCTGAGGGGACTGTGCAAGAAGCAGGAAAAAGCAGTTGTGGACTGCAAGCCTTTAAGCCAATTTTGCCACTAAGCATCTATCAAAAAGCTCAAGGCCATCGTTATGCAGTAAAAAAGCTACCTGCCATAGTCCCAAGGACAGAGAAATGAGAGACTTCAGATCCCCTTTAGTTTCGGGTGAACCTCTGCCATGGTCTGATTGCTTTGGTTGAACACTGGAAACTAAAACACCACAGACAGAGAATAAGATGATGACAGCAAAATGTCAAAACTTCACAGAACTTCAGATAGCAAGGTGTGAAATAAGTGTTGCATATGCCATCACTGATATTCAACTCCTTCCCATCCATTTTTCCTCTTGCCCATTTCTACTCCACCCAACACACAATTTTCACTGTTTCGACATAAAAACACATGAGGATTTCCTGTCTCCTAGCACCCATTCATGACACAGAAGGCATCACTACAATTGGCATCCTTCTTGGGAGACATGCAGGACAAACTGGTTAGGCACAAAATGTAAGACTAACATCAAACTTTGCATCTGCAGTCCCTTCTTGTTATAGTTCAGGCATTCTGGTGAGCCAACATACGAAAGAGCATTCTAAAAATCCATAATAGCTTCTGTCCAAAGATTTAAAGTTACATTGACAAGCCTTATTGTTGAAAGAACCTGGGTGATTAAACAGATCAATAACTACATGACTCACTGGAAGCTCATCTAACATTCACATCCCATCTAGGATTCCCAGTTTCCACTGCATGCACAATGACGTTTGTGCATCAGTTTTCCAGACTTGTGTGAAAAAGTGGTACAAGCCATTGATTTGATAACAGAAATCAAAACTCATGTAAATGTGTTCAGAAAAAAAAAAAGAAAACTAAGAGTTAAGACTGAAACTAGCAGTTTTATACCAGGATTTGTCGTAAGAGCACTAAGATTCTCATAACTATTATTAAGAACATGGTTATTTCTTCTTAAAAGCAATCTCACATTTTACCTATAGAACTGTTGTTTGATTATTTCAAACTACATGCAGCCCATGCAAGATGTCTGTAGGATGTTTTGATTCATCTTTTTGTCTCCGAAAGGCGGTCAGCCATAACTACCTTGGTCATCACCGAGCAGCCAAGACATCACAATACACTCCCCTTTTCTTGCATGTGGGCTGGTGTATCAAGACCAAACTAGCAACAGGGTGGCAGGAGGGACAGAGCTAGCATCACACCTCCTCCTACGGCCACATGCAGGACTACAAGACACCTCAACACCAACACAGCCTGCAAAGCAGGACAGAGGAAGACTTTGTCCGAGCCTAGAATTCATCTCTAAAAAGCCTCTAGGATAATTGTCATCAGTGACAGCTGTAAAGTTGACATCATGTATGCAGCAACTTAAAAGACTGCTTTCAAAACAGAGACTCAATATTTTGTTAAGCCTATTCATCAAGCTCTGACAGCCCCACTGAATTAAATTCAAACAGCTGGCTGCAAAGACAGCATATTCTACTACAAGGACAAGCTACATACCTTCACAACACAAAGTTTTGAGTTTCTCAGACAAGCTTGAAAGCCAAGAGGGGAGAAAATAAAATAAAAAAAAAAAAATCACTACAAGTCCATGCAAGTCTTCCAGGAGAGCTCATAAAAATAATTCTGTTCTTTCATGTATGACTCTTTGCAAATCAGTCAATGCCAGCTATAAGCATTACTACTGTATCTATGACTCAGCAAGGGAATCTGGACATATGAAGAAAATTCACTTACATTAGTAAGAGGCAAGGATTTAAAAAAAGCCAGCAATTACAACAATGCCACAGAAAATGATCTGTAATGACTTAAGCCTATGTTTCTTGCATGTTTACACATGCAAAATTAGATTAGAATGTCAAACCTGTTTACGTATTGGTTAAAGTTTGAAAGCAAGTAAAACAATGCTTAGTGCAGCTGAGCCGAAATACAAAGGATTCAATAGCTTCTTTCCTCTCCAGTGAACAGAAACAAACACTGGCTGCACATTCTACACAAAACACTGAACTCTTATTTCCAAGATTACCTGTATGTAGTCCAACTCTGAAGTCTAACTTTAAATCTGAATAAATAACAGAGAGAGCAATTGGCAGCTTCATGTTGTAACTTAGGACAGAAGCTTTATTCACCAAGTCAGTCGTCAGAGGTTTACATATAAGCACGAACAGATAGCAATATTTACACAACATTATTTTATACAGCAAAGTAGCAAGTTCTTGAATGGCTCAATTATGCTTTGGTCCATCAACTGAGACTAGTTAGAATTAAATTATTCCAAGAAGGCACAAAACGTCACAAGCCATACCTTTCCAATACATTATCTTCATCGAGATTTTCTACAAAATAAGCGCTCAGACCTTGCCTTTTAAACAACACGGTCCAGAGAGTCTGTATTGCTAAATAAAAGACACTTGTTCCACATCCTCAAAAATAATCTCCACAGAATTTTTTTTTTTTATGTTGACAGCAGACTGTTAGTCAACAAGGAGAGGAGTGGAGCAAGGAAGAAGAAATTTTTTCATTGATTCCTTAAGCAAAAGGTTCAAATAGAGAGGGATATAAACTCACTGGATCTAAAAAGCAATTCCTCTCCTTGCACCTCCCTGTGTGAAGAATACTAATACATAACTAGGATGAAAGTGGTCCACGGTTTACATTTGAAACAATAAAGGAGAATCTTAGTAGTCTAATCCTCTTCCCTAACATCTTTCAGACAAAGAGGATAAAGCTTTAACTCATCAAGCTTCTCAGTGCCTCGAAAAAAGTTATGAGCACCAAAAATTTTGTATCTGAGTTCCTGTTTTTATTTTCTCCCTTTCTAAATGACAACAGCGCATGCAATATGTGGTAAAACCTGAGGTAACCACATCTCAGCAGTGCATCTGCCAAACACTTTAGATTTCGGTATTACATTACACGGGTCTGGAGCAAAGCCTCAAGCGATGCCACATTCCCTAAGCAAAATTCTCACGCAAGTAGACTACCATTGTACCAACACTTATTTTGCTGCCTTACTGTCATATTTTACACTAGCAGTTGACATGTGTGTCATCTTTCACCCAATGGCCCCAAACGGGATGGCAGGGGAGAGGCGAGGAGAAGCGCGAACCAACAACAGAGCGCTATCCCACCGGCGGCAGGAATATTCCAGAGGCAGAGGCAGGCACAGCACCTACAAAGCTCCCCAAGTTTCCCCAGGAGCACCGCGGCAGCACAGACACGGAGAGGGGCAAGACGGAACCCCACCTCCCGCGGCCGGGCCGAACTGCCCGAGCGGGACCCACAGCCGGCGGCTGCGGTGCCCCTCGCACCGGCGGGACCCCAAGCCCCGCACCGGCTCCTCCGTGAGGCGGCTCCCACAACCCCCCCGCCGCGTGCTCCGCGGGGAGCGGCTCCGGGGCCGCCCCGTCGCCGGGGGGCCACGCCGTACCGGGTAGCAGAGGGGGCATTAGGGCAGGATCCGATGGCGAGAAGCGGCAGAGGCGAGGCCGCTGCCGGCGGTCCGGACCGGGGCCCGCCCGCCCCCGGGAGCGGCATAAGGAGAAGGGCCGCTCCCTGCCGCGGGAGGCCTTGTGGGGCGGTGGGGGCCCACACCCCGGCCCCACCGCAGCAGCGGAGCTGCGGGCTGGGAGCGACGAGGCGGGAGCAGGGACGAGCCTGCCCACCGCCTGCCCGGCGGGGCGCGCACCCGGCCCCAGCTCAGGCAACCCCGCCGCGGGGGCGTCGGCGCTCTTCGCCCCCTCCCCTCTGCGGCCGTGAACACCGAGCCCGGTCCCCCTCCCGGACCACGCTCCCCGCGGCAGCCTCACCTCCGGCAGCCCCTCGCCGCCGCCATCCTCCCCGCTCAGCACCGCCCGCTCCCTCCCGGTCCCGCTCCGGCCGCCGCCATTTTGATCCAGAGCCCCGGGCTCGCCCGGGCTGGGGGGGGGGGGGGGGGGGGGGGGGGGGGGGGAGCGGGCACCGCGCCTGCGCAGTGGCGCTGCGGCGCCCGGGACACGTGGTCCGCGCGGGGGGGCGAGAAGAGGAGGGGCGGGGCGCGCGGGCACCGCCCGCTGGGGGCGGGCTGCGCCTGAGGGGGCGCGCGACATGGCGGGGCGGGTGGTGGGTCTCTTGTCAGAGCTGTGGTGTGGGAGCAGGGGAGGGGGGCGGCGCCGTGCGGTGGTACCCGTGGCTAAGGGGAGCTCACGCCTTCGGGGGACTCCTGGCAAAGGGACCAGAAGGCGTCACTCTGAGAGCCTTCGCGGTTTCCACTCAGCCCCGGGCTTTGGGGGGCTTCACCTGCCAAGCGGCAAAATGGAGGAGGGTGGGCAGGGTGCCGTGGGGCTGCCCGAGCATAGGGAGCCCGTGGGCCTGGTGTCGTGAGGCAGCGCTGGGACCGCAGGCCAGGTGTGGCCCTGCCGCCAGCCCACACGTGCGTGTTTTGCCTTGTGTGACAGATCTCACAGGTTTGTTATCCCCAGGTACAGAGGTGTTTGCAGCGTAAGTGGTTCGTCAGCACATGTTCTTTGTCCTTGAGACTTCCTTAAGCTGCTTATATTCAGCATATGTTTAGCTCCTTGCTTTGAGTTACAAATAGGCCACAGTCAGATTCTAGTTTTACTGTTCACACTAGGAATACATACTGTTCACCTGGAAATAAACTCCCACCATCTTCCCCATTTCTGATAACCTCTCTCAGCATTGGGAATCAGTATTTCACACATCTAGGTGAAATACCACTCCTGCTGTATTTTCTTCAAAGAAAGGTGCGTGTAGGTACAGTAAGGATGACAATGTACAGGCACCATGTTTATAAGGTCACTGTTTTATAAATCAGAGAAAGTGACCTCAAAAAACTCAAAGTTTTATTAGAACAATAAAACCACTTAAGCCAAACTACTTGTGCTTTCTAAAAGAACTAAGCACCATGTGTCTGTCTATGAGAAGGTCTGAGAAAAGAGTTTCATGCAAAGGCCAAAAGTCTGATGAATTCACATGTCAGAAAGTCTTCAGCAAGCTGAAAGCCACATCTGTGATCATTCGTTGTGGGTAAAGGCGAGCTCTGACTGATGATATCCCCTCCTGGCTTTGCTGACAGTCCATTTCTGGAGGGAAGCCTTCCTCCCACTTGGCATTGCGCTCTCCTCCAACCATCTCTGTAATTAACTTGCCTGACTGCAGCAGACCTCCCTAACTACCACTTGGCATAACATCCCATAATGCTGAGCAGCTTACCAAGAAGTTAGGAAAAAAACAACCTCTAATGTATTTGTCCATGCTGTAGGGTGTTTTCTAACCGGTTTCAGCCTAAAAATGGAGGAGAAAGACAGTTTGTTGGGCTGATGGACAGAATTTTGTACTCCGTGGGAGTTTAACCGTCTTAGTTATTGATACGGTCTCCGATATTGTAGTATCCAAGAGAACCACAACCTTTGTCTTCCGTATCCACACAGTACCAGAGTGAGAGGAGGGAGTTTTTATAATAGCAATTTAACAGATAAAGTTCACACGGCCAGGGTTATGCTTTTATCTGTTCAAGGGGGACTATTCTCTGTAAATGTTGTGTCTTTGCAAGCTGTTGTTGCTGTTGTTGGGAGAGCTAATAACACTGACTGGCCGCTTTGAGCTGTTGCCTGATAGAGCCTTCCCATCTTCTACTTCTGTCTCTTTTCTTGTGCCTGCCCTAAACCGCGTTCCATTCCCTGCTGTTAGGAACCGTGATCGTGGAATACCACATACACAGCATTCAGCTTAGTCCTGTTTTACCCTGGTTTTCTGTAGAAAGGTGGTATATATGATCATATTGCCTGCCTGCGCATATATGGGTTTAGCTCTATGATGTCTGTGCTAAAAATTTTTGAATTCATTGATCTGTTTCTCATTTGGGTCCATGTAGACACCGCAACTACAGAAAAGGCTTTGTTTGTTTTAGCCATCAAAGTCCAGCAACCAACAGACACAAACCTGGAGGAAACTAAACTGCAGTACTTTTAATGCACATGGAATTGTTAATTTAAATATATCTGTTAGGAGAAATGGTTGTAGCCGAGGTGCCTGAAGATCAACAGTGTGAGACAACCCCTGCCTCTATTTGCCATTCATGATTTATAATATCATTGTTACAATTTTAGCAGTGGCTTGCCGGGACCAGCATAGAAATAAGAACCAGTTGAAGTTTAAGATTCAGGTCACAGAGCTTTTAGACTGAGGGGAAATAGGGTGCCAGCGTGGTTTTCAGGTGACGAGAACTAGTTATGAATTTGTTGCCAAAGTTCTGTAGGTAAGCGAAAAAATCCATTCTTCCCTCCAGCGAGCCTTGCTCATAATCTTACAGGTAGTGAAAATGAGAAGAAGGGATGGAAAAGAAGAATGGATGTTTGCTTTATTAGTGTTTTTTTATATTCTAATATTATAAACCCAAGTGTAGTCAAAATGGATGGTTAGATTAAAGTACCAAGATCCTGCTCACCGATAATCATCCTTTTAGCAGCTAAAATAAACCTTCTCTCTCTTATGACTCAGAGACAAACGGTGTGTTGAGTAACAACTTGAGGAGACATCTGGCAGGCTGGAAGTGAGGAAGGCCACCATTTGCTTTCGCTTCAGACTTTTCAAAGCATAGAGGTAACCCCTTGACTGCAGTGTCATTACCTCTGAGGACTGCGTGGTCTCATGGGCTAGACAGCTGTGAAGCGTGCCAAAAGTAAGCTGACCAGCTCCTTCTGCCACATGGGGCCTTGGTGCAGGAGACAGGTTATAAAAAAATGAGTTACAAACCTTGCTGTGGAGGAGGGGGAAATGGAAGCTCATTGCATTTATGTGCAGGTGAATATGTTTTCTGAGATGAGAGGATAGGAGATTCACACCATCTGAAAAACACCCCTAGAGCATGTGCACACACATCACTTCCCTGGTTATAATCCTCACACTGTGCTCTCAGAAATAAATTCATCTTCCATTTTTAGCAGGATTGAGATATGTTTGGTTTGACTGATTTAAAATAACCGCTTGAAGTCCTAATGAGCAAAAGCTTACATATGCCTTAAGTATTGTAAAATGCCATTTTTTTAGAACAAAGTACAGAATGAGATACTGCTTGAGCCACACAATGGTTCTCAGTACCTCCACTCATGCAGAGTGCTGTAACGCTTTATTCATGTTTTTGCTGGGACTTCTGTGAAATACTGATGGTAATCACGGTATGTACACATTGCATTTTATCTCCAAATTCAAGAGTGTTAGTAGGAAAAATTGATTATGTGCCACCACTTATTAAAAATAAAACCAACCCAGCTGTCTATTGTAGTTCATTTACCCTTCATTTGCACTAGGAAGCTCAAGCTTTGAAACGCTGTCTGGATATTTATCAGAGCTTACTAAAGAGAAAATACACTTGGGAGAAAAAACCAACAACAACAGTTCACTTGCATTGATTCTTTTTTTTGACCATGATTCATTTCTTAGACTTTTGGATGTTTCATTTGCTTTTCATTCCACATGTGTACCATTTATTATTATTAATTGTGTATTTGTTTTGCTGTGTTGTGTGGAGGCCCTAATCAAAACTGGGGTCCCGCTGTGCTGGATGGTATGCCAAACTCAGATTACAGAACATGCTCTAGAGAGTTTACTAATTAACTGGAAGGCCTTATCATGCAAGGCACAGAAAACCTCCTGCAAACCAGTGAGAAAACTGGATGTGCGTAATTTTCGGTGAGAGTTGGGGTCACACCACATGTTGCAGGAGGTACCTCTGAGTGCCTACTACAGAAATAGTGTCAGCTGCCTTACTTAGAGAACGTGATTCTGGTTTTATCCTGACTTGTTTTTTTAGTGTGTGTATTTCAGTTCAATTTTATGGCACTCAGGGCAGTAAATCATGGCTAAAGAAAAGCATAGAATACTTTAAAGTATTATCTGCTTATTGGTAACTAATCCACAATAACTGAAACCTAAAGGGCTGATGCTTATTATGTTAGGCTTCACTTTTATCAGTGATAATGATGAGATTCTGCAAATGTATAGATCTGGATTGTTACTAGCTCTTTAATTTTATTCTTTGTCTGTTGTCTTTCTGACTAGCTGAGCTTTTCTTGCTACCAAAACGACTTTAAAATTTCATAGAAGAAATGTGTTCACTACACTCATATACACATTGCTCATTATACACCATCCGACAGCTCCTCAAAGAATAGACTGAAGTTGGCATGCAAGCCACAATAATTGGATTTCTATAATCAGTGATGGCAGAGCAAGAGATGCACTTCCTTGCGTGAAATGGGAGGCGTGGAAGCACAGCTGTGACAGCAACATGCTCCTTCTGCCTTGATTTTGCTCATTCCTCAAGTCACCAGATCTTCACACAGAGACGAGGAAAGACCTGTGATCTGGCAAGAGAGCAGAGGAAGGGAGGAGAGTGTAGAGGATTTTGTTTGCTGTTAGCAGGAGAGAAGGGGGCAGCCCTGGGGCAGCTGTGATGGGGACTGCCATGGAACCACCCTGGGATCTCTGCCTGATCTGTGAGGAAGCAAATTCCCCGCCAGCATTTGAGGAAAGCTATGGGGCACATGGCCACCCTGCGCTTCTGGGAAGCCTGGCAAATTTGATGAGGTGAAATAGCTGCATCCAGCAGGAACAAAGTACAAGTTGTTACCTTGAAGGAGGTGTTAAATAGGCCCTGCCCAGGACAGGTCGCAAAAAATACGCATGCATCGTGAGCCTTTGAAGAAGCAGGAGGAAAAGAAGTGACATTAGAGTCCCAAGTTAAGGTGGGGAGGCCTGGGGACAGATGTCTGTTTGTGGGACAACCCGGCACCTCAAGAAATGAAGACAATGGTGGTGATCTATGCCAGGAGGTTAAACCTTACAAAACTAATGGCCTGTGAAGTCTGTGGGCTGACAATGTTGAGCATCCCATGGTCATTACATTGAGACAAACTTGCATTGGGAGACACAATTAGGATCTCACATTTAAGCACACAAAAATAACTGTTTCGCCTGTGTGACCTTTATGTAGCTAACTTCTGCCTGTGCACACGGAAGATCTCTTCACTCTGATCACCAAGGCATATCCTGAAAGGAATATTACCTCCTTGTAAATCAAATGTCATTTGGATTAACCTTTAGTTGTGTCCTTAAAAGGGTTTTTTTATGTGTGCAGTTTGTATGTTGTTACTGATGGTCCTGTATCACTGATGCTTTTGGTGAGGGTATAATCACCCGCCCTGTGGCTGCATTCCTTGGTAAATGCGCTTTGTAATTTGTCAGTGTAGAGAAAAATGCCAAAACCAGACCACTGCTGATGATGGCAATTGTTTGGCTTGGCTGCGGATACCTGCAGTGCTGGTCTTCTACCACTTAGTATTTTATCAAATGATCCCTTTTTTTTTTCCAAAGGACCCATTTTGGTGAGCAATGTGCACAATGTAAGATGGTCGCTGAATAAGCAGTTATTCAATATATCGATCTCTCCTCAGTTCAGTATGGCACTATGCCTGCTTTGCTGCACACTTCAACCTCTGCTTTAAATGCCCTTTCTGTGGCATCGGAATGCTTCACAAACACTAATGAATTTTCAAAAAAGCAGTTGTTATATCCACCCTGTAGATTACAATGTGAGGCACAGGATTATTCAAGTGGAGAATCTGCTTGTTGTGGGGGCTCAGTTAAGGTACATGGGTGCTTACAGGTGTTTACCAGTACTGTAGCACTTGCTGTGTTCAGTGTGTGTTTCCCATTGTTCAGTTGCAGCTGTGAGTCTGCCCTTTTGCAAATTTGGCACCAAGATTCAAGCCAAGCAATCAGAACATGAAGAGCTAAACACAACTTATGAAAAGTTTAAGTGATCAGCTGATTATTACATTGCAGTTCTTTGGCAGAGGCAAGGTTGGATCCCCAGGAGAGCACTTAGCTATGAGACTGTCCTTTTTCTTCCTGGAATTGCTTGCCTAATGCCATCTGCACCTTCCAAGTTCTGCAACATGCTGTGCAAAGGTCAACATATGGACGACATATTTTTACAATGTACATCCCTGATGTATACCCAGAACAGGTCCATCCTATAAATCATCTATCTGGTTAGACCCTGCTATGGCCCATTTGGATCTGGATGTCATAAAGTGCAGTTACTGATGTTTAAAATGAAAACTGAAATTTTGATGTTAAAAATCCATTGAAACGTAGTTACAGCTTCTGAAGTTACATAGCATCAGCTAAATTCATAGCACTGGCTTGAATTTTTCTATGTGCTTAATGTATGGATAAACTAACTAACTGATAAGTTCATGCTGTAAAGATGATAGTAGATGATTAGTGGGAAAATACATGATACAAGAACTAATGATATGCATCTAAAGCCTGTGCTTTGTATTCAAGTTGCTGAACCGGTAATCCTCCTGAGATGTTGCTTGATCAACAGTGGACGAATCTTGCGAAGTTATTACTGCTACTTGCACTACTGCCTTAATAAAGAAACCTGGATGATGAAGCTGTTGTCAAGCTGAGTGGTGTCTGGACAAGACTGAGTGAGTCTGGTTTCTGAAAGAGGTAGGGTTAGAAATAAATTGAAGCAATCAATCATTGTCAGTGAAAGGGCAATACTAACAACACCTTCAGATGCTGAAAGTTTTTGGAGTACCAAGTGAGAGCAACAGGCAGAGTAACCAGCGGTCAGAGGGAGAGGTGACCTGGAAAGAAGCAGTCAACATGATGGAGATCTAACCTCCCTAAAGAGAGCTGAGCACAGTAAAGGATTGCTCTCAATCAGCAAAATCAGCAAGTCTGGAAGACAGTCACCTTCTCCACCACTGCTCTTTTTAAACTAAACAATTCCAGTTTATTCAGTGTTTCCCTGTGGATGTGTTTTGTAGTTCTTGATCATTCTCCTCACACTTCTTTGTTGTCTTTGTGATTAGTTGACATCTTTCTTGAAGTACAGGTCCCAAACTGGAAGCCAAATTGCAGCACAAGTTTTACCAGTAGGATGTGCTGTAGGGGACTCCTTCAAATACTTCACAGACGATGCTTTTGTACCTATCTCCCAATTCACGAACAGCAGCTTTTGTACCTATCTCCCAATTCATGAACAGCAGTGTAATGCTGAGCCAGGTTTAATGTGTCATTTAGTACATCTCTGACATTGTCTTCAGCAAAATTATTAAGCCAACTTTTTATCTTCTTGTGTTTTATGCTATTGGTTATCCTGGGTGCAGAATATTCTGCCCTTTGTTATTTGTCTAAATTTTGCCTCATTTATGCCAGATTGCCTGTGACTGAGACAAGTTGGCTTCTTGTTACATGCATCTCCTGTTCTTTCTTCGCTTTGGGTTACCCTGCAACTGTGCCATTCATATTTTTCTAAGGAAGTACCGATTTTCTGAGACCCCTTTTCCCCTTGGGCATATTTTTGTTAGGATCTGTGAGTTTATTGAATTTCACAGAAAGAGCTCACAATCTTTATTTTACTGTTCTTCCTGACTCCCTTCACGGAAACGAGGAACACCTGTTATCATCTCAGCTACCTCTCCTCTCCACATTCTCAACCAGTTCCTCCCTACTGCTTGCAATGAAAATGAAAAGTGAGCTCTCTTCTAGCTGTATTCTAAATAAACACATCACCAGTGTCTTCCAAGAGTTTGCTGGACAATCTGTTCTGTATCTTTTTTTTTGGCCTAATATAAGCGCAGATGGCAAAGTCTCCATTATTTCCAAATCTGGAGCTTTGGCTGATTCTGCTAGCTGCTCTCAAAAAGCCTTGTCTTGCATGATCTGCCCTGTTTATGTCCCCATGACACCACCCTTTTGCATATCCTTCTGTATCATTATCCATATGTTAATATTACAGTAACATGGATTATACCACTCTCAGTTGTGCAAATTCAGTTGTAAGTGGGTTATTGCATTTAAGGTTCCCAAAATTTCTTCTTCCTGTGTTTCTTGCATTAATATACAGATATCTGAGATGTGCAGGGAATTTACTCGCTGTCCTTCACAACCTGCTTATGACCCTTAGGAACACAAAGCAAAGATACCGTCCCCGCTTCTTCAGAAGGTGGACCAAACACCTACCCAGTAATTTGTAGAACAGTGTTTCAGTGCTCAAAAAACCCAGTCCTGCTGCCGCTACCATTTATGCAGAAAAAATGCTCATTTCCAAGATGTATCTCTCACTTCCTTGCCCTTAATTCATAACTGGAATAAATAAAAAGAGTACAAGCTGAATTCCCTGCTGCCTCACCCTCGCTCTTCGCACCTTGCTGTTGCTTCTGATCCCTTCAGGCTCTCTCCTAGCAGTATCCTTGGCACTCACATGGATGAAGAGCACGAGGAAATAATCAGTGAACTGGCGGGGCTTCCTCATCTCTTTCCAGGAGTTTGAATGCACTTCTCTTGCAGCAGCAGGACAGAGTAGTGTACGGGTCTGCCCTGTTCAGGAGAGGTTGATGCCACTTTTTGTTTCCTCCATGGAGGTTGCGTGTCTTAGGATTTTTGGGGAATGTGGCTTTTTTTCCTTCACCCTGAGTGCTAAATCCTTGCTTGCTGCCTGGACCCTGGCTCTTTGACTTCAAAAGCAGCTGATGTTTTGGAAGAGCAGCTTGTTCACCCCCAGCTACTGTTGCTTCTGCAGACTACTCCAGCTGGCCGGCTTTCCTTCTCTGCATGTTGATCTTAATAAAGAGTTTGAGAAGCAAAGTTAATTAGAAACTCCTGTCCTGAGGTGCTCTCAGACTATGCATGAAGACCCAAATCCTGGAAAGAAGGAAGCTACGAAGCATAATCTGAGGGTTTTTTGCCTTAGAAGGCCTCTGACTGTGAGGTGCATGAAACACCAGAGTTGGCTGTACCGCAGCTGGGACCGACCCATGTTTTGCTTCCTGACAGTAGCAGTGCTGATCATGCCAGGGAGATCTACAATTCCACACCGAGTCACAAGGCATTTCAGGGATAAATTAAATGTTATTAACAGGTTTTGGTTAATAATGAACAGTTAATGAAAACCTATAACTCCTTTTAGGAGATCCAAGATGATGTGAAGAGTGTTAGCAAAGTTTCCTCTAAGAGAAAAAGGAGGAAAAGTGGATAGAAAATCACACAAATATTGACACTCAGACTCTGATGAGCCTTTTAAACATGAAGATAAGATCTGAGGAGGTTGTGTATGAACTTTTATACATCCTGTTATTTTCACGGGAAAACTACTGGAGATGAGGGACTGTATCCCCAAGTCATCACAATCGAGGATTAGAATTTGTTGCACCAGCCTGCCATATATATATAGAATGAGTAGTATGAATATATCCAGTGCAAAGCATTCAAGCTAACAGAAGGGGTTACAGCAGTTACCTGAATGAGATGGTTGCCCTGGAAGCCCCTTGTAAATAGAAGCAGGTTTAAGCTGCGTCAGATGTATGTTCTATGTTGACTGATGATTCACAGGTCTTTTGATGCAGAGTATAGGTGCAGATCTTCACAGATAAAGTCAGCCCCAAGTGCAGTAAACTGAAATGGATAGAACATCACAGTGGTTTAAATTATAATTTGTTGAAAGTCTGGTTTTGCTTATGTTTCAAGCTTTTGACTCCGCCTCCCCTTTTGCCTTTGAAGTTAACATTCATTGTACACTGATCTTTGTTTTCTCCCAAGCACTTTCATCCTCTGCCCCAGGCCATCCCATGCACATGGGAGGAGATCTGTGCAAAAGGCTTTTTTAAAATCCCTCCTTAAAATTAACTTCTGCTATGAATCTTAGGAGCAATAGTATGCTGCTACTGCTTGCTGTGCTGCATATGGCATTTGCCTTGTTACTCCTCGCTTTTCCCACCACATGTACATTTGTTTTTGGCTCAAGCTCTGTGCTCTTTGAAAATAAAAGAGCTTGATGTGCCAGAAGGTGTTACCTTGGTAAGACCAGCTTTTCTTCTGTAGACCTCTGCTGCTGCCTGGGGATGTGAAAGCAGATGTGCTTGTGGAAGTGGTGTTTCAGGGTAAAGATAGACTTCTGAGGTTTTGTTGGGACAGTGACTCCACCAATTCTTTTTATGATATTGGAGAACAAAAATGGATTGATGTCAGATCCTGATAATTTCCCCCTCTGCTGTCTGTTTCTCTCTGTACTTTGCTTTCTAAGAGTTGTTTTATTTGGCCCGTTCAGGCTGTAGTGTAGCTCCTGCAGTAGTTTGTATGTAGATACATGGATAGTCTTGTGGCATAACATCTATTGGCAGTCCATACCCTGCTGAATTAAACCTGTGCTGTGGAGACACCAATCTTTTCACCAAGTCTTTTCTCACAGCAGTGGAGCTAGTGCAGCCGAACTCTTACGTCCACACATCACTGCTTGGGGATATTAACATGACTCCAAGAATAGTACAGATGTTTAGCAAGATGTTGGGCATTTCCAGAGCTAACATCATCTCTACCAGCACAGGAATATCTGCATTTCTTTGCTGTGCACCAGAAATGTGTCCTTAGATTTCTATGGGCAGAATTCACTTTCAGTCTTTAATTCTCTGTGAGCAAACTTTGGACATAAAAACAAACATTGCAGGCAGAAGACAAAAATGTCACAGATCACCCACTGAAACGAATTACCTGGCTCCGGTCTGTGCCCCAGGATTACATCATCATCCAGAGCTGAACATGGCAATTACTTTGTGATACCTACCCACAACAGAAGAAAAAGCCAAAAGGTTATGTGTTCTTGGGATCTGACGAAAAAAAGAAACATGGTGATTTTAAAAGTCAGTAATAAGTGCGCTGATTTTCAAAGTAGGCACAGTTCATTTCTCCAAATTGTAGGAATCGGTACTAAGACTTGCTTGCTTTTGCAAGAATGCCTCCAGCTAACGACTGCCAGCCACTGGGATCAGTTTTGTGTGTTGTCCAAAATACAATGTGTTGAACATTGCCGTTCATGGGCCGTCCCCTCCCTCTGTCTAGGTTGGCCCAGTGCCACTGTCTTCAGTGGTACAGTGCTAGCTCATACCAGCTGTGAATCAAGACTATCATTTGCTTATTCATCATATTCCAAGGGAAAAATATAAATAGTATTTAGCTCTCTTTACTGCTCCCTACAGAAAAACTAAGGAGTCTCATCTTCATTTAAACAGAAGGGAAAAGTAAAACACTGTTAAAGTCTTGAAATTTTAGTGTCTCAAGTAAAAGGGCAAAAAGCTGATGATGTCCCACTAAAATTGACAGGAACGTTATCACAGATTGGTGGATGTAGGATGAATCCCCAATTTGAAATGAAGGCCCTTGTGGGAAAGCAACGGAAGATCATCGAGGAGGACTGTAAATACGCTCAAGTGACTTGCACCTGGGGTGCTGGGAAACACATATATCACGCTAATTGTTGTTCAGTCCCGGGTGCTTGCAAGTTGTCGTGGTTTTGGCTGGATTGGCCAATCAGAACGACAGATGGCCCTCCCCCGCCTCTCTCCTCAGAGAGGAGAGGAAGAGATAAGGAGATTTATGAGTTTAGAAAAAGAACTAAACTACTTTAATGAAAATAATAATAAATAAGAAAATAGTAAATAATAATAGAATAAAAAAACTAAAGAAAAAAAAATATAAAATATATACAAAACCATATCCAGCTCCCAGGATGATGGTCGCGTCACCAGCAGACACAGGGAAAGTCCCAGACTGGAGTCAGGATGGACAGGAGCTGAATTCCGGAACTAGAGTCAGGAATGCTCAGATTTGGATCAAAGGCAGATGAACAGACAGGGTCCTCCCCAGATGTCGGCCATTGAAGAAAAGAGCGAGCCAGAGCAGCCTTGCCCCTTTGATCCCTTAGCTTTTATATTGAGCATGATGCGGATGGGATGGAATACCCTGTTGGTCAGTTTTGGGTCACCTGTCCCGTCCGCTTCTCCCTGCAGGTGGGACCCCTCTACACTCCTCTGCTTCTGACCCTCTAATGGGGCAAACAGCAAAGTGAGCTGACCTTGGTTGTTATAGCAATAAGTATAAGCAAGAGCCTCTGTGCATACCATTCCTTGGTATAATCAGGTCTTATCACTCTGAGAGTGAACAGTTTCTGGACAATATGCTGTTAATTTCGACTGTAGTCAGTTAGAAGAGGCCCAGCTAAAAAGTAAAATTACAAATCAAAAAATTGTTTCTGTTTTACCTCAAACCTCAAAGGACTCAAGTAAAACACTTGCATTTAGATAACATAAGTCTGCAATGGACTCAGGGACACCTTATCTAGCCGCTTGAGAATCCTGGCCTGTTGAAGAAAATCAAAGGACAGTGGGAAAACGATGCCTGTTTGAACCCTTTAAATACCAGAGAGAACAGGGAGTCCGCAGGTGCTCTTGCTAACAAGGACTCTCTCGCTGCTAAGGACTCTTGCTAACTAGGACTCTCTCTCACTCCGTGGTGCCTGCGTCCCCTGCTTGCGTGCCTCTACCCGGGTGTTGCTTCAGAGATTCCCCAGTCTGTGAGGTATCGAGATTAAACTTGTTCTTTGCCTTTCATCCATGGTTTTGTGGTTGTTTCTGCATCCTGCCTGCATCAGCTCACACAGCCCTTTATGAAAGTAGAATAGTTTTCAGAGGAATTCAGCATTTCATTACTTCATTACAGTGTTAGCAACATATTAATTATTTTTGAGATTGCAAATAAAGGCAGCAGCCAGTTTGGGCCCTTACCATATACAGAAATACCTGTTGAAAGAACTTGCAAAATGCTCAGCCTTTCTGAAAAGCAATTGCTTTGTACTGGAACAGCTGTGGCCAGAAGCAGAAAGCAGCATCCTCTACTATTGCCCCTGCACTGCCCAGGAAGCCACGTTCAGTCTCCAGTCAGTTCGACTGCCTGACGGGTCCCCAGCACATCCAAGAGCAGCCTTACAGTGCTCTACCGTTCGGAGGCTCAGACTTTGAATGGGAACTTTGCTGGCATTTAGCTGTGCCAGGACAGCTGGAGGAATCCTAACCTGGAATCACATCAACTAATCTCTGTATTCCAGCTCTTCCACCACTCGACTCTATCATTTGAGCTTACAGAACAAAGATGTTGTAGGCTATACATCAGTCAAAAGCATAGCAGAAAATATCTTTTGTCCTAGGTTGCAGGCAAGTTTTAAGTTGTTTTTCATGCTACTTACTTAGGTGGATAAAAATCTCATCCTTCAGGAGAACAAAACCAGAGCAAAGTCACTGTATACCCAACCAGACCATGAGTTTGCTTTGTGTTGCGCAATGATTTAGTGCCATCTACAGTGTGAAATGGGTCTCCAAGACTAAAAGCTGTCAGAGGTTTCAATTACAGGCAAAGCAAAACAGCATGCACAAAAAATTACCTCATGATTTTAAAACAAATAAAAACATGATGAAAAACCAGAAGAAATTAAATTAAAATATTCTGTATTAAAATAAAAGAAGATTTAGTGTTGTTTAATAAGATTTGTGCTTTTGAATATGCTTGATTACAATATTGCTCGATGTATTGATATATTATGGTGGGTTTTTTTCTCAGCTCTTTTATTTTTGCTATTGTCAATTAAACTGAGCTTGAAGTAAATGACAAATGAAAATGTCACCTGATGCCCTTCTTAAGAAGGCTTATGCAACAGCGTACCAAACCTCTGGGTCCTTTGGTGTCATTGGTAGGACTTACCCAGGCTTCAGGAGCAGACAATCAGGCTTCTGTTAAGTAAATTCCATTTTGTGGAGTTTTCCTTGTTAGTGCAGTCATTCAAAACCTAGGAGCTTGTTGCCTTTTTTTAAGCGCTGTGCTCTTGACCAAAGCACATGAAGATTTTAGTGGCCTTAACTCATCACTTGTTAGCTTGTCCTAACACCTAGGAAGTTCTCTCCATTCTCTCTTTTACGTACTCTGTTCAGGCAGTAAATCAAAAGGGTTTTTTTTCCCCCCACATGATGATAAACTGAATTATTCACTTCTTTCTCCCATTGTACAGTCTTGCAGCAAGAGGGCTGAGCCTAGTTGCTCTTCAGCCTTTATACATCATAAATACAATTTGGGATGGAGAATGAGTTTCTGACAAATGCATGTGGACTCATCCTGAACTCTTACACAAATTGGCAGTCGGGCTCTGAATCATTGCAAGGGGCAACTTACCAATTTCTGCAGTACCTAAGTGCCCAACTGCAGCCTCTAGCTGTGATCTCTCAGAAACACTGACCGGGAATGACTTCTCCATTTGCCATGAATGATATTTCTAAAATGAAATGGATTTGAGAATAGGAACTGAAACAGCAGGCTCTGATCTCAAGATGCCTCACAACCTTCCTTGCTGCTCTCCTCTCTCACCTTTCCTCTTCTTTGCTTATATTCCTCTTCAATATTTGTAAGTCTCTGCAATTAGAGCCATTGTTTTCTTATGTCGGTGATATTACATTTATTGTTCTTAGGGTAATACACTGACGAAATCAAGAACAAATTTTCTCCATGTCTATACACACTATGTGGAACAGGCTTATTAAATGTTGAAGCAATGCTTGCAGTAATACCATGCACCACCCTTTCTTTCTGGTTAATTCATAAATAATTAGAAATACCATTTTTCATCTATTAGTAGGGACATTGCTAGGTCCATGCAGAGAGCCCACACCAATTGTGACAGCCTTGTTGATTTTCTGAGCCTGGCAGCAGTCAGGCATAGATTCATCCCATCAGGTGTCAGTACTTCAAGGTATGTTTGTTAGGAGCACAGTCACTCTTAAAGTCGGTAGAGGAAGAAAGGCATCTGCGTGGCAGATTCAGATCTTTGGTGCATCTTGGTATGAAGAGAAGATCTGTACAATAAAGAAATAAAAAACAACGACAGAAGGAATCTATGGCGTCCATGTTCCTAACTTAGATACCTCAGTTATGTCCAGGGGATGAATTCACTGGAAACTGGAGCTGAGAAGAAGGACTCTCATTTTTTTCAGAATAAAAACAAACAGTTGTAGAATTATGAACAAGAAATTCGTTATATCTATATTCTAGGACACAAGAATGATTCAGCTGCTTTTCTTAAAAGAAGGATTATATGAAAAAAGTACTTGCCTTCATTTTTCTTCTGCAGAGAAACAACCTGTAGAATATCAAATACTGAGTAAATGCTCAAGGCAAAATGGTATCTATAATTAGCTTGTAAATGGTTTGTTTATTCAAAATGCAATGATGACTTGAGTGTTATTAAGCCTGCTGTGGCAATGCTTTTGAGAAAAAAGCATTCTGGATTATAAACATGCAGCATCTGATTCCAGCGTTTGGTGCCTTTCTCCGAGATCCTCTTGTAATTCAGGAGCAACTGCACTGAATTAAGTTAATGAGCTTTTCCAGTTTAGAATGGGCTCAGCTCTGCAGTCCCCAGGTGGCAGCATTTGCACTGCAAAGACACAAAAAGCCCAGGTCGTGGCTGGAAGAGAACCAGAGCACCCAGTGTCTAGGATACTGGGGTTGGATTTAGGCTGGGAGGCAGTTTGGCTAAGTCCCATCGCTGCCCTTTTTCCCAAAAATGCTTCTAAGAGTCTGTGCAGCTTAAGCAAGCACTCCAATAAGGTTCAGAACAAAAAGATCATGAATTTCTGTTAAAACACATCTAGATTGGGTCTATCCTAGAAACAGACATTAGAACAGTTTCTATTTGCAAAATTGGAAAGGGTGTTGTTCTGAAGAAGTGATGAAGAGGAGAATGATCACCAAATCTTTTATATTCTACTAGTTATTGATCTGCAATTCATGGATAAAAGCACAATATTCTTCATATCAGGCACATTTATGAAGATGAAGTATATTTAATTTTATTGAAGGCAGACTTTTTTGTTGTGTCCAAGCAGGAGAAATAGAATTGTTTTTCTTCCAAATATAAAACCTATGGCAAGAGAGCTACAACATTAGAAATTGGCCTTGCTCTAATTTTTCTCATTAAAAAAAAAAAAAAGAAAGAAAGAAAAAAACTTTCAAAACCCCAAGGAAATGGTATTTACTTCTTTTTCAAATTAGGTACTTAAATTTCACCATAGTTCTACTGGTTAAATACCACCAACAGTACAACTGTCCTAAATTTACATTGCTGTAATACTTCTGTTTTGAATTCCTCTGTATCTTGATGATGCATCTTTAATCTTTTATGACAGTGATGGTTCAGAAACTAGTTGACTCCAACTGAAATGTTTTCATCAGTGAAGAAGCAAAGGCAATCAGAAATAGCCTTTCAAAGATAATATCAAGAGATTTATTCATGGGAGTATTACTAAAGATAGATAGACCAGGGAAAAAAAAATTCTCTCCCCAATGATATCATTGGAGTCATTTTACCAGGACTGAAGAAACTGCAGATCTGTAGATTAGTGATAATGAGTGGTAATTTTCAGAGCAGTTTCAACATGTGTCATAGTTCTGTATGTTCCATTCTCTTTAAAATAAGGATTTCGATTTCAACATCCAAGGAAAGTAAAGATTCTCTGTGCAGTAGGCTCAGTTTCCTCAGGTGATATTCTGAAACCAAATACCACGGGAAATATGGACCAGCATTAACTTCCTGCACACCTGCTTCAACTTTTTAAATAAAATAAACAAGCAATCTCTTGCTGAAATAAAACTGCCTGAGAGAGTCTTATGCTGTTATCTACAGTTTCCCCCCAGAAGCAGATGAGGAAGAAAATGAACTACAACATCAGGGGGTGGGTGCTGTTGCTGTGTATGTTAATTGGAAGTGCTTTGCTGAGGCGCTGACGGGGATGTTATAACCTGTACCACTGTAGCAGTGGGGAGAGAATCTCAGCTAAGATGTGAGGAAATGGTACTGGTTAATGAACATATAAGAAGGGGCCTCAGTAACTCAAAATTAAGCTATTCTGGAGGTAGCAGTCTAAAGAGCAAATAGTCTTATACTCTTAAAAGCAGGGCTCTGAAAAAGAGAAAGAGCAAGGAGCCATCCTGTGGGATCAGGTATGTTGGGAAAAATACAGGGTGTATTATTAAGGTAGCAGAGTAGAAGAAAACTGCTGCATAAACTGTGCCAGGAGAGCTTTGGAGTCCTCCTGCCATCCTGAAGGGACCGATAACAAATGCAGGAACAGCAAAAGGCTTTTCCAATCTAAATTTAATGCAAGAAAACTCCTAGTGTTCACAAGTGGTGGATAAGCAGTGTCTGGAGGGCTGGCGATGTGAGTATAGGTGAGGCTGGAGCAGGCTGAACGTCCCCAGGCGCTGAGACACAGACTGACTGAGGAGCAAAAGGACCAGTGCTGAGCCAAGAAAACTGAGTCTTTTGCGGGGGGGACTGACAAATACTGTTCACTGCTACATGAAAATACAGACTGGCTGTAAATGCCGGGGTGCAGCACCACTGTGAGCAGAGCTGTGGTCATGGGGACGAGCGGTTTGGACTTCACAGCTGAGTAGTTGGCAGGTTTGCTAGAAAAATAAGATTATGTCTCATTTTCTAGTGAATGTATAGAAAGATGGAAAACAATTGCCAAGCCTGGTAAGATTAATGAAAGCCACTGTTGCTATTGTAGGGCAGCGTTTGATTTCATTTTAATACAAGAATTAATGCTAGTGAGGTCTGTGCAGGAGATAGCTGGGAGATGAAAGGAGAATCTCAGTGTAACTTTATGAAGTTTCTAACCCTCGCAGCTGTAGAGAAAAATAAAGTTCATGTAGAAAGCATGAAACCCAAAAGCTAAATACCTGAAAATGAGTTGCAGAACTGGAAAACTGTTATTTTAAAATATATATCGTATATCTAGGGCAATCTCTTGGTGTTAGAGGGTTTGTCTCAGTAAGTTTGGTTGCCTAGAGTGTGCTTAACTGCTGTTGCCATAGCTAATGAATGCAAATCAGTCTTTTGCTCTATAGTTACTTTAGACACACCTGTCAGACATATTTATTTCTGGACAAATTCTGTATTTGTTACAGACAGGTAGGATATTTAGTGTTTGGAGAGGATTTACAGGAAAAAAACCTTGTCTCTTCCTCCATAAAACTGAGCAAGTAAATTTACCACGATAACAAAACCACAGCACTGGTAAAATACATGCCAGACCTGTCTGTTTAATCACTCATCCGCTATTGTTTGTGTAGACTGCTAAGTCTTTGCTCTTCACACCTTGCTAACATATTCCACACATTGTCAAAACCCCTCAAGCTGAGGCTCTCACCACCTCCACCACGTCGCAGGCTGTCTTGGAAGTGAGCTTCAAGGATGTGCTCTGATGAGAAGCCTCGAGAAGGATGTCAGAGTTGTCTGCTTCAGGCTTTGGTAATTAAAGGCAGGAGAAAGCACAGGACAAAATGGATTTAGAAACAAGTGGGAAATCTAATAAGTTCCATGTTTACTGCAGCTAAGTGAAAATCTCCATGTCTGCATGTAACAAACACATTTCATCCATCAAAAATGTTGGTACTGGAAATGGCGCAGTCTGTAGCTGAGGGGAGGATTATTTACTTCCCTGCCTCTTAACCTCCGAGTGCAGAAGTAACACATTTTATACAGATGTACGTAGATTGTCGGACATCTGATTACTATTGGTGAAAGCTGACTAGCTATATAGTTTGCAAGCTGAATTGCTTAATTAGCGTGGTGCTGGTCCTGGGCTAATAGCCCTTAAACTTGAGCTTAGCTCCACAGCACCGTAGCTCTCCAGCATCCACCCAGAGGAGCAGACACATCCCTCTGCGCCTGCCCAGCTCCTTCTGTTCTTAAATAATCTCCTACCAGTCATGCTGATAATTTCTGCCTTTGCCTGTTACCCTGTCACACATTCTGCTTTGATGCTGGACCCAGGCAGGTGGTTTGATGTTTCCCTGCTGTGGACGGCTGCTCTCGCAGCAGGCTGCTTCATGGCTTCTTTGTACACTTGGTTTAGCGATGTTTTGGGTAGGATGTGGAGGAAGGAGACATGCTCTGCAGTGAGGGGCAGGGAAGTGTTTTATTTGAGGTATTGGTCATTTATGGGTCAGAACATTTTTTGGACGAAGGTGGTAAGTGAACTGCAAGCGTGGCAAATGGGAATTTCAGAGAGTATGTAATTGGGGGTGCAAATAGTTTGTGTGGAGAGGCACATGCATATGAATATAGGGAAAAAAAGACTGTTAAGGCTCTAGCAGATGGGGAGGACAGACAGTTGTCTCCATTTCGCCTCACAGCATCATCAGCAGAGACAGACTCCTCCCATCTGCTGGGCTCAGCAGCATCACTCAGCGAGCTTGTGGGAGGTGGCTGCATCACCCCAAGGTGCTCCTGTCCCAGAGAGCAGCCACATGCTCCTGCTCCCACTGGGGCTGACCCAGGGACAGCAGCTACCCAGGATATTTCGGTTTGTGTTGGTGCTTCTTGCACCCAACTTAAAAATGAAGGGACCTGACTGCTAAGCAGAAGGACTCCTTGCCTTCCTTTGATAGAATTCAGCATCCTACGGGCTTTGAGCAATAGGAAATAGCAAGGGCTGGTCAGGATACCCCAGCTGTGCTCTCCCCTCACTGGGATAAAACAATGGGTCCTATAACGCACCATGGATCCCGACTCTTCCGCTTCGGGTCTGCCAGTTGGAGCAGCCGCTGCATCCACAGCTCCCCACCTGAGGAAAAAGTGGGACTGGTGGTGAGTTCTGTCTTTGTGCCCTCACTTTTCCTTTCCTCACCCGGAGCTTAGGTGGGAGTCCCACTCTTCTCAGAAGAGCTTCCTCTCGCTGTTCTCTTCCATATAGACAATATGGGTTTTCTTCATCCCAGATAGAAGCCAGCTCTCCCCAGGAACTCCCCTCCACTGCTGGCAGAAGTTCCTCTCCTCCCACCACTTAGACGGCAAGTTTGTTCCTGAGAGGAAGGGAACGCTGCCACAGCATCCTCCAGAGACATGCGTCACAAAATCCCATTTCTGCCCTGTTATGAGCTTTGATTATAGTCCCCAGCACAAGTACTCCAATATGTGATTATAGAAGACTTATAACTAAATTCTACCAGCAGCCCTCCCTATTATATCATGTCCCAAGTCCCAACCCAAAGCTCTTGTATATGATTAGTGGTGAGCTGCACTACTGTAACTATTAAGCAAATAATACTGTTTCTATAAAGATTTTATTAATAAAAAGCTCAAGAAATAGTCAAAAAAATGTACTGAATTTGTAGGAAAATAAGAAATTTGCCATCTCTTTTAATGTGTCTTTTATGCTTTTAAATGTCTTGTATAAGCATGTTTGTGCATGACATGGACTAAGATAATTTTTTTCCAGCTGCCATGGGTTACTAGGGTTCCTAGACCAAATATGTAGAATAATCCTCTGTGGATTATTTTTTCCATTAGAATCTGTCACGTCTCTGGGATTATAGCTGCAGAAGTTCAATAATATCACACAATTTGGTTGGCAATAGATTGCTTACCCTGGGAACATTCCAGTTTCTTTAGCTTTATTTAACCTTATTTCCTTTAATTTAGGAGACAATCATTGGATTCTCAGCATTTTCACTGGCAGTTCTTGGACCGGCTGGATGGTTCCTGTGCCACCTTCCAAGTTATAAAAAGAAATAGAAAACATCCCTTCAAAATTAAGATCTGAAGGCTGCAATAAATTGTAATATCCCTAACTTGGACTCTCTAGAGAGGGGGAACACAGTGGCTTGAGGACCAGTTTAAAACAAAATGATTGAAAAGTGCGTTCAGGTTTTATGTATGTCACATTCCTTCTGTAAGAAAAAAAAACCCAGAATCCAGATTGAGAATATGGCTAACGAAAGTCCCAGTTCACACACTACCATCAGAAAGCTTTTGCAGATATTGCAGATCTGGACCCAGATATAAAATGGTGTAGCCATGCAAAACAGTGGTATGTCTACTCTTCCATCATCTGCTGCAGCTGGACCAGTCTGCATTGACTAGCCTGAATCTGTCACCAGGTACCATCCAAACTTTAAATAAATGGGAGAAAGGACAGAAAAAAAAAATATAGTACTTTCAGTTATACTTATCTCAGACAAAAACTCTGAGAGTTTAAGATGAGTTTCTTGAAAGTTTATCTTTAATCTTTACATGTGTTCTTTTGGTGTGTTCCCCCACCCAATCTACTCTTCCATCAGAATAAATGTTTTTCTGCAGGTCATGATTGTCAGATACTTCAATTAATTTTCAATTTTTAGATTAAAATTTGTGACATTTGAGAGATTTTCCCATAATTGCTGTTTATAATGAATGCTATGATAAATACTTTGAAGTCTAGACTATATTTGAAATAAGTACAATAAATAAGACTTGTTATGCCATGTTATATGTGTTATAAAGGAATGTCTTATAATGATTTTGTGTCTGTCTTGGAAAAAATACAGAATATTAACCTTTTGTGATGCTTAAGTATTAGTAGAGTATGATTTATAGTTCCATTAATTCATTTGTAATGTCTAATATCAAAACAGATCCTGAAAGTAGGACTATGAATATGTAAAAGTGTACATTCTTGCTGTACTTCTAAAGTATGATTTTCAAATAAATTGTCTGAATTCCCTTCAGTCTTTTAACCACAACTGAAGTTTTGTGAGTGAGAATGGAGGCATTCCGACTGTTAAAAGAAAGTGGCACTGGTTTCTTTTTTTTCCAAAAATTCAGCTTTGTCACTGAATTGAACAGCCTGATCTGAAAGCCCAGTTATGTATCTGGAAAGTTTCCCACAGATTTTGATGAGTTTTGGGTAGGCGCCTACATTCCTGGCATCCAGAGAAAAACCCATGCCAGTAATAGAGCAGGATGGAATATAGCAGGGCAAGTACTCTGTGGAACTCCGCTCCTGCACGCCATGAGCGCATCCACAGAAATCAGTAAGGCTATTTTGCAGAATCTTTTGTAAAAAATGGTTTTGAACATTTCAGTGTGCGTGCTTGTCCTGCATCTGATTTTGTCATCCTTCTCGCATCTAGTAATAACTAAATAAATCAGCAAAATATGACATATCAGTTGTGGTACTTATTCTCTTAAATTGTTGCAATGAATAATAAGATTGCCTGGTTATAACGCATACTGGGAGCATGTGAGTGAAGCACTGAGAATTGCATTAGATGAAACATGGTAAAAAACTCATCTGGTGTTTAGTTCTGGCAATAGAGATATATAGGGATGTTTATATTGATTTTTATATATATATATAAAATATTAGGGATAATATTTAGAATCTGCTTACCTAAAGGACTATTTAAAATGTATTTTTCATAATTTTTTTTTCATATTTCCAGTTCACTTCAGGTATTTCTTCCTAAAAGTAATACGGATTACATTTTACAGGTATTTTAAAATACTGCGGTTTCATGTTGCACTCTTTACAGATGGATTGGCAAATGGATCTTTAACCCTGAGACTGGAAGTTCTGGGGAATGTAGTGCACAGAAAACCAAGATGAAAAGGAGGGAAGCCAGGTCATCGCAGGCACCTTTACTGCTATTAGTGTGATATGAGTGAGCTAATAAGCTTTACCAAGTACAAGCTTTTTGTTTTCTGCCCTAAACAAGCCAGAGTTCAGCCAGGGCTGGGCTAATAAATGCAGCCAGTGGTGCCCGGGGCTCCAGCTCCACCAGCTGGTTTTTCCTCAGGCTTCCTGCAGCTCCTGGAGCCGTTTGGTCAAAACGGTTGATGAGTTTTGCATTTCAGCAGCAACGACCCGATGGGTACCAGAGTGTCAGGGCTCCCTGCTAGCTCAGGGCTCCCCGAGCGATGCTGAGCTTTCCATGCGGACATCAGCAGAGCCCTGTGCAGAGAAAGGGCAAGAGCCACCCTCCTGTGGGTCTTCCATTCTACAGATGGGGAGGACCAAACATGAAACGTCTGCCCAAGATCAGGTGGCAGGTTAGGAGGAAACACTGTTGGAGGAAGGTTCCCTGCTGTGTTTCTCACCATATAGCTACATCAATGATTTGCGTTTCTTGCAGATGTGACAAAGCTGGCTTTAAGCTGGCTATAGGCAGTAGGACAGGTAACACATATATGCCTAAGGGTAAGTGGCTGAAGCCTGTCCTTCCATAGGAACGTAAGTAACAGCCATTCCAGCTAAGACAAAAGGTCTTGTATGGAATTAAACTCTGGCATATTTACACGGTTTGTGATTATACCTTGAGAGGGAAGGTCTGAGTAGCCTCTTTTGCCACGTTGTACATCAATGTCCCAAGGAGAGTTTCCTCTTCTCCATCTGCATCCACTCCCTCAGGGGCAAAGCACAAGAAAAGCAGCTCAGACTAGCCCCAACAAAGAGGGAAGGCAGGTGCTGGATCAGCCCTGTTACCTACCCACCCTCTCCTGGGACTCTAGCAGTAGTCTAGCACTGGTTATGGTGGAGCCTTGAGTTTCAGTCAAGAACCCTGAGGTGCTTGGCCAGAACAAGTCTTAAGAGGGATGAAACCCCTAGAGCCCTTGAAGTATCCCCACTGGGGCACTGTAGTGCTCAGGAGAGAGCAGGACACAAACCCCAGTGGAAGCACAAAAGCAAGCAAGACCCTGTCGTGGCTTTCCCCCTGGGCCAGATCCCTGCCAGAAGTGCCCAGCAGATACTTACAAAGACAGTGCTGTCTCTGAGGGCACTGCTGATGGTTCCAGATGGAAAGACTTCTTTGGAGATGTGCTGCACGGTGACGGCAGTCAAGTGGACTCGTGCTGGCAACCTGATGTCCTGCAGTACATATTTATGCTAAAATACTCATTATAGCTCTGAGTAAGTAGAAGGAGAAGTTGCCATGGTGCCTTTCAGCCACTATATTGTCTCTACTCAAGAATGGATGCTCTGGGTGAGCTCACATTTAATTTAAGAGACCCACTAGTTTCTTGTCTTGGGTTTCTTGTTTTCCATGTCCATGTCAGCCTTTGGGCCATGATGCTG
This sequence comes from Larus michahellis, assembly GCF_964199755.1. NCBI lineage: Eukaryota > Metazoa > Chordata > Aves > Charadriiformes > Laridae > Larus > Larus michahellis. The sequence continues at coordinate 39,862,217 of NC_133899.1, read as the reverse complement.
TGATAGGTTTAAGAAGGCAGTTTTTTTGACACTTGTCATTCTAATTCCAAAAGCATTCCTAACACAACAATGTGCTTTTACTTTAGCCATGTAGGTAGTTAGTATAGCCAATTCTGCACAAGTCTGAGATTAAAGGAAAGAAAAAAATTCAAGTTTTTTTTGGGAGATCTAATTCAGCATTCAGGGTAATGCTAATTTTCACAAACACGGCATGGTAACTCTCAGAAATACTGTGCTGCTTAGATCTAGTAAAACCAATCTCTGATTTTATAATAGTCTTGGTACATGCTCATCAGGTTTGTGCTAGTTCTCTATGCAGGTCACCATTTATTTCTCAAAACTCCACTGCTATGGCAACAAATTAAGTATTTTGTTCACTTAGAGGCTAATGAGATTACTCTAGAAGAGAAATTAAGGGCATTTATGAGAGGTTTTTTTTTTACAGTGACAGATACTGACAAATGTAATAATAAAGCTAACATCCACAGAGTTAATTGAAGTAATTGTCAGAATAAGAGGAAAATTATAGATTTGTAAATACAACCAAATAACCACTGTATTTCCTAATGATTTTTTCCCCCCTGAATTCTTAATTATTCTAAATTGGGGAGGTAAAGAACAAATCTTAACATCACAAGCTGGCTACTGTGTTGGGATCACAGCACCAGCAATGAGACCCAGAGCTCTTTACTGCTCAGCCTCTCACTTTAAATCAACCCAAACCAGTGATGACTGAAATGCATTTGTCACATGCCAGATGGCATAACTGGTTGGTGGCTCCAGCCACGCTTCTGATCACATCACGATCACTTCTGCCATGACTGCCAACATCTATTATTCTATTCTATTCTATTCTATTCTATTCTATTCTATTCTATTCTATTCTATTCTATTCTATCCTATCCTATCCTATCCTATCCTATCCTAATTCTATTCTATCCTATCTTATCCTCTACCTTATCCTAATTTCTATCCTATCCTATTTCTATCCTACTATACTCTACACCCTTCTCCTCAGAATAGCTACGTTCCTACAGCAGGAGGTCTGGTTGTTGTTTTTTTTTTCTGTAAATACCGCTGTGTGATAGTAACACCAAAGGCAAGACAGGAAGTTCTCCCTGCATTTTATGTCTTAGCCCAGAGGCTAAGAATGGGTATCTTCTCCTCAGAAGAAATTATTTTCCTGCACAAGACTGTACAAGCTGCCTGTAATATTGTGTTACTTTTGTGCATAGGCATGATCTTCTGTGAGCAAGAAGAGATGCCTCCTGTTCACTGTCTCTTGGCTGATGCTGATTGACCCAGGTGTCTGAGCCCTCAGGAGCAGCTCCGGAAATCATCCTGTGTCAACCAGGATACATGCTGTGGCATATCTGAGTTGAGCCTAATGGTTCAGTTTCATCCCAGATAAATTTTTTTCCTGAAGGGATTATCTATTTGACCATCATTCATGAGGATTAATGCTTATAGAGAGCAAAGACTTAGGGACAAATTAAATTTAACGGGGTCTAACTATTGCTGTCAAATGCCCAGGTCTGAGCCTGAGGGACTCCATCTGCTGTTTGACACTGAGGAGGTCAGTCCCTACACAGGTCCTGTTCAGGGGCTCCAGTCCCTTGCCAAGCACCTTGCATCTGGGTTAGGTTAGCCTGGGGTGGTGGCAGATACCCAGAGAGCACCACATGAAAATTCCTGAGGGCCAGAGAAGCTCATCCTCTCCTCCCGCTGCTCCAGTTGACTCGTTGTGTTTGGCTTTTCTTACTGGGATTACCGCTGGCTCATCAGTCAGACTCTACTCTCCCTTGCCTCCTTTATTTCATGGCAGAGCCTTCAATTCAGATAGGTCTGTAGTGATTAAAGCAAGAGTTTGAGACTTTCTAAGGATTTAATATCCCTATCACAAGGCAGTTAATGATAAACTCCTGACAGAAATTATGAGCAAGTTTCAAAAAATTGAGATATTGGCTTAAAATAAATTGAAAGTTGGCTGTCTTTATTTGTTTTGTGTTGTTTTTTTTTAAACTTACGAAGCATTTAGGTCCTTGCCTCTCATTTAGGCCTTGAAATCCTCATTTGTTTCAAACATTTTTATATTGCATTTGAATGTGTCAGGCAAGAATTTTTTTATTTAAAATTCAAATACAGATCGATGTAATTACCTGACTCTGGAAGCTGAGCCGTTAAGGAGAACGTGACAGTGAGCGTCTCTGTATACAAACGCGTACCTGTAAACAGATCATAGAATCATAGAATCTTCTGGTTGGAAAGGACTTTTGAGTTCATCGAGTCCAACCATACACACAAAAAACCCCCCAAAACACCAAACCAAACCAAAATCAACCCTGCAACCTCTGCCACTAGAGCATGCCCTGAAGTGCCAAATCCAGACGTTTCTTAAACACCTCTAGGGCTGGTGACTCAGCCACCTCCCTGGGCAGGCTGTTCCAGTGCCTGACCACTCTTTCAGTAAAGTCATTCTTCCTAATATCTAACCTAAACTTCCCCATGGATTTATTTTATATATATGCATACATGCACTTTAATTTGTGAACAATTTAAGAAATTTTCTGTACATGATTCAAGGTAGGAGAGCTTAGGATTTTGTATTCAGAAAGGATTACCTTTCTAAAAGTAGATTTGTTAATGCTTGGAGATTAAAAATGAACAATACTACATTTTGTGTGTCTGTTCAGAGTTGAATACTTGAAAATGTAATTCAAAGTGACAACAGTCACATAAATAGTGAGTTCATCTCTGGACAACTTCTTTTCTTTGTACAGGATATTTCATTAGTTTATTCTTGAATTTTGTTGTAATTGCAATTCACACTGTTACGGCAGACAAAGTTTTAGTTAAAAATCAGCACGAAGCACACAGTATGCTCCCCATCCCTTCCAAACCTTATCTACCTTATCCTGCAAAACCCACAGTGGAAGGAAATATGAGAATTAAGTCTCTTCTTGTCAGTGGCGCTCAGTGACAGGACCAGAGGCAATGGACACAAACTGAAACACAGCAAATTCCACTTAAACATAAGAAAAAACTTTTCTACTGTGAGGATTGTCAAACCTTGGAACAGGTTGCTCAGAAAGGTTGTGGGGTCTCCATCCTTGCAGGTATTCGAAACCTGACTGGACATGGCCCCAAGCAATCTGCTCTAGTTGACCTTGCTTTGAGCAGGGAAGATGGAGCACACAAGCTGCAGAAGTTCCTTCCAACCTCAGTGATTCTATGATTCTGTGGAACTTCCACTCATGAACTCAGAAAAGTAGCATTTGTTCTTTTTGGTTTTCAGCAGTTGGTATGTAAGTTTTCCATCCCCCATTCATTTATCGCTAAAAATATGTTCCTGCACTAATGACTTGCGGACTTTCAGATGCCTGCAGCTTTTATGTGTTCTCTTAACTGAGTGCCTGCAGAGGTAAAAAGCATATGGACATAAACCTCAGCTGCTTAAAAATGTTTCCAGTGGAGCTCTGTACCCATTTTATTAGGCAAATTCATCAGGATCTTGCTGAAAAATGGTGACTTCTATTCGGCCTTGAGAAATTAATTCCTAGAGTGCCATGTTCCTGTATTTGCTCCTTTATGATATTTGTTCGCAATTTGAAGCATGCATCTCTATACTTATAACAAACTAGGCAAATTTATCAAATTGTTTGACCAAATAACAGATGACTTCTATCACGATTTATTCGGGGCTTAGGCATTGTTTAGGCATACAGAAGGACTCATAAGCAATAAATTGCTTTCCATATACCTGAATTACATGCTGAACTGTATAGGACCTTGTTCAGTAAATGCAGGCATAGCTGCAATTTTCAAGCACTTAAACCAAAGGAGAACTTTTACAGGAGAAATGGAATTCGTATTTTCTCAGTGTATTCTTGCTTTATCAACCTGAGTGTTCGTAATAGGCTCACCTCTGCAGTATGTGAGCACTTAGTATATTTTAAAGGATACCTATGGGACCTCAGTTCCTCTCGGTGCACAGTTCCCCATTGTTCTGTAATGAGCAATAAAGCAGTTCAGATTGATTTGTTGCCTCAACAGACAGAAATTCAAGATAAAGATGAGATCTGCCTTCAACAGCTTATTTCTGTGAGGTCTGAAAGCCATTTTTCTATATTTTCATCACTTATGTTCGATGTTGTGAGACCTGGGGTTGGAGGAAGTGGCACTTGTAGCATGACGTGACCTCCCTGGGCACCTCATTAAATTCAATAAATAGAAAAACTCTCACTGACTTCCAGAGGATCGGATATCACATGTCAGTTTCTAATAAAAGAGCAAACTTAAATGTTTACTCTTAAATGTTTAAATGTAAAAGAGTAAACTCAAATGTTCAGGTAGCAACCTATGGGATCTTGCAGCAAGCTCAAGACGAAGAAGGAGCAAACCACATACGGGAATGCGCCAGTACTCTTTGCTTTCATGCAGTACTGCTCAAGGGAATGGAGGTGACACCTCTCCCAGTTAACTCATGCCTTTTGGTTGCTGATCAATCCCACTATAGTCATTGCAGCTTGTTCATATGAGCCTGTGATAATGGTTTAAGTTGACTCCGTGCTCTCTTTGGGGCTCGCAAACAGCAGGGAGTGTGGAAAGAACTATGGCCTCACGGAAATGCATTAAGAGCTCTATTTTGGACCTAATTAAGTGGTGTTGGAAAACATTGCACATTCAGTATTTTTAGAAGATTGCTTTGAGAAAAACAGCCACCCAGTGAACAGCATCTGCCCCCTTCACCACAGTTCCCAAGACAGAATGTGCGTCACCCCCAAATCAGGGCAGCAGTAATTCGGATGCACTGCCTTGCATGATGAATAATAAAATGTACCTGTTTTCCTCCACAGCACGGTTCTCTCTGGCTGCCGCAGGCCTACTCATCTAATGCAGCCCAGCCTTTTGAGGACAGTATGTTGCAACTGGCTTTTTATCTATAAACATCAAGGCTCCTGAGCCCTGGCTGATGAAATACAACGGCTTCTACAACCCCTTCTCAGAAGTGTGAGGATCTGAAAAACTCTTTATGGGAAGTTTCAGAGAAGAGACTCAGAGCTAGCCGTTTGTTTCTGAGACCTGGCAAGGCCAAGTCAGGACGCTGGGGAAGCTGGCAGGACACACACACTGTTGAAATAATTTCTCTCAGAGCAAATGAATAGTGGTTTAGATTATATTGCAATTACTGTACTTGCACCACAACTGGTCCTTCCATCCCCCCTTCATCCTGCACTGACAGCACCTGGGGCAGTCACCATAGCTAGGACCTGGTGACAGAGAGGGGACTTTAGGGCTGAGCTCAGTCTTTAGGGAAGGGCAGATAATGGCAGGATGCTTGGCACATGATAGAAACAAGGGGGACACTTGGCCAGAGGCACCCGACTGAGGTACAGAGCGGGAGCCCAGGGGGTTGAGCGGAGGAGAAGTAGTGAAAGAATCAAAGAATCATAGAACGGCTTAGGTTGAAAGGGACCTTAAAGATGATCTAGTTCCAACCCCCCTGCCATGGCCAGGGGCAGAACCCACAACAATTTATTGTCATTTAGACAATTATTCTATCACCCAATGACCCCTCCCCACCCAGGAAAGGGAATCAGGGAAAACAAGGAAACATGATGGTTGAAATATCAATAGATTTAATAGGATAAGACCAAATAATTAACAATAATACTAAAGAACCGGTATTAATCCTGATACCAATATAAGATATACAAAATTATACTCAGACCTTTCTCTCAGCAGAAGCTGTGCACTCCCAGAGGGGACAGCAAATGTGGGACACTGCGAGTGCTGTGGCTTCGGGAGGAAGGGAGGGGATCAGGGGTCCATCATTGGGGCCAGTTCTCAGGATGGTGTCCATCATGGAAGACAGAGAACTCCTCAGCAAACTTTCTAATTTATATTGAATGTGACGTTCGTGGTATGAAATAACGCTGTTGGCAGCTTGGGTCAAGTGCCCGGGTCTCGCTCCTCCTCGACCCGCACCTGTTGAACTTGAAAACACCAAGACCTTGAAACCCACATATCGTAACTGGCTATAAAGTAAATATTTTTACAAATTCAGCTACTAGAGTCCTCTAAAAATGCAGTTTTCCCACGCATTAGAAGAGACCTTGCTGCAAAGTAAAATTACTGAGAGAGAAATTAATCCTGTGTTGCTCAAACCGGGACATAAGCGAAGGATAAAGCGGAGCACACAGGTACAGCCCCTGACGGCACCGCCGCCAGCCCGGGCCTACCTCAGCGCTGCCGCTCCCGCGGTGCCATGGCGGCGAACCGGGGGGGTCGGCACCCCCCTCACCAGCCCCCAACACCCCCGGGGGGCACCGCCGGGCCCGAGGGAGCCTCGTCAAGATCTTCCGGGCCCGGCGATAACCTCCCTTCAGGGCCGCCCCCGTCCGCGGCCGCCAGACGCGCTTTCCCTTTAAGAGCCGGTTCCCGCCCTTCCCCGCCCGCCGCTCCTCGGCCCCGCAGCCCTGCGGCAGCGGCACCGCTGCTGAGGCGAAGCCGCTGCCGCTTTCACCGCGGCCGGCGCTGCTGAGGGGCAGAGCGCGGGGCGGCAGCATGTCCACCAAGGCTGAGCAGTGTGAGTGACGGGGCCGGGCGGCTGAGGGGAGCGGGGGAACGGACACGACCGGGGGGTACCTTCCCATCGATGGTGTTGCCTTGGTGCCGGCCGCCCCGGCGGGGTAGCGCCGCCCGGGCTCCTCCCGCGTTATGTGGCGGCCGCGTCGCAGCTGGTGGAAGGGGAAGGGGAGGCGGGGGAGGCTGCCTTCATTCTGGCTCTTTCTGTCTCGGCCGCCGCCGAGCGGCTGGTGGTGGCGGCCCTCGGGGCGCCGCGGGGAGCCCGGCTGCCGCGGTGGCAGGAGCGGGGACGCGGCGGGTTTGTGCCTGAGGGGAAGAAAGGAGGGAGCAGAGTGGAGATGGAGAGCGCCGGCTTGGCCCTCGGCCCGGCGGCGGGAAGGGTCCATCCATCCTGCCCCCTCTGTGCCCTGTCCCAAAGGATGTGCCCACCTGAGAGAAACCAGAGGTGACCCACACGTTGCCATCTTGAAGGTGCTCTTGCTGTGAGAGGGAGGGAGAAGAGAGGTGTGCTGTCGTTCTTGCTTGTGGCGTTCACCTTTTGGGTGAATGTAACCCTGCTGTTACCACCTTGCCTTGTGCGCCCACATGCCTGCCAGGCACAGCCCCCAGAGTGCCCCAGCAGGACTCCCGGGGGGGGCATCCATTCCCCCGGCCAGGGCCCAGCCTGCCTTCTGGCAGCCATGGACCTTTTAACCACCTTGTTGGCTAGATCCCATTGGGGCAAAATCAGATGGCATCATGGTGGTTGGGACATCAGCAGCTGGGCCAGTCCAGTGTTCCCCACTGTTGTTACTGCTGGTAACAGCCGCTGCGTCTGCAAGAGCCCTGGTGGGAGGCTTAAAGGAAAAGACCAGGGTAGCTGAGCTTGTCTCCCTTATCAAAGCTGCTTTCTCTCCTGTCGTGGCCGTGAGGCAGGCACTCTGTGACTGGGTGGTTGGACTGATGTTTGTCACCATGACATGGTGGGATCTGACACTTCAGGTGCTGAGACTTGCTGTCTCCTTCCTCCAGGTCACTGTGAAGGATCCCTGTATTTATACATGCCTGTGCTGAACTGATCTAAGGAAAAGAATACTTGTAATTATTTTTTTTTCCTTTAGGGTTTACTGCTTATTTACAGTGATGGACGATGTTGCTGTTAAAATATTACGTGGTTGCTAATTTATTGCTGTGGGGATGCAATTCTGGCCTCATAAATAGAGACGCAGTGTTCTGACCGTGCAACAGCCCTGTAGTGTGCAGTGTTCGGATCTGTATCGCTCTGTTCTTTCTGCCTTCCCCACCTGAGTTCTGTAGTTGTTTCTTCTTTCTTGTGGTACTTATACATTAATTATGCTTTTTTCACACTGACATGTGGAAGAATTTCTGCTGCCTTTTGTCCCAACCCTGCCTTTGGCGTTTTCTTCCTTTTCTGTTTTGCCTTCTCTGTTCCTCCCGTTCCTAATGCTTTTGGTCTACTCTCTTTGAGCTTCTCTTTCACATTTCCTCCCTAGCTGTTTTTTTTTTTTTTTTTCATCCCCTTGTACTGTTCAAGACACTGCATCTTGGCCCGCCATGTCCCTGTTGCTATTTTAAGATTTACTTGGAGTCCAGGTTTCAGATCTTTCTGCCTCCTAGTGTTCTTGTCCGTGATACTCCAGGTAGAGTATTCAGTTAGTGGACATATCCTGTGCATTCTAACCTACTGAATGTATTTTGTTTACCAAGGCTGCTTCCCTGACTAGTTCTTATGACATTACCAAGTGTCTTTGTCTCTACATAACTTCAAGATTCCCTCACCTGCAATTTTTGACAAATGGTGGTGGACTTGGACAAGGATTATATTGATGCGCACACGTCACTGTCAGGCAAACCTTCAAACCCCAGCTGTTGCTGCTATTGCTTCTGCCCTCGTTGACTGACAGGCAAGAACCAGAATGTCTTGGGAAGGAATCACAAGTCATAACGAATCTCAGTTTACCAAGAACAGCAGCAAAACACTATGAATGAGGAAACAGACTGATCAGAGCAGAAGAGCAAAAAGGCGTTGGTCTAAACATGAATCTGTGGCCACCCCACAGCTCTCTGGCAGGTTGTATGAACAACAGGTAAAATGGTGGCAATCCGGGAAATCATCTTGAGAAGCCTCTCTCTTTTGTCACATGCATCTTGTATCTCATACCATAGGTATTGACAGTGACTTTCATCATTCGATTTATCACGGCATGCCTGAGGTTTCTGTTATATTCAAATAAAATGAGTTCTATTTCACCTTAAATAGCAGTAACTGGTGTTTAGTTGTGGTAAATAATGTCCTGGGAATGCCTGATACCCACCCTGTTATTCTCCAGGACAGTGGAGCAACCAAGACCATCTTTAAAGACTTCTGATGGTTTCGCTCTTGATTCAATCAATGCTTACAAGGGGGCTAGGGAGTTTAGTTAGGTCTGTGGAAAGCTGAGAGAGATACCCAGCAAAGCACTGTGGAATAACTTTTTTTTTTTTTTTAATTTATGTGATAACCCTATGACAGTGGCTCAGTACTTCCAGAGTGGCATCGCTTTTTTGAAGTGTATCTCTGGGTGCTCAGAAACTCAGAAAATTGGGTCATTCATACACTCCTATAGCTTGAAAGGTGGCAAAGTTTTGCTCTGGGGCTTTTCTTCGGAAGGTTCTTTGCGTTCTGGGAGGCTGTGCTGAAATTCTGAGTGTTCTTGGAAACAGAACTGAGGTGAGGTTAAAACCTTTAGCCTAAAGTTAATGTCAATATTTAGGCTTTATAAATAAGTTTTCTGTTTTGGTATTTTGCCTGATACAATTGCATGACAATGCTGATGAATAGAAATAAAAATATTTTCTTCTTTATTTAAAAAAGTGATTCTATATATTCGATACCCTTTATTGAAAGTAAATGGTTACACAGAGGCAGACAGTTCTCTGAAATACACCTAGACCTGAATCCTGACATCATCTTTAGCATTTTGTTAATCCAGTTCAGTTACGGATATCTGACAGCAAAACATGGCAGCCACAGTAAACTGTGCATCTTGCTGTGAATTGTTCTTTGTTGGGTACTGTGAAATGAGGTCTGTTTTCTTTGCAAATATGCCTGGCCTCATAGTCGTCTTTTTTTTTTTTTTCTCCAACAATAGAAAGTAGTGTCACAAAATACATTTATGAAGTAATTCCTTTCTCAATCTAATATAATCTAGATTAGTTTTTATAGGGGTCTTCATGACCCCTATAAAAGTGGGGAAAATAAAAGTAAGGAAATATAATTAAAGTTGCTTATGCATCCTTCGGGTATTACTTCTGCATATGCATGATGACAGTGTCCCTAGTAGCATTTTAACTTGCTGTTTTCCCATAGACCCCAGCCCTGTTCAGTCATACAATGGCGTTCTCCCTGTGATGAAGCAGGATGATATTGCGAGGGAGACTTTTGTCTGTAGAAGCTTCACTTTCTGCAGAAATTGGGAGGGTTTGGTCAGTACAGTAGGAAATGGGAGAAAGGATGATCCTGGTGAGGGCAGTTGAGACCTGAAAACTGGGTTTCTTGTCCTGCAATTCGAGCAAACTGTGTTCTTTGCCTGATGATTACTTGAGTGTTCCTCATTTTATGGATAACTGACTTGAAATTGTCAAACCTCATTTGTTGTTTGACTGACCACTCAAAGGTGCTTTTGTTTACTGGACATAAGGTCCAGTACATACTCCAGTCTATTCTGGCAAAAATGGCTCTCGGTATCTCAAGCTGGACCTCCAACAACAGTTGCAGACACTTTTCTCTTGGTGTCTGTCCTTCATTTCTGCCCATTTTCCTGTAATATGGATACAGTATCACCCCTTCTCATTCAACTTGTCAACGATAAAGAAAAAAAAATCAGAATGCTCATGAAATGTTCAGATACAGCAGCAGTGAGAGGCCTAGGGATGTCTCTCGGGGACTTCATGGTATTTGTTCTTTAATAAATGCTATTTGACAATGCGAATAAAACAAAGTATTGACTAATTTCTCATTTAGGAAGCATGATTTATCTTCCACACTGAAGGAGCCCTGAGGGGAACAAGGTATATCTTGGTGTGGCAAAAGACTATCATAATCCATATGCCAAAGGCTGAGGTCGTTCAGATACATCTCCCCTTTTAACTGCCTATTACATAGTCTTGGCGTACTTTTAACATGATTAGGAGTTCCCGGCTGGCTCTGCTTTCATTGAGGCTGTGTCTGCACAGAGCGATGCGATGAACAACTGCTGAGCAGTCTGGCTGGAAGCACAGTTGAGCTGGTGCAGCCCTCTGCCACTGCCAGTGCACTCTGTTTCTCAGCAGAGCTGATGAGCCTGAGCAGAGCAAAATAGAGTTGAGAGTGTGCTCAGGTGCCTCTGCATGAGGCTGTCTTGTGCCATGCGGGCAATGTAACGTGTTGCAGCTATGGTGCATAATCACTTTTTTCCAATACTGAACAAAGATCTCTATTAAAAAATAAACCTGCTGTTATTTCTAATGGTTTCAGTAAAGGTGTAGAGCTGCTACTGCTATTTGAAATGCCCTCACCTGCTTGATCAGACTTCCTAAGGCACTTAAATAAACAGCACAGATCTTTTCATATCTTTAATTCATTGCATGAAGCAAATGTATGGTCTAAAGCAAATCACGTAAGCTCTCTCTGTCTTAGCTTATATCTCTGCTTTGGCTGTGGAAATACTTATCCGTCTCATATGAACCTCCTGTGATCCAGTGACTCATTCATTATAAATGAATCTCCAGATCCTTGGAGACAGAGAAGTGCAGGGGTTTTTTTTGTTGTTTTGTTTTATTGGCCTTTTTTTTTTTTTTTTTTTAAATTTCCTAGCACTAATTTGGTCTAACTTGGCATTCACTTCTGTGCCTTTCCCTTGGCACTTTTGCACTGGAGTGTTCAGTTTATTCAGTCAAAATAGAAGGAATGGAGAAACTTTTCTGTTTGGGTTTTTTTTTTTTTTTACAGTTTAATTATTAAATTAAAAAAAAAAAGAGAAATGGTAGGAACAGATGTGATTCTGGCAAAGTCTGCAAGAAACCTAAATGAAAGTTTCTGTGTTTGTTTTTTGTCTTTGATGTAGTTGCTTCCAAAATCCGTTACCTTCAGGAATACCATAACCGTGTTCTCCACAACATTTACCCTGTGCCCTCTGGAACTGACATTGCAAATACTCTGAAATACTTTTCTCAGACATTATTGAGGTAAGTTTTCACTAATGCTCTTGAAGAAAAAAGAGCTAAAGAATTGTAGGGGGTATTGATTGACTTTGAATTGGTTGCAAGATTTAATGGGTCAATGCTCAGCCAAAAGGAGTCGGAGCATATTTTAAGAAAAGAATGTTATGAATTAATCTCTTCAGTGGCTGTTGCCCAATTTGCCCAGTTGAGCTGCTTTTTGAGTGGCTGATTCTAAAATAAACTTGGTTGATTACACATTTGCTTGGCCCTCCTAAGACTTAGCTGAATGCACAAACGTGCTGAACGTGTGAAGAGTGGAGTTTGTGACCTACAGAGTTTTAGATGTGTATACTTTTGGCCTCCTTGGCAGTCCTGGTGCCTCAGGATCCTGGAGCAATGAGCCAGATGAGCAGAACTAGGTTCTTTCTGTGCCATAGTTCAGCTGGCTGTCAGGTTTGGGTTCTGGTTCAGTCCCTTATAGTAATGTGAACAGACACAAAGTTTGTATACAAATCTGGATTTGGATGGCAACAACAGGTCATAATTGTTCTGCCTTGGGGTTTTGACTGAGTACAATATTTAGTAAAAATACATAGTACAAAATACCATTTTGAATAGGAAATATTACCTCTTGTCTTGCTAAAAAGATAGGAAAAATTGTGAGACTTAATTAGGAATGACATACATTTCAGAGTGCTACCTAGTGGATTCATATTTTCAAACTGTTTTTAAAGTGGCTTTTGACAGTAAAGAGGTGATTTTTTTTTTTTTTTTTTTTTTTTTATTTTTGTCTGCCCAGGTTTTGGCTCTCACTAGTTTTCACACACAGAAAAACACAGTTAAAGCCTGCATTTCTGTGTGTAGCTTCCTGGTTTATACCTGGAAAGATTGTCCCTGCTGTCAGAAGCTGTTTGGAAATACAGCTATTTGCCTTATTTGATGATGAAACATTAACAGAGTACAATTAATCCATATATTTGTACGCATACCCCTATGATGTATACAAGTTGAGAAGCAAGATTTTAAACTTGAAAGAATGACAGTAGTTCATTCTAACATTCATTTAAAGCACATGGGATATATCAAAATTCCTGGTCCTGTTTATAAGAAAGATAGATACACAGACAGAAGTACTTGTTATTAGTGGAACACCTGTTCACTGCAAACTTAAAAACCTCCTGTTTACTTTTGAAAATTTCAAGAGCAGAGTTGTTTAACCACTGTGAAATTTGTTTCCTTCATCATTTAGAGTGTTCATGAAACTTATGGCAACCAGTAGGACTTTTTTTTTTTTTAAGGTTAATAAATTATATCTTATTGCAGCAGTGGGGAAAAAAATGTTCAGTCACTAAAGATACCTCTGAAATGTGTCTCTGTTCCCCCATCAGGCTGTTTTGATGGATTATTCGCACAACACACATACTTAAATAAAGTATGACAAAATGGCCTCTGCTTAAATGCCGTGGGCCTTTAAGCTGTTAAAACAAGAAAGTTGGACCTGATTCTGGACATGTATAGCTGTGTATATCTTAGCTGTAACTAACAAGTGCTATAATGAAATCCATTTCTTTTTGGGCAGAAGTTATTTAGGACAGGATGGATTTAGAATCTGCTGCTTAAAGAAAGTGTCTTTATACCACCCTGTTGTTTTCATCTTTCTAAGCAATACAGCTGATATGTCCTGTGTGACAAATTCTTTGCATTCCTTGAGCAGTGATGTTTCGGGACTTACTGAAAAAGCTATATACTTAGCAACTATGAGATCAGATCAGAAATTGGGGCAGCAATTGCACAATTGAGCAACTCCGTTTCTTTATTTCATGTTCAGAATGGGACTGAATCAAAATCCTGTTGTTGGTAATGCTGAACCTCATGGGGCAGAGCTGATACTTGTATCTGATAGTCAGGTTTGCACAAATGGCTTTATCCTTCATGATCTGGGATCTGCTCAGCCTCGGAGCTAAAAGGCACCAGAAACTTAAGCCAGGACTTGGATCTGAATTTAAGCGTGCTGAGTTCTGGTGCTCAGCAGGGTCAAATCCACATTCTAAATTCCCATGACTGGGGAATTTGAACTGTCGGTCAAAGCCTGAGTGCTATGATTGAACCAGTATAAGTTTATACGTTTCCTAATACTAAGAAAGAAGCTGGATAAAAAAGCAAAACAAAACACACCCTGTATTTAGTGTGGCAGACGGAAAGAAGGAAACTCCCACCTACTGTGTGCAGATCTCTGCAAGATTTACCCTAAAACTAAACAGACTGGTTAAGAACCTTTCCGAAGAGCATGTTCAGAAATTTCTTTAAATATTCTGCATGCTGATTCTTCTTTCTGCCTCCTACACTGAGACTCCATTGTGCAAGGTTTAACATGAATAATAGAAGTACATGGTGGAGAATAATCTAGCTTGAGACAGAGCATATGCAATGAATTTGAGCTGCTGAGAGAATACTGATCAAACAGTAACAAAAATGCCCATTGATTTCTGGACATCTTGGGTCTGGTCTTCAGAATAGGTTGCTTGTGATCATCTACTGTTTTAAAAACCTTAAAAAAATAGTTCTGAGTTTGATGTGTACTCTCCTTGCAGCTGAATTATTTTAGGACAAACATTTCTTGGTGAACTTAGGTAGTCATAGGAATAATGGAGGAATAGTGATTAGTCAGAGAAATTCCATATGATGACTAGGTTCTAAGGTGTAGCTTTTACTGTTTATTATACTTTTTACCTTTCCTTGTTATGAACACATTGACTGTGTTCTTTTCCGTGGGGCATACCCACGGTTTTGGATCACATTCATATCTGGTGTCATTCTGCTAGCGATAGTTGGATTGCACAAGGGATTAATTTCCTCCTTTGCTCTGTACATAGCCTCAATAAATCACAAGCTCAAGGGTGGGGGGGAAATGATGTGGAATGGCTGAAAAAAATTAAATTCCTTTTTTCTATGAACAAACATCACATAAAATCACCATACACAACGCATAGCACATTGATTCATTTAGTTCTTCCTTAATTTTCTCTTTGGGCAAAAGCATTTCTTTACGTTACAGCATGAATTTGTTTCATGCCCTGCTCATTTTCAGTGTTTTCTCCCTCATTTGAGGAATGATCTAAGATTTAATAAACATCTTGCTGAACAGCTCATTCTTTCACATTTTCTTGGAGAAAATTCTCCATATGTATTTCTAAGTAAAATGTTTCACATAAAGACTAGTTATAAATGCCTGGTGGCTAATTAATGGTCAAGCTTGTTTTGCTGCCTTGGCGAGATGCAGTTCTCTTGTAGGCATTTTAGGAAACCTTTCCTGGAAGGCAGTAATTTTGGGATAGATTTGCAGTGAAGATGTACAAATCTTGAAACAAGCCCTGGTAGTTTTGTCACTTGTCACAGAGCAAGTTTGTTGTGGGGTTATGATCTGCAGATGCTCCAGGTTCTCAGTACTTGGTTTGAGCAGAAACAGGAGCAAACCACAATTCTTGTATCTTGGTCCTAGGGGACTGCCTAGATTTTCAATTTTGACACTTTTGTTTATTGCTTTTAAAACATATGGGTCAGGCAAAGCCTGGGTCTGGAAGTTTGGGTTTTTTTTCCTAAATTTAGTGTGGTTGCAGCTGGAATTTAGATACAGCCTCATTGCTGTTTCTGAAGTGAACAGAAGGATGCCCTGATCAAGGTACAAGATGGTGTGCTTTGGCCTCTTATCCATAGATGAGCCATAGCTACGTGTTAAAAGGAAGGGAAGCCTGTAGTGTAAGCTCTCCATCACTGCCTTACGCTTTCCAAAGCAAGGATTAATTAATACAGTAATATCCTTTCTGGAAATAAGTGCGCTTGAAGTGATGCGTTGGCAAGTAAAGGGATGGGTAATTGGTATCATCTGTTGGTAGACAGAGAAGAAATATAATTTAGTACCTTTATGTCTCTAAACATGAGCTGCGAAGTATGGCAAATGAACATCAAGCAAATGAAAAGGAATCAGCACTCTCTGATCATTTTTTTTTAAAGTTATACTAGATCTTAGGTGATTTTCTGATACAATTTCATAAACACTGTCATGACAGTCACCATGTTTTACTGGACATTGGGTAACAGAAACCAAAATAATCTGCCAAATATGTAAGGCACAATAAAAAAGGAAAAAAAAAAAAAGTAATTTCTTAAAACAGACTATGTCTGCCATCTCTGACTGCAAATGTGATATGATAGTAGCCACTTGGCATAGAACTGTACTTGTAAAAGTGTTTTATATATATGGCAAATAAATTACACTTCTCTTATAAGCACCTTAGCAAGAGTTTAGCTTGTGTAAATTGTTGAATTGACTTGTGAGATAAGATATATCTGTGCTAAGGTGATAATACAATAGGGATTTCTGTATTGTTAAAGAGGACAGAGGTTTCCAGGAGTGCTCCCTCTTGACATAACTCTGTTTTCATTAGTCAGTGGAAACTTTAATGCCACTGACTTGTATTTTATAAGTTTTAACACTGACTTTGGGAACACAGTTAAATCAACAGCAGCTGCTTTTGGAAATCCCAACCACTGAGAGGTGCAAAATGTGCTTTAAAAAAAAAAAAAGCATTGTGTGTGGTTTAATATATTTAAAAGATGTATTATATTTTATAGGCACATATGGAGGTTATGAACTAACCCTATAATTGCCTGATAACTAAAATATAACACTGCTTAAGTAAAAATTTATTTCTATTTAAAATAGTGGGGTTTATTTTTTTTAATAAATTAGATTAACATGTTTACAATCATGTACAACATTCTTAAAACGACATAACAAGCTGGTTGACGTATAGCCTCTATTTTGATTCCCACTAAATCCTTTTTATTTTTTGAAATTATCTCTCCTTTAGTTTATAGTGAGTTTTGTTGAATAATAACGTAAGTAACAGCAGGAATGTATGGTAACATACTGTCTGATCTGCAGTTACGTAATTGGTCTTGCTTGCTTAGCCCTTAGATTTTTGAAGGTAACTATTTACCCAAGGAGTGTTTGTATTCATAAAGTAAAGTGTTTCCTCCCTAAACATGGGCAAAATTATAAACACACATAAACAACCATTACCATTAGCTCACAAACATATGCTAAAGACCATCTACTATATATTATTTTATAACTTTTCCAAATGTAGTTTAGTTAACATTTTAGAAATATTATATTATTTCTAAATCCATGTGCCTGTTTAAACTTCATTATCTCAAATGATACTGAGTGGTCATGAAACAGTATCATAAAATACATACAGACATTATTTTAATGCAATAAACATGTGATTTTTAAGACTATCTTAACAAACACACATGTTTATTCTTTGCTAAAACATGTTTCTGCAAGTGCCACACCTATATTTTGCATGTTTTCAGTCAGTTGGTTCAAAAGATTATAGGGGGGAAAAAATAAATCTCTCAAAATCTCAGAGCAAAATACCAGCCTCTTTTGACACAGCTGTTTTTCCATAGCGAACACTTTTAATTCTCAGAATTTTTCTTAACTGTGAAACATGGGTAGGGCACTGAAACATGCATTTTTATATTTTTGCTCCTTATGAACCAGATAACACATGAGATGCAATGAAACTTTCCTAGATGACAATTTTTAATTCTCTTACCTTGAAGCATGAAAGTAAATGGTTGCTAGATTTGTAGACACACTGGTTTCGGTAGCGATTGCATCTTATGTGGGATGTATCTGGTGTTTTATTATTTGTTTTATAGTGTCATTTCAATGTAATGTGCTGTTCTTTGTGTCTTTGTTGTCTCTTTTTTTTCTTTGTCCCCCCAACAGCATTTTGTCCCGCACAGGGAAGAAGGAGAATCAAGATGCCTCCAATTTGACAGTGCCCATGACCATGTGTCTTTTTCCTGTGCCATTCCCACTCACCCCATCTCTAAGACCACAGGTCAGTTCCATCAACCCTACTGTTACTCGCTCCCTCCTTTACAGCGTCCTGCGAGATGCTCCATCTGAACGTGGCCAGCAAAGTCGTGATGCTCAGTTATCAGACTACCCATCTTTGGACTATCAAGGACTTTACGTGACACTGGTGACACTGCTGGATCTAGTTCCCTTGCTACAACATGGTCAACATGGTAAGCAGGCCCTTGAACCCTTGCAGTACGCTTAACTTCAGTGCTGTGAATCCATGAGTGATGCATAAATGCAGTTGAAGAGGTGGGCCTAAACTGACCTGTATCTGGAATTCAAATCTCCTGGGATGCGTTTATATCCAAGTGTTTGGTTTGACTTTCTTAAATAAAAGATGTTTTTTTGCTAACTCTGGATTTGGGTTTCAATTCTGAGGTTGTCTGATTTCTAGTGATATGCTGGTGGTATGTAACTAAAATACAATGGTATGTAACAAAAATAATACAGATGGGTCTAAAAAAATCTGGATTTTGAATTTGAATCTGCTGGGATATCTTCAGACCGGTCTCTTTGGGGTGGCTCTCTTAAAAGGGCAAAAATTGCTTGCAAATGTATATCTGGCCTATAATGAATATGCAGATTGAGTGTTTTGGTGAAGGTCCATCTCTAAACAGAATGTAGTATACATTTAATTGAAGAAAAAACGTGGTAATGGTGATTTGAGATGGTTTTAAAATGTTCCTGGGTAAAAAGATAGCAATATCTGTGTCTGACTTACAGAAAAGCCGTATATTCTTGTGTTTTGAATCAGTTAATCACAAAGGTTTTTTGTGACTCTATTGTATTTATATTGTTTTCCCTCAAGTTCTGCACACGTCTGGCTTGTTAGTCTGTAGCTTTCCATACTGGGATTCAGGAGCCCAGTGTTCTCCCTGTGTTACAGAAGCCAAATACTAATTTTCACCATGGTATCGGGGTGTATTACTCACATAGTTCGGTATAGAAAGATTGTTGTCAATCTGATAAACTGCGGAAATTCTTTAGGATGAAATTGTTTCTGTTAAATGCTGAATTTCATTTGTGTTGGCAGCAGCATGTTTTGAATCAAACACTACTGCGCTAGGAAATGGTATGATCATGTAAGAGCAGGGCTGCTAGCAAATTATAGACTCGTCGACTTAACTTCAGTTTCTGGAAATGGTGGAGTTAATTATCAAAACAATCTTTTTCTAAATAGAATCATAGAATGGTTTGGGTTAGAAGGGACCTTAAAGATCATCTAATTCTAACTCCCCTGCCGTGGGCAGGGACACCTCCCACTAGACCAGGTTGCTCAAAGCCCCATCCAGCCTGGCCTTGAAAGCCTCCAGATAACATGGTGATAATTAACAAGCAATGGAGACCTGTAAAGAACAAATAACATCGAGCAAACATAATTTCTTTTATGGCAGCACAATGGCTCTCCTGGTGGGGTTTTCTTGTCCTCAGTGAAACTTCTGTTGCTGTGTCACTTGACATCCTGATAGGCAATCTGGGACATATGGTCCCCACTTAAGTGAGGAAGACACTCCAGGAGTAATTACCAGTGGCTCTTGTCAGCTGGAAGGGTATACCAAGTGTGAATCTTACAGGAGCCTGTGCTGGGTCTAGTGTTATTAAATATTTAAATTTTTTTACTTGGCTGATACAATGAGAGAACACTTTGAATTGCAGGTGTTGTCAAGATGTCCTTTGTGTGAAAGGTATCAGAATTAAAACAACCTTGGCAAATCGAAACATCTTCAAAGGAGAAATGTAAAATACTATGTTTAAGCAGGAGAAATCAAAGGCAGAAAAGAAATGGGGGAAATACTAGCTTGAAAACCATACCGCAGAGATCTAGATGTTACATTAGATGAGATACAGACCATAATTTACTAATATATTAGTATTATTCTAGCAATATGTAAACAGGTGCTTTGTGTATGAGACATCCTAAGCATTTTGATTACCATTCTAACATCCCTAACAAGGCCTCAGCTGGAGTAATATTTTCAGATTTGTCCATCTGGCTTCAAGGAAGACATGGACCGTTTGGGAGGAGTCCAGGAAAAAAAAGCAAGGATGATTTGAGGTCTAGGAAATGTGAACAGTGAGGAAAAACGGAAAGAACTTGGTTTGTCTAGGTTACAGAAAAATGGAAGGGAGACATGATTATCATAAACAAATATGTAAAGGCTGCTGCAAGGAGAAATAAAATAAATCAAACTATTTGTGGTTACAGTTGATCAGGATAAGAACTGCAGCAATGGATTTTTTTTTTTTTTTTTTTTTTAAAAAGACCTTTTTCCTATAAAGATAGTCAAACATTAGGATGAATTGCCAGGAGAAGTAGTGACCTGTCTTGTGAACTTTTAAGAATAGTTTAGATAAATATCTGCCAGGAATAATTTGGTTGACTCATACTTGGGGCAAGGGGAGGTCACTTGCTATTTGCTGTGGTTCTGTGTACAGAGAATTAAATTTTGCAATACAACTTGTTATTTGTTTTTCCCTCAGTTTAGCATCTGATTAAAAGCAATATATATATATATTTTTTTTTTAATCAGAACGATCAATGTTGTTTGGGTAAGTACAACTGGTGTGCTAGGCGGTTCTGAGCTTTGGTCCAATTGGATTATACAAAACTCTCAAGGCTTAGCTGGTAACTGCGTATTGCAAGAGTGAAATGCTCTCTAGCATTAATGGGAGACCCTTGCATAGAAGACTTGCCAGAACCACTGAAATGGAGTGCTAATTTTAATTCTTACTATGACTCATGATGTTTACAGCAACAGATCCCTGAGCACTTTACAGAGGCAGTTTTAAATCATCCTAGTTGTACAGATGAGACTGAAGGCCTGTGTAACATACTAAAGGTTACAGAGTGAGTAACAAAAAGAACCCCTCTCGTGCAGGGGAAAGGCCTCCTGATGTGTTGGGATCATCAAACAAGTTCAAACTTGGGGTTCATTGAGTGCCCTAACCTTTCTCAGAAGGTTCTTGGCCTCAGTTCAATTCCTCATTTGGAAGAGGGTATAAAGATGCCACAGTGCCCAGATACGCAATAACCTATCCCTTCCCTTTGGATCTTGAAATGTTGCACATTTCTTATTACCCCTTCCAAAGAGTTATTATATAATTAATTAGAGTAAGTATGGAAATTCTTGATAAATATATTTTTCCTTTTAATCCTTGGCCATTTTTTGCCTCAGTGGCAAACGAGATCCATCACATGTTTGAAAAATACAGTGATGCTTCCTGTAGTCTTGTTGTGGGGGGGAACTTTGTAACTCTCTTGAGGGTAATTAAGATCAAAATCTTATTTTTCTATGGCTGATAAAGACTAGAATGCTTTTTGCAGAAGCAGGCTTTTTAATACCAAAGTGCATATCAAATTCTAATTACATCTCTGCTTAAATGCAGGCTGCTGTATATTAATCACTGTGTGATTAAAATCAACATTGATTTTAATCAATGATTTTACTGTAGTATTTGTATTCCCTCCAAACTCTTCTGAGTACTGTTGAACAGCCATTTACCTCTCTTTTAGGAGGGTCTTGAAAGTAATGGGTGAAGTCTCTTATCTATAGTGATTAACTTCACAGATTACTTTGAAGAGAAAACTTGAATTTAAATTAGTATTTTTTATAGTTTTGTAAAGTAAAAAGTACATAGTCATAATTATTTTTCCATTATAATGATTCTGTATTTATTTCATTTTATTCAACAGATCTTGGGCAGTCAATTTTTTACACTACTACATGCTTACTTCCTTTTCTCAATGATGATATTTTGAGTACTTTACCCTATACAATGATTTCAACACTAGCTACCTTTCCTCCATTTCTGCACAAGGATATTATAGAGTATCTCAGCACATCTTTTCTGCCTATGGCTATATGTAAGTAAAACTGATTCTAGTATTGTTATGTCTCAGAAAACGTGGTGCACTGCTATAATAGTACCAGACTGTAGGAGTCAAAAGTTTGATTGGTCATAGAATTGTAGTGGGACATCAATCTATTGTATGTATATATGTAAAATAATTCAATGTGACTATTTTTTGAAGGGAAATAATTCTATAACTTTTATTTATTTATTATGCTCTGTTACTATGTGAATTCTTCCTGAATTTAAAGGGTGAAGTTTAGCTTCTTTAAGAAAGATGCTGTTGTCAGAGTTGTAGAACTTTTGGTGCCAGCAGTGGGAGTTTTGAATACAGAGTCAATGGACAAACTGATCCTGGGACCATAGATACAATAGCAACATGCATCATTTTTGCATCTGGACTAAATCTGCATGTACAAGAATGACTCTTCTTAATGTAGAGATGTTGTGATGAATTTCCAGTTTTTCTCCCTCCCTCTCTTCTTGGCATTTTCTCTTTAACTTCTGTACTAAATAGCTGCTCCTGTAATGTCTCCTATCCATAAGTGTTAAGACTGAATCTGACAGTGCCTGCCTTTTTATCTCTTGCTTTCTTCCCCCCCCACCCCCGCAAACGTGTCACGTAATTACATAATGTCATATTCCCTGCAGAATGTGAATCCTGAGGTGTGTTCGGAATGGTTGTCTGTGTACCTGATAAAAAGCTTCGTGGGATTTCAGTAGTAGTGAGAAATATAACCATGTTCTGCAGATGTAAGCGCTAGACTCAATATTAAAAGTCAGTTTTAACCAACGAGCCTTTTACTTTGTGGGTGATCAAACAGTGGAACAGTTTGCCAGAGGGGTTGCAGCTTCTTTATCCTAGCAGATGCTCAAAACACAGCTGGACAAAGACCTGAGTACCTGGTCTAGTTGGCCTGTCTTTGAGCAGGAGGGTTGTACAAAGATGATCTTCAGAGGTCTCTTCTGACATCAGTCACCCCGTGATTCTAAGAGAATGTCTCGTCCTTATCTGTATTCCAGTCCTTTATGGAAAAATATAACAACATTGTACAGAGATCAACACTATGTCATTTCAGCATGTAGAAGGTGCTGTTAGAACATGGGAAGAAGCATGGTCCAGTGTTTTGAAATTAAGATTTTACAGAAGTTTATGATGTACGTTTTCTGGCTCTACCAGTCAGTGATCTTGGAGAAATCCCTTAGCTTTTCTGTACCTCAGTTTACCCTTGTAAGACATTACAATTATGTTTTCTTTGTTATCTTTGACAGGTCTAATAACAGTATGCAAATGAAAATTACTAAGATATATTTAATGCATATGTGCAGTAGGTCCTTTTTGGGTTAAGAACAGAATGTTGCATAAAACTCCTTTTTCTTCCATTACTGTTACCTGTTAAAGAACAGCTGATGTAGGTGGCTTATCCTTTCCTGTCCATCTTCAGATCTGTAAAATTGTTCTCCAAAACAACTGATTGAGCCAAATCCTTAGTTTTTACTTAAATATGTACTATTGCCCAACTGC